>NW_027182214.1:5801665-6163004 GCF_029961685.1 Aristolochia californica | reverse complement strand
AATATCAGCCATGGAAAAAGCACCAACTTCTCCAATCTTGCAAACCAAATCCACATGTGCATAAGAAGACTCTAGAACAACTTCAAACCTTACTACATTGCGTGACCAACGAAAGAAGATTGCAATCTCTCAAGATAAGAACAAACGGATTTCCAACATTATCTCCTCAAATCTCTCAAGATCCTATAATCTCTGAATCTACAAGATGAAATCAAGATCCTTCAATTAAGGACTCAAGATCCACTAATTTATTATAATCTAAGTACATAAGCCCCTATTTATAATTTAGAAAAGTAGTACAGTCCAATTACAATTAAACTATCTTTGTCTCAATTATAATCAAAGTTTAATACTTAAATATAAGTCCTAGCATAATTAAACAATTGGACATAAATAGAAGACTATCATAACTAAAATACCTTTTAATTGAAATTCATTTATGGGACCTTCTTGCATAATAATTTTAGCTCTGTAAGACTTCTTATTGTGAGAGTCATATAAGACTCTTTCATATATGCTCTTCAGTACTCCCTCTCAAACTGGAGTTTATAACTTCAACTTGTAATGAAAAAGATTCTTGGTTTTCAATTTTCGTTTCCTGGAAGAAAAAAAACCTTCACGGATGCAATTCTTCATAGATATGAAATTTTTTATCTTTTGTGCTCCTCCTTTTCTTGAATATTTTGGTTACATAAAAATTACCACAACATGTGGAATAAAATATCCCCTTTCTTGTACTAGTGTCATTGCTCTGCACATCTCTTCACGAGACGATGAGTTCTCTCCAATTTTGTCTGCCTCAGCCACTACTAGCGTCATTGCTCTTCCACATCCCTTCACCAGACAATGAGTTCTCTTTAATTCCAGCCGCTACCAGTGCCACTGCTCTTCCACATTTCTTCATCGGAAGATATGTTCTCTCCGATTCCGTCCACCTCAATCGCTACCAGTGTCACTGTTCTTCTACATCTCTTCATCAGACGATGCGTTCTCTTTGATTTCGTTTGCCCTTGTTGCCACCAATGCCTCTGCTCTTCCATATCTCTTAACCGGATAATGCATCCTCTTTGATTCTATCAGCCCCAACCGTTACCAGTGCCACTGTTCTTCAGTATCTCTTCATCAGACAATGTGTTCTCTCTAATTCCGTCCACCCCAACTGCTACTGGTGCCGCTATTCTTCCACATCTTTTCACTAGATGATGCGTTCTCTTCAATTTTGTCCACCCCAACCGCTACTAATATCGTTTCTCTTCCATATATTTTCATCGGACAATGGGTTCTCTCTGATTCCATCTGCCTCAGCCGTTACCAATGCCGCTACTCTTCCAGTTCTTTTGCTTCTAAGAACCCTCGAAACACATCTTTTTTTGAATGATGCAGAATCTCTGATTTCGTCTAGTCTAGTCGTTAATAGTGTCGTTGATCTTCCCATCCTTTTGCTTCCAAGAACCCTCAAAATAAAATCTCCTTAAATAACCAGTGCCAAGTTCACTATTTCATTTGCTACGAGACAAGATTGGCCTATCTTGAGGGAGAATGATAAGGGATAAACATAATCCCTTCAATTATCGAATAAGATCCCACTGGATTTGTCCCACGTTGTATTTATCTTCTCATATAAAGCTTATCTTTTCTATTCTACATTGTATAAGTACCACCCTTAATCAATTGTAAAGATGTGGTTCAGTTCATTTTCTAATGTGGTTCAGTTCAATATCTAACAACTTATAGGTCATCCCATGGTTTGTATTCCAACTCTAATGATAATGACTGCAAATAATAATGCTACATGATGTTAACTATCCAAACACGATTGCTAAAATTTGAAACAGACACTCTAAATATCATATTGTGCATGGTAAATGAGAATGTAATTTAGGAAGGGTGTGGCAAAGTGCATTTATAGGGTATGAATATTCTGGTATGTACATATTGGTTTGGTCTCAGTGGATGTTTTCCTTCACTAAAATATTACTTACTATAAGAGTTTAAACACCAGGTTGGTGTTCCTAGTTTAAGATTATTTTTATAACCTACATATAAGTAGGATTGATAATTTTATCCATTTATCGGTTATTTACCCATTTTGAATATGGATTGAAAATTGTTACCCGATTAAAGATTCGTGTAATTTTACCCATTTATCACTTATTAAATAGAAATTATCTGGATAATTGATATTTTATATCTAATAACCTGATTACTTGAAAATATTTAAAGATAATTTGATAATTTTCTTTTAGTACATAACCCTACCATTTTCACCCCAATCCTTAACCTAATCTCATTTTAACTATTTTATTGTATTTTTATTTTTATAATGGTGCCTGTCTCCTCCAATTGATAGTACTTGTACAGCTCAACGAGAGCTTACCCTGGCTTTTGCCATTATTTTGGAAAAGCTCCTAAATGTGCATCGCTCCAGTGGAGAATTGACATTGATCAAGAACATCTCAACATTATATCAGCTACACTGTTGCTTTCCTAAATTGTATGGCTGGCTGTTTATCTGCTTTCGCTTTCCGATTGAAAACTCCTCGCTGGCGAGAGCTTGAGCACGGTGAACAGAAACCATACGACATTCTGGGTAGGTCCAACTTAACTTTCTGTGTCTGGAAATTTTCTGAAATTAAACACTTCCAAGGATTTAATGCGAAGTTTATCGGGATTGAGAGAAAGATGGATCAGACAGGCCATTTGGACCGTATCGTCAGACGCAGCTAAACTGTAAAGATGACTTGAATGAATAAAGATGTAATCTGATAAAGAGGCTGTCATGTCCCATATTAGGTCACGACTTTGATCTTACGTTTCTGTTCTGCTATGGGCGTCCACTTCCTTCTTGGATGGGGCCTCATGCACCACCTACGTGTAGCAGTTTCAATGAACTTGTGGTCCTCTGTCATCGCCATGCGACTCCAGACGAGGCTGAAATTAATCAGACTCTAACTATGTCTCTCCAGATAACGAAACATTTTCTAGGAATTCATTTTATTTTGTTTTTCCTGGTCTCCATCACCCACAGGAATTTTGGTATATTATCCAATTTTTTTAAAAATAATAGCACAAATACCCAATTTTTAAATTTAATTACATAAATACCCAACTTTGACTCATCAACTACACATGTGTAGAATATAATAATATAGAATAATATTGTTATAATTATCATTGATCAAGTGTACACTATTTATAGAATTACAACAAAAATAGTAATTGATTACAACTCTATAATTTGAGTCTGCCTCTAAATCAATTACCTTTTATCTTTATATCTATTATGCCCCCGCAAGATGGAACTTCGAGAGGAAAATCCAATTTTAATCTTCAATAAGAGGAAGCGTATTCTCATAAGTGGTTTGGAGAATGCAACGACACTGATAGTGGCTAAGAGGAGCAACGGTTAGGAAGATCATCGAACAGGAGGCGATTAGGGCAGAAAGAATTGCATTGTCCGGAGGAAGAGTAGCGACACTGGAGGCGATTAGGGCAGATGGAATCACATCGTCCAGTGGAAAGGCAGCAATTGGGGGCGGAAGGAATCGCATTGTCCGGAGGAAGAGTAAAGGCACTGGAGGTGGTTGGGGCAGACGGAATAGCATCGTCTGGTGGAAAGACAACAACTAGGGCAAACAAAATCGCATCGTCCGGTGGAAGGGCCGCGGTTGGGACGGATGGAATTACATCGTCCCATGGAAGACCAACGGCTAGGGTGGACAAAATCACATCATCTGGAGAAGAGCAATGACTGGAGTGAATGGAATCGCATCGTCTGGATGGGAAGAAGAGTTTTGCGATCAATCGTTGGCGAGATTGTACGGTGACTGCGGAAAGCTATTTAGAGCGACGGAGAAGGGGAAATAAAAGTAGCATGTATGGGTGGCGGCAGTCAACTGCGGATGCTTTCGAGAAGGATTTCCAACGACGGTAAACTAGTTCTGATTAATCGATCGGGAGCTCTGATATCATGTAGAATATAGTATTGTAAAATAATATTATCGTAATTATCATTGATTAGGTGTATACTATTTATAGAATTGCATCAAAGACAATAATTGATTACAACTTTACAATTTGAGTTTGTCTCTAATTCAATCACCTTTTATCTTTATTTATGTTATTATCTTTATCTTTATCTCTATCAATGTGAATAGTCAAAGGTGACATGTAAGCTTTGATCGCTTATGTGGTGCCACATCATCACGCCATATCAGCTATCACGTCATCGGTAAGCCACATCATCCTCTATGTAGGATGACACATCATGCATCACGTCATTGAATGTCACGTAAGCCCTCCATGTCAATTTGCCTTTTTTTCTCCCATTTTCTTTTCATGATTGATTTAGGTTTTTTTAAATTTAAAATTTTTTAAATACATAAATTTTTGGGTTTAAAAAATCTTACACATTTCATTTCATTACCTTCACTTTAATAAAAAATATATAAATTTTGATTATTAATTATTTAAAAATAAATAAATATAATTAATACTTTATTTTGCATAATACCTTAATGTAATTATTTTACTTTAAGATATTATTTAATTTAATACAATATTTAGTAAATTTTAATTCAATTTTAAAATTCTTATTTGTCGGTACAAATATTTTACCTTCTTTTTTATAATAACAAAACATAAAATTAGTTTATTAATTAATTAAAATCATTTATACTTACCTATTTAACACCTTTAGTTACCTTAATAACATTATTTAATTGAAAAAAATATTGTAAAAAATATTTTAAAGTTTAAAAATCTAATTTATTAGTACACATTTTATTACCTTATGTTTAAAAATACTTAAAAGTAATTTTTTATAAATTTACTTAAATCATAATTTTTTCTAAAATATTATTTTTTAGAAAATAAATATTTTAAAAAAATTAAAAATTTTAAAATATTGTATAAATTTTAGAATATTTTAAATTAATTAAAAATATATATTCGATGATGTGGATTTTTGTGGGGGTGACATGGTAGGTGACATGGCGTAAAACTCTTCGGGTACTGATATGACATGATGACACGGTACCACCCAAACTGTTAAAACTTTTGTGTCACCTTTGACTGTATACATATGCAGTTGACCAATCAAAATTGAGTATTTCTGCAATTAAGTTCAAAAGTCGATTATTTATGTAATTATTTTTAAAAAAGTATAGATAATATACTAAAATTCCTTTTAAAAATCTAACCATGGGACGGAATTGCTCTTATTGGGGGGGGTCTTCCACTTCTTACCCAGGGATACCACACGGAAGTGCACTTCCAAGGTACTGCAAAATTACCTCTTCTCTAAAAACAATTGGCCATGAAAGTAAAATGCCCTTTGGAAGCAGCATTCGGTTGTTTCCTTGAAAATACTAAATAGAGACAGTAACAAACAAACAGAATTGAGTGTTTGTTCACTTAAAATCCATGGAAATTATAGGCCATTTTGAGTGTTTCTTCCTTGTATTTCCTGCAACTGAGAAATTTCAAATTAGCCATTTCTCGTGGAGAGGAAAAGCCCCGACTCCCTTACCACCCTTTTCCATCAAACTAGAACAATCTGATTTGTTCCCAAGCTCTTATTCACTACAAACGACTTATCTCAAACCATCCGTCCCTCCTCAGACCGCCACGTGTCACCCCTTCCAATCCCGAGTGTGTGGCCGTTAGGAATTCGTAAGCTGATCCACAGAATTCCCAGCACAGCACCTTGCCCACACTCCTCTATAAGACTTTTCTGTTTCTCTCCCTCTCGACTAGGTAGCAACTGCGAATCCGAGCTACTTTGTGATTGGAAGGCGATCGGGTCGTCAAATTCTCAGTGATCAATGGCTGCTGCGGTATCATCCGTTGGAGCTGTTAACAGAGTGCCGGTACTGTGTTTTCCCCGCCCTCTTTGCTGCTTCTCTGCTTTCTGATTTGTGTCGATGTTTTCGGCGATATATATACTATGATGCAGTTTTTTTTGGGTTTTTTTTTTAAACTGATTGTCATGTTCACTCTTCTTCTCCGTTTGGAATATCTGTCTTGCCTGTAAATGAATCTTCCCGCCTTTTCCAGAGTTCTTCGGTTGAATTTGTATCTCTTTTTTTTTTTTCTTTTTTAAATTCCTAAATGAACTATCCTTGATCTATTCAAGCTCTTGGATATCGATCTCATCTAACACTAAACGGGGTTCGTTTATCGCATTGAGTGGGTTCTTCTTCTTGTAGTTACTCAGGTCTTCTGTTCATGTTGATCTGTCGAAATTATTTTATGGACAAGTTTTGGTTTTTTAACGGCCAGACAGACGATTAATGCACTAGTTTTATCTGAATTACATCATATCTTGTGTACCTAGAACAACTTCTCTTTGATGCAGTTGAGCCTGAGCTCCGGTTCCGGAGCTTCTTCAGTCCCGAGCTCTGCCTTCTTGGGAGCGAGCTTAAAGAAGGTGAACTCAAGCTCGCTTCACCAAAAGGTTTTCAATGGAAGCTTCAGAATTGTAGCCGCCGTCCAGGACCCTGATGAAAACAAGCAGACTAGCAAGGACAGATGGGGCGGCCTCGCTTACGACATCTCTGATGACCAACAAGACATTCAGCGCGGGAAGGGAATGGTCGATCCCCTTTTCCAAGCTCCCATGGGATCTGGAACTCACGTACCCATCATGAGTTCCTACGATTACATCAGCACTGGTCTTCGCACGTAAGAAGCGAACAGGATTTATCTTCAATTAGTTGGAATTTAAAAGATAGTCTGGTTTGTATCTGTCGATTGACACCCCTGTTTTAGGTATAATATGGACAACACCGTGGATGGTTTCTACATAGCTCCGGCTTTCATGGACAAGCTTGTCGTTCACATCACCAAGAACTTCATGACCTTGCCCAACATTAAGGTATGAAGTTTTTCTTCGCTTGAAGAAAGCTCCAGTAAATTTTTAGAATTTATTTATTAGCTGTTAACAATCTGATCCTCTGTACATGTTGCAGGTTCCTCTCATTTTGGGTGTCTGGGGAGGCAAAGGTCAGGGAAAATCCTTCCAGTGTGAGCTTGTGTTCGCCAAGATGGGAATCAAGTATGTAATTCTTTCTCTGCCTTCTCTTTTAGTCATCTTGGCGCCGGAGGACTGATGAACTGATGAGTAAACTAATGCAGCCCCATCATGATGAGCGCCGGAGAACTGGAAAGTGGAAACGCCGGAGAGCCGGCAAAACTGATCAGGCAACGGTACCGTGAGGCTGCGGATATCATCAAAAAGGGAAAAATGTGCTGCCTCTTTATCAACGATCTCGACGCCGGAGCGGGTAGGATGGGTGGCACCACCCAGTACACCGTCAACAACCAGATGGTGAACGCCACACTCATGAACATTGCTGATAACCCCACATCTGTGCAACTCCCCGGTATGTACAACAAGGAAGATAACCCCCGAGTTCCCATCATAGTCACAGGAAATGACTTCTCCACATTGTATGCCCCTCTGATTCGTGATGGTCGTATGGAGAAATTCTACTGGGCTCCCACAAGAGACGACCGAATCGGTGTCTGCATCGGTATTTTCAGAGCCGACAACGTACCCCAGGAGGATATTGTCAAAATCGTCGACACTTTCCCCGGCCAATCTATTGGTAAGCCTGTCATCTCCTTCTCCATTCGACTTCTCTTGGTATATACAAAAATATACACTAAAACTGAGAAATCATCTCTGTGCAGACTTCTTTGGTGCCCTGAGGGCGAGAGTGTACGATGATGAGGTGAGGAAATGGATTGAAAACGTCGGAGTGGACCAAGTCGGGAAGAAGCTGGTTAACTCAAAGGAGGGTCCCCCAACCTTCGAGCAGCCGAAGATGACAGTTGAGAAGCTGCTGGAGTATGGTCAGATGCTTGTGGCAGAGCAAGAGAATGTGAAGAGAGTCCAATTGGCCGACAAGTACATGAGCGAGGCAGCCCTTGGAGAAGCTAACGAAGATTCTATTAAGAGAGGAACTTTCTACGGTTAGACCCCTTCTCTCAGAGGCCTTGATGGGAGGTTTGCATCTGGTTTCTAGCAATGTTTTCAGTATTAACGAAGAAGAAAACAAAAAATTTGTGAGAATCAGAAGCTCATGGTTTATTGAATCGTTTGATTGCAGGAAAAGCGGCTCAACAAGTGGGTCTTCCAGTCCCGGAAGGTTGCACTGACCCATCTGCTTCCAACTTCGATCCCACGGCCAGGAGTGACAATGGCAGCTGCAATTACCAGCTTTAAGTTTCTTATTCTCGCATGAGCATCCGTATTCTAAGTCAGGTTTTATAAGAATCAGTGCAATAAGTAAACCACATGTGTATTTCTGGATTAATATTATAATTTTGTGGTGTATGTATACTTTAACAACTTTTTAAAGCACTTTTGTGGTAATCAGTATTTCCATTTGAATGTGGATGCCTCAGTGATACATCTAGCTTAACCCTTAATGCTTCTAATATAATAATACCTAACACTCTCTACCTCTTTTTATTTAAAAAAAAAGTATAAAATAAAATGTTATGGCCAGATATAATTTACATATTAGCAGATATATATCAAAGTTTATGGGTGTCGTTGATATGGTATCCAATACTAAAACAACCGTTATTATTCCATTATTTTTTCTATTTAAATATTTAACTAAAGTTGGGTTAGTCGAAAATAATACTTCAATTTCAGTGTTATTTCTCATTAACATCGTCGGCTTAAATAGTCATCATACAGACTATACATGAAAGAATTACAAGTGATTTCGGGGATTACAGACAATTTACAAAATTTTGGGATTTATGGAATATTTACAGGATTTCTTCTTAAGGTAAGAAATCTTAGAGGAAATCTCAACACTCCCCCTCAAGTTGGTACATAGATATTACTTATGCCCAACTTTTCGAGACAATTGTTAAAGGCTCAGTATGACACTACTTGGTTAGCACATCGACAAGCTGATCCTGAGACCGAACATGAGGGACTTGGTTCTAACTTTTCCCAAATAAAGTGTCTATCAACTTCAACATGTATAGTTCTATCATGCTGGACTGGGTTGTGGGCAATATCACATGTTGTCTTACTGTCTCAGTATAATTTCATAAGAGTTGTCTGCTCAATATGTAGTTCTTGTATAAGATTTTTTATCCATAATAATTCACATATTGCTTTGGTCATTCCCCTGTATTCGGCTTCAGCTGACGATCTAGCCACCACCTATTGTTTCTTACTTCTCCGACCAAATTTCCACCTACAAATATAAAGTATTCAGATGCAAATCGTTGATCTTCTATTGACCCAAACCAATCGGCATCTGTATAACCTTCAATTTTCAAGTCGCCTCTTTTTTAAATAAAATTCCTTTTCCTGGAGATGATTTCAAGTAACGCAGGATATGGTTGACGACATTTATATGTTTTTCACTTGGATAGTGCATAAATTGACTAACCACACTTAGTACATAAGTTAAATCTGGTCTGGTATATGTACGATACATTAACCTCCCAACTAGTCTCTAATAACGTTCCTTGTTAGCAGGAACTTAATTTGCATGTGTTCCCAGTTTTAGATTTTCTTCCATGGGAGTACTGACTGGACTACATGTTGTCATACTAGTTTCCTTCAACAAGTCCAAAGCATATTTTCGCTGAGATAGAAATATTTCTTCTTTTGATTTTGACACTTCAATACCAAGACAATATTTTAAGTAACCAAGATCTTTCATTTCAAATTCTCTGGCAAGATGACTTTGCAATGCCTTTTTTTTCTTTTGGATCATTCCCAGTTACTATCATATCATCAACATATACAATAAGAGTTGTAATTGCCTCCTTGTTTGATTTAAGGAAGAGTGTGTGATTTGAGTTGCTTTGTTGTATCAGATAGGTTTCATAAATTTTGTGAACCTTCCAAACCACGCCCTTGGGGACTGCTTCAAACCATATAAGGATTTTCTCAATTTACATACTTGTTTACATCCTTTAATTTGCATAATACATCCAGGAGGTAATTCCATATATACTTCTTCTTGGAAATCTCTATCTAAAAATGTATTTTTAACATCAAATTAATATAAGGGTCAGTCAAGATTCACAGCCAGAGATAGTAGAATTCGAACAATATTGATTTTGGCCACTGGTGCAAAAGTCTCTATGTAATTAATCCTGTAGGTTTAAGTATATCCTTTAGCGACAAGCCTTGCTTTGAATCTTTCAATGGTGTCATCGGCTTTATATTTGATGGTAAATACCCACCTGCATCCAATTGGTTTCTTTCCTATAGGTAAATCTACCACTTCGCATATTGAATTCTTTTGGAGGGACCTCATTTATTCATTCATAGTTTCTTTCCACTTAGAATATTTCAAGGCTTCCAGCATACTATTAGGAAGAGATATAGCAGATAATTGATTCACAAATATTTCATTTGCCTTTGACAATCTATGATAAGACCCAAAATTATGCATGGGATACTGAGATTTAGAGGTGAGAAGAGGTTCGTAATTGACTCTAGGTTTCCTCTTGTGGTTCGATGAGGTAGCACTCATAGTTGAGTTTCAGAACTTACTTGAGGCTCAAACATAAAGTCGGACTGAGAAAGCAATTGATCCACTGGTACACTATGAAGGGGGAAAGATGTCGGTCAAGACTCTCATTGCATCACTTCCATCTGGTCTTGTCTGTCTCCATCTTGTGAATCATGCTCATTTGTATCATTTTGATGTTCACTGCTGTAATCTGAACACTCAACACTTGTAGTATCCAAGGTGTCCAAATGATGATTAAGGGTCTTCAATTCAATCATGTTCTCCCCCCGTATTGAAGACTCGGGAGTAGAATAATACATGTTATCTTTGTGAAATACCACATCAAGAGTGACATACAATTTGTGAGAGGGAGGATGATAACAACGATAACCTTTGTTGAGCATAACCTACAAAAATACACTTGAGACCTTGGGGTTCTAATTTATTTCTTAATGGCTTATGGAGGTGAACAAAGGCTACACACCCAAAAACTCTAGGTGGTAGATTCGGCACAGCAGGTGAACTTATGATTTTATGAAGAACACTCAAGGGAGTCTAAATATTATAACACACTTGAGGGTATTTTGTTGATAAGATAAGTTATAGTTGTGATGGCTTCACCCCAGTAACTAGCCGACATATGAGCTTCAAACAAGGAAGCATCCTCAAGAAGGTGGTTGTTCTTTCGCTTTAAAACCCCATTTTGCTGAGGGGTGTACAGACAAGTAGTTTGATGAGTAATACCATGATCATCTAGATATTCTTTCAAACTTTTATTCACAAATTCTCCACAATTGTCACTTCGAAAAGTTTGTATGGTAGAATGATACTGAGTGACTATCATTCTATGAAATTGTTGGAACAATGAACTAACTTCACTTTTTGACTTCATTAAGCATATCCAATTCATACAGGTGTGATCATCAATAAAAGAAACAAACTACCGTTTTATCACTAAGAGAGGCTATATTTGTTGGACCCCATACATCATAGTGAATAATCATAAAAGGTGTTGGACTCCTATTCATGCTTATTTGAAATGGAACACGATGGTCTTTCGCCAATTCACATACATCACACTTAAAATCTGAAACAAATAATTTTGCAAAGATTTTTGGAAACAATTTCTTTAAATAACCAAAGGATGAGTGACCCAACCGTTTATGCCATAACCAAATTTCAGAATCTGTAGATTTATTCTTCATGGAGAATGTTTGGGCTAACTGAGGAGAACTCTCTGGCTGCAGATCAAAGTAATAGAGTTTCCCTCTTCTAATACCATAACCAATTGTCTTCTGAGTTCAAATGTCCTTAAGAACACAAAGGTTAGGGGGAAAAAGCACAATACAATGCAGAGTATGAGTTATTTAAGGAACTGATAATTGATTATGATTGAGGGTTGGAACAACTAATACAGAATCAAGACTGAGATTTTTAGTGAGGATAATGGAACCTTCTCCAATAACGTGAGAGGGAGTACTATTTGTTGTAGATACGATATGTTGTGTAAATGATTTCATACTTTTAACATGATGATTATCAAAGGTCATATGATCAGTAGCACCTGAATCAATTATCCATTCACTATTTCTACTAGAAAAGGAAGTATTCAGAACCTTACCAGGTGTAGCAATTACAATTGATGCATCCTCAGTTGTGTGAGAGTAGAAGGTTCTGCTACTGCAACAAAAGCATTATTAGTTGGTTTGGAGTTCTATTTGCGAAGCGTTTTGGTAGGATCCCACCATTCTGGATACCCGATAAGTTCATAACATTGTGACTTTGTATGTTCAGTCTCACCACAGTGAGTACAAATGCACTCTGGATTTGTTGTTCCAACCTCATAGCTACGATTAGGGGTGGCATCGAGTCGAGCCAAACCCAAACTTGCCTATGTTCGAGCCAAGCTTGGGGGGGGGGGGGGGGGGGAACGCCGGCCTGTCGTCGGGGATGACGGGTGCGACGGAAGCGGCGACGACGGAAATAGAGGTGAAGGGAGACAAGGGGAGGAAGAAATCGAACTGACGACGACAAAGGTGGCCGACGAGCTCGATGGAGACAACATCAGACAGGAGGGGATCAGCGGTGAGAAGGGGAGGACAATTTGCGCACCCCCCCCCCCCCCCTCCCCCCCCCGCGCCTCGCTCCTGCTCCCGACTCAGCTCATTAATGAGCAGCCCCACCCCCCCCCCCCCCCCCCCCCCCCCCCCGCGCCTCGCTCCTGCTCCCGACTCAGCTCATTAATGAGCAGGCTCGTGAGCTTTCAAGTTGAACCTTGATTCGGTCGAGCTCAGCTTGTTAATTTAAACGAACCGATCCCGGATCTCAAACTCGGCTCGAGATTCGGGTATACCGAATCGAACCGAGCTGGAATCGAGCCAAGCTCGAGCCGCTCATGAGCCGGCTCATGAGCGAAGCCACCCCTAGCTGCAATTATGAGATCCTGATGTCCAATTTTGATCACTGGTAGGATCAGTTGGTCGAGCTATTTTAGGCTTAGCTCGACGTCGTACCATTGTAAGTTCGAAGCCACCCCTAGCTGCAATTATGAGATCCTGATGTCCAATTTTGATCACTGGTAGGATCAGTTGGTCGAGCTATTTTAGGCTTAGCTCGACGTCGTACCATTGTAGATGACTCAACTTAATCAACTTCACTATTTAAAGTGGTTCTACAAATAGAGTCACGACGTACGTAAGCATAGGCTTCTTCAAGATCCAATATCAGGTCCTTTCTAAGAATTTCGCCACGGACTTGTTCCAATTCTGCATCCAATCCGTTTAAAAAAATGTGTACACGCAATCTTTCAATGGATTTTCTATAGGTGATAACATCATCAGGATCTTTCATTATAATCCTGTCACGATGATCAAGTTCTTGAAAATTTTCCACAAGATCACCATAATACGTTGACAGAGGGCGACCAGCCTGTTTGGTGGAGAAAGCTCTCTGATTCAATGAAAATAATTGCAATTCATTTGACCCATCATAGAAAGTTTTTGCCAGAGCTTTCCATATTTCGCGTGCGATGCACAGCCGAATATAGCGCTTCATAATATCTGGTGACATAGAGGTTAGCAACCACCCCATGACCTTTTGATTTTCAATATACCAATTCGCATAGGAGACATTCGTTTCTGGTGGGAGTGGTGTTTTTCCCATAATATATTCGAGCTTCTCACGTCCTGTAATTTGCATCTTCATTATCTGGGACCATACATTGTAGTTTACTTCTGTAAGAATATTGTTGGTTGTAAAACCAGAGTTTTCGGATTGAACATGAATAATTGGTATTGATTCCTTCGACATGATGAAAGAAGATTTGCGGTGATCAGAATAAAAAATCACCCAAAAATATTGGTCTGGTCCAATTCCTACCACTGGGTTGACCTGGTTTGGGTCTCTGAATCCGGTCTAATCCGAGAACTGGTCTGGTCCATTTTCTGTTCACTGGGTTGACCCGATTTGGGTCTCTATTTTCGGTCCGGTCCGAGAACTGATCTGGTTTGGTTCGTTTCGCTTTCTCTCGCTGGGTTGATCGTGGTCTGGTCCGAGACCGGGTCACTCGGAAAAAATAATAAAAAACACGGGACCTAAGTTTAAATGGAATTTTTTTTTTACCTTCGTCTTCTTCATCTAGATGATGCGGCTCTGTCTTGGCCAGTGACGTTTGGGCTGGCGGTTTTGTGGAAGGCCAAGCGGTGGCTCGACTGCAGTCGTCGGTTAGTCCAAAAGGTTCGCCGGAGCAGGTTCATCTTCATCGAGACGCACGCTGGTACGGTGTTGGTGTTGCTCTTCATCGTCAGTGATGTTTGGGTTGGTGCTATCTGATGGAAAGCCGAGTGGTGGCTTGGCTGCGGTCATTGACAACCGGCGGAACTTTAGAACAATGTTGTTCACAGCGAAACAGAACAGACCTACTCTGGTTTCTCCAACGACTGAGATTAATACGGTATCGTCTTTGACAATGGAAGACTATGGGACAGAGCTACTGCTCTGTTCTTCGGCGACGGGAAGGAGAAGGAGAAGAAGAAGGATTCTCTTGCTCTGATTCCAAGTCAAAAATGATACTTCAATTTCAGTGTTATTTCTCATTAATATCGTCAGATTAAATAGCCATTTTATAAACTATACATGGAAGAATTACGAGTGATTACGGGGATTACAGACAATTTAAAAAATTTCAAGATTTATGGAATATTTACAGGATTTCTTCTTAAGGTAAGAAATCTTAGAGGAAATCTCGACAAGGTTAAATAGAGAGCTCAACCCTCGACCCAATCTTTTTAGAGATGGGATTTTCCCTCATCCCTGTGGTCGAAATGGGTGACGGAAAAAACCTAACATTGGTATTGGGTGGAGATGGGAAGAGCCAAACTTGTGGGTCTACTTACATGATGTATCTTAAAAATCATACATCAGTTTAACAAGATTAAAAGGGATTTTTTTTACTATTTTTATTATTAAAGGTTAATTTAGTTTATAAGCATAGATTGTTACTGTCAATTGTTATAGATTTTATACAATTTCATAATTTATAATTTTCATCCCCACCCGTGAACTTGACTTAAAACCAATTCCTCAAAAACCATCACAGAATAGGGATGGAGTTAGATTTCTAAACTTTTGATGGATTTTCACAAGGACAAGTTTCAGGGCAAGTTCATTGAGTAGGTATAGGTTTCAAATACCTTACCCAAACTTGACCTGTGTCTACCCTTATAAATGAATTGGCCTCTCCGTTTGCCTACACAAGTTGGTATAGAGTAGCCCAATTTTGTGTTGGACCAAATATTTAAGATGTAAAACTCTTCACCAAATCATGCACTTTCTTTCCTAGGATTTCTCCTAAGTTTGCCTATTTCATCAAAATGGAATATCTATAGCCCAAAAGAATGTGGCTCATACCATTTTACGATATTTCTATGGAAATCTTATCTGAAGTCAATTTTCCTTGGGAACTTCCTTGCCTAGGTGGCTAACCAAAATTTCCCAGTATTATGACAAACATTATCAACCAAGAAATTCATTTAATCTTGACCATCATATTTTCATAGTGCTTTCAAGCACTCGTGGGATCCATCGAGTTCAACATTTAGATCCAAACAAATAATAAATGCAATGTAGGGTAAGAAAAGAACATATCAACACATAATGACTCAAACACTATTGCCCATGAGGGAAGTCAAAAAAAATTCCAATATTGATTTTTCACATTACTCAATTATGGAGCTTAATTTGGATATCCCAATGGCCTTAATACTCTTAGTATTAAGGCAGCTCATATTCAAAACATCACAAGGGCAAACATGATATGGCAGGGCATAGCACATGGAAGATTTCAAATTCTAAACTTCAATCCTTGAAGAAATTGTAAGATGATTGATATGCATTTCTTAGTGACAACAATTAGATTTGTCTTGCCTAAATTTCTTATTGGGTGAAGGGTTAACCCAATTTCTCTATGTGCTAAAGTTTGATACTCAGGATGATTTCGTATTTTGGTTTAGAGCATTTCACTCACTAGTATATTTTGACTCATGAAAGTTATGGGGATACGCCCATGCGCTTCAGAATTCAAGAGATAAACTGAAGTAGACTACACAAGCAGTCACATTTATCCAATACATATGGATTTTACAATTGATCTCAAGTCTAAATTTTCATCTTTGGTATTCTAATTCTTACCCTCGAAATAGTGTGCTTTGTAAAGATCTACATAACTTTAACTATGACCTATCAAGATTTTCCTTAACTCTATGCGTGTGAGAATATCTACTTGTCATTTGTTTGCATAGGCAGGTGTGAATTGCACTAACCATCTTCAAACAACTGTTTTGAGCATCATAGTTAGCTAGACACGAGAACTTATATCTATGTCCGCAACTCAAGAGTGAGAATGAAATTATATGGTTCATGCAAAACTATGAAAGCCTAGATTTCACAATATGAGCATAATTGATTGACTTTGCCATGAGGTGAGATTCTCAAGATCTTTCATGTGAACCATGCTAGTTATGTTTTCGAATGCCAATCAATTCTAAGCATACTTTTCTTATACTGAGCTTGGTTGGTATGGGGTATATATATATTCTTCCCATTGTAGGCAAATAATCTCCTAAGTGGCTTTGCTTCTCTTACATTAACTCATTTAGGTCCTATAGACCCTACACACTTAATACATTTTGACTCTTTTCTGAATATTCTAATTCCTACTTTTGTCATCAGGCCCATTTGCATTAATTTAGGGAAGTGAGGAGGTTCTTTTCTTTAATCATCCATATCTTTTCAAAATCTTTATCCACATTAGAGTAGTTCTTTGCCTTCTTCATTTCAATATATATAATTACCTTAAATTTATACATCAAAATGATCACTAGATATGCCATTTTGAGTTACATGATGAGATTCTTGAAAGATTTTGGGATTTGAAACCAGAATAGCTCTAGCCACATTACTTCTTAAGCTCAAGAATGTGCCTCATATTCATCTAGTTGTTCTAAATAGTTTCCCCAAATGATTTATGTCCACGCATTTAGTCTCTTCAACTCATATAACTTGGGTACAAGACAAACTACCAAGACATGGACAAATTGCTATTTTAGTTAATGTTTGCCTTAACTTGGGATTTTACTTCTGGTAGGACCCTAGAAAAACCAACAAGACGACTAATTTAGCCAAGTTAAGTCAATTTTACCCTGTTGAAAGATAACTATTAGAGTGGTTTGACTTTTGGCAAGAGATATGATAAATTTCGAGCTTAGATTCAAAAGTCCACATTGGGGAGCTCTCAATTGGACCTTGTTTGTTAAAATATGTGGTTTCAATTTATTTTAAATTCTCAAAGTCAATTAAAATGAAATTTAGTGCTACACACACTAGTCAATCAATGTGGAATAGGATAGCATAGTTCCACAAAGTAATACAATAAGCTAGCATCATAATGATTTAAAATTAAAAGATTCTAATGAGTTTTGTTGCTCATTGATTTGTTTATGCAAACCAGCTTAAGTAGAGGAGAATTCATACACATTACTTGTGGTGATTAGCTAATTTCAAAGCCTAGAGTCCCAATCTTCAAATGATCACCGCAGTCCATGGCCTAACCAATATAAAACTAATCAATATCTTTCAAAATGACTTGTTTTCACTCACAAGTGAAAACTTCAAACTAATACGAATTTCAAATTGCTTTCTCATAGCTTGGGCGGCAGACATGATCACTACTTATGATAGTCAAGTGATCTTGGATACCCAAATTTCTTTGGGTCCCAAAACCTTCATAACTAAAGTCAAGTTTAATTTACCCTGAGGTATCCAAACTTGTTTCACCCTCTTAAACTTAGATTTTCTAAGTGAGAATTCAAATACATAGTATCCAGTGAACTCACAATAATGGCATGAAGCATTATGAGAAGACCTTTTCATAGTCCTTTCCACTTTCATCTCATGAAAACCCTCCCTACTCCTTTTTCTTAAATTCTCTTTTTCAAAGATAGGTTTTTTCTTGGAGAATAGGATTCTTTGGAGTCATTTTGTCTAAAGCATGGAACAATTCATTCTTCTCTTGGATCACTAATGTTCTTTTAACTACGTATTTGATTTTTTTTTTCTCAACACTTCAAAGACATTTAGCTCTACACACTTGGTGTTGAGCTTTTAATTTTGTTTCTCTAACTTTCCCAATCTTAAGGAACTATCATATTTCAAGGAAATAATCTTCTCTTCTAAGTTAGTGAGTTGCATTCTAAGTTCCTTAATCTCTTGGGTTTTCCTCTTCAAAGAAATCCTTGATTCATCTTGCAAAGATAGTAACTATTCCAAATCAGGCTCCCCGTTACTTTGACTCCTAATCTCATCATTTCTATACGCAATGATATATCCTACTAAGCATAAGAGATTAGGGTATGCACTATATGTAAGTTGAGCTACACTCAATGTTCCTAAAATACTCTACAACTTCTACTTTGCCCAATTTCCTTAACTAATCTATAGGATGACATTGAATCTGCAATTTCATCACTCAATGCTTTGTGGAATAAACCCATGCCATGACATTTTTATTTACTTCAATAATGTAGTCCTCGTCTCAATCACTCACAAATTCGGATATGTGTTTGTCCGTGTTGGAAGATATGATGTTATTTGAGTGTCATTGATGTAATCAATTTATATTTTTTGTCTCTTCTTCACTCTTACTAGGGTGAAGAGTATAATTATAATATTGGTACTTTTATCATTTATATAAAGGATGTAACAGATAAGGTTGTTACACGAAATTGAGATAAGATATTTGAATACAAACGGGTGTTGAGATATTATCTGTATCTATGTTGATCTTGTTGTTGGTGTTGAGATATTATCTCTATCTGTGTTGATATTTTTGTTGGTCAGTAGATTCAACATGATCCTTAACACCCCCCCCTTCAAGTGCAATGTGGAGGCACACACATTGAGCTTGGAACAGAGTAAATGAAATATTGAGGACACAATGGGTTTCTTTAGAACGTCAGCCAACTGGTCCTGAGTGGGGATGAAAGACATTGTCAAAGCTTTGGCAACAACTTTGTCACGAACAAAGTGAAAGTCTATCTCAACATGTTTGGTCCCAGCATGGAATACTGGATTGGCTGACATGCATGTTGCACCTATGTTATCACACCAAAGAGTTGGAGCACTTGGGAGTGTAACTCGTAGATCATGAAGAAGATATTGGATCCATTGCAATTCGGCAACAGTGTTGGCAAGTGCCTTGTATTATGCTTCAATGCTTGATCGGGACACAGTTGGATGTTTGCGAGAACTCCAAGAAATTAAATTCTTGCCAAGAACGATACAATATGCACCTATGGATCGACGACCATCGGGACAACCAGCCCAAACCACGTCGGAATAGGCTTCAAGGTGTTGAGAGGATGACTTAGTGATGAGAAGTCCATGAGATAATGAATGCTTGAGGTACCGTAGTATGTGCTTCACGGCCTGCCAGTGTAACGTGGTTGGACGATGCATAAATTGACACACACGGTTAACAACGAATGCTAAGTCTGGTCGAGTGAGAGAGAGGTATTGTAGTGATCCAACAGTGCTTCAAAAGAGAGTTGTGTCGAGGAAGGGATCACTATCATAAGCCGAGAGAGAGTGAGACGATGCCATAGGGGATGAGATCGGCTTAGCTTCAAGCATCTTTGTTGTTCTTAGTAAGTCAAGTATATATCGCTGTTGAGATAAAAGAAGGCCCTCTGGTAGTAGTTGTACCTCAACACCGAGAAAGAAGTTAAGATCACCAAGATCTTTAATAGCAAAATCATTCTGCAAGACTGCAAGGAGTTCATCAATGGCAGTTGAAACCGAAGAGGTGATGATGATATTATCAACATAAATTAGACTAAATATGGTCGTGGATCCATCATGAAATATAAATAAGGAGGAATCGGCTTTAGATGCTTGAAAGCCATGTTGAAGTAGGCAAGAGCTCAACCGTAAAAACCAAGCCCTCAGGGCTTGTTTGAAACCATAAATTGCTTTGTTGAGGCGACAAACATGAGATGGATATAAGGGATGTGTGAAACCAGGCGGTTGAGTCATATATACCTCCTCAGAGAGTGTCCCATGGAGGAATGCATTCTGAATATCAATTTGACGCATGGTCCATCCTACAGAATAAGCTAGTGAGAGACTAGTTCGTATGGTGGTTGGTTTAACCACTGGACTGTATGTTTCACCGTAATCCAAACCAGCTAGTTGATGAAATCTTTTAGCCACTAATCGCGCTTTATAGCGATCAAGAGATCCATCAGACTTTCGTTTGAGTTTGATCACCTATTTGCACCCGACTACAAGTTTTGTCGTATGAGATGGAACAAGGGAACAGGTGTTGTTCCGAAGCAGGGCATTAAATTCATCTTGCATCGTAGCTCGCCACTCAGGTGTTTTGACTGCATTAGTGAAGCAGGTTGGTTCAGTAAGTGCAGAATTTTCAGCAATCAAAGCCTTGGGAATGGGATATCGAATTGTGTCATCTGTATGTTGCAGAGGTCTGAACATATTGGCTTGAGACCGAGTGACCATTTGGAGAATACGTGTAGGTGCTGGTGTTGTAGGAATCTCAGTGACAGAGGGAGCAGATGATGGAGCAGGTGATTGAGTTGACACCATTGTAGATGATGAAGCAGGTAGTGAACCAATCACATCTGAGTCCGTCGGTGAAGAAAAGAATGGAAATGGCAAGATGGCATGAGCAGGGGATGAAGATTGAGGAGTGGACCTACAAATGGGAGAGGCAAACGGAAAAGAGGATTCATCGAAGATAACATCACGAGATAGATAAATTCGATTTTTGTAACCTAAATGATGCATGCTATATCCGATAAACACGCAGGGAGAAGAGCGAGGCTGCAATTTATCTGTGTTATAAGGTCGAAGATGTGGGTAGTATGCACACCCAGAAATTTTGAGAAACTTATAATCTGGGCTGCACTTGTATAAATTTTCATAAGGTGATAAATTATTGAGTACAGCGGTAGGCATGCGGTTTGGCAAGCTTCACCCCAAAACTTCTTTGTTGTAAGAGTCATTTGGTAATTATAAATGATCTAAGAGGTAATTTGTTTGAGTAGTGTAAGTCCCTCAAGGTACAAACACCTTGAGAGCTTTGGTTGAGTTGTCCACCTTAATTAATAACAAGATAACCCAAATTTAGTTTTCATCTCTACCCTAAGCATGTAGGGTTTTTTTCTTGCTTTCTCTCTACTTCATGGGATGTAGGGGTGGGCATGCGTCCGTTTGGGGTCAGGTGTTTTAAAACCAAGTCTCACCCTACAAACTCTCCCTAAATTTTATTCACATGAAATCCAATGATAAGGTTGGAAATGTAATTTTGTTTCTATCCTCTTACCCTCTTAACTCCACATCAATGATCCATCACTATGTTGTTGGCCCATCGCCCATTCAGTCATTAATATAACCTTATTTTTTTTTTTAAAGTAAGTATATAAAAATATATAAAATAAAAAGTGGTTAATAATAAAAATAAAAAGTAGTTAATTATAAAATAAAAAGTAGTTAGGAAGAATCTCTTTCAACCTTTTTCGTGCTCGTGACTCGTCGATTGTGATCCGAACCGGATATAAAAACGTGAACGGCACGACAGTGGCAGGCAGCGCCACATGCTGGGTAGATTAAGGGACAAAGAACAGCCAGGTTTGTCACCCATTCATTCTGGGTAGACTATCCTTTCAGAAATAAAATGAGGAGCAGGGGAAGGGCAAAAAGGAAGAAACTCACATGCTTCACAGTATCTTCTCGGAAATAAATTCGCATGGGAGGAACACATCAGAGTTGAAAAGAGGAAGTAGAGTTGGGGAGAGAAGGTTTAGGAGGAGAATAAAAAGAGTGACAAATTTGGAGAATGAGATAAGAGTAAGAAGAATATTACAAAAATATCCTTCACGAATAAGAGACATAATATTAAACTGAGGCACAGATAAGTGAAACCGAAACACAGATACTTTCGAACAATATTTTCAGACTTTTCATTCTTCTCCGTTTATGAGGCAATTTATAATGCATGACATGCTGATTTTAGGATCGATTTAGATCCTAAAATCAAGGAATAAAATCACAAGATCAAGGAAACAATCCATTTCCTACAATCACGCCATAATAAACTTTTTCGTTTTGATTCTACGGAAGATTTTCTCTTCTGAAAGGAAGCTCAGACAGCTCACGCCAACACTCCCCCTTAAGTTGGTGCGTACAGATATCGGATGCCCAACTTGCCAAGTGAGTTGTATAAGTTCTTGCTGCATACTATGCTTGGTCTGAGACAAAAATATACCATATATCCGCTCTTCTTGAGCGTTCCATCGGTGTGATCAGTGGAAGTCTATTTGTACAATCCAATTTGGATGTTCAGTTCGGTCCGGTTCGGTAATTCGGTTCGATCAAGTCTATTCCGAGTCAAATATGGTCTCGTCATCTTCTTTGTCGAGAGCACTTCTGAACCGTGCTCTCACGGTGAACCAGAGATTAATTCGAGACAGTCTTCGGTGACAGGTGATGACAGAGCATCTTCGGTGATAGGTGACGACAAAGCGTCTTCGGTGATGACAGAGCTCTTCAGTGACAGGGTCACGACAAAGCGTGTTCAGTAATGTGGTGACAATAGAGCATCTTCGGTGATGACAAAGCGTCTTCGGTGTTGACAGACCATCTTCGGTGACGACAGAGTGTCTTCGATTATGACATAGCGTCTTTGGTGACGACAGAGCGTCTTCGGTGATGACATAGCGTCTTTGGTGACGATAGAGCATCTTCGATTTTGTGGTTCTGTTTTCCAACACTCCCCTCAAGCTGGGGGTGAGTGAATAGCATGAACACCCAGCTTGCTGCAAATAATTTTTTTTTTTCAACTCCAAATAGTAGAGTTTGCCCCATCTAACCCCATAACCAAGAATCTTCCGGGTTAGAATGTTCTGGATGGGTAACATTTGCCATAGGTGGCTGCTAATTATCTTCCATGGATGTCACCATAGCTTTCAAGCAATCTTTTTACAGGGTTTTTTTTGAGAAATCCCACCACTCCAGATAGCCAATAATCTCATAACACCATTGTTATGAATGTTTTTTTTCTCCGCAGTGAGTACATACCCAGTTGTTACCTTTTTCAGAGGATTGAGTGTTTATACTGCTTGATGATCCTTGTCAGTTTTGGTTGACCAACATCGCCGAGTTCTCTAAGACTGAACGATAGCTCCCCATTGTCTGTCTCTGTTGATTTCTCGTCTGACATATGCGTATGTACTCCCCAAATCAAGTTTGGGGTTTTTTCACAAGATTTCTCCACGAACTTGATCAAACTCGGAGTCAAGCCCACTGAGAAAAATATGAACTCGAAGCCTAACCATTGTAGAGTGCAACTGGATTAGCCCTTCGACCGTTCCTTCCTAGGATATGGTTCTATGATCAATCTCCTAGAAAATAGCAACCAATTCATTGTAGTACGTGGATAATGGTCTACCATTTTGTTTGGTAGAAAAAGATATCTGGTTCAGTTCAAATAGACAGGTTTCATCTGATCCATCATAGAACATTTTTTATATTGCTTCCCATATCTCCTTGGCAGTGGAGAAGCGAATAAATCGCTGCATTAGCAATGGACTCATGGAGTCAATAAGCCAACTTTTGACTCTTTGATTTTTAGTAATCCATGCTCCAAGATTGGGATCGCCAAATGTTAGTTTTCTCGTTTCGCCAGTGAGATATCCAGCTTTGTTGCACGCGCCAATTCGCATCTTCATGATTTGGGACCATAATGAATAATTGGTCTTATCGAGAATGATTCCAGTTGGAAAGGCAGAATTGTCTTGGTGGACTATAATTTGTGGTGATGGGATAAGTTCAGTTGATGCGCCTATAGTGGTGGCCATCGATCTGGAATTTTTTTTTCTGGTCCGGTTTGGTTGTGGTCCGGTTCAATTTCGGGTCTGGTTCGTTTCTGGTCCGATTTTGGACTGCTTCGGCTCCAGTTAGGGTCCGGATGTGGTCTGGTTCAGGTTCGGTTCGGCAGAATAATAAAATCAGACCTAAGATAAGGGGAAAATATTTTTTTTTTTCGTGTACCTTGTCGTCTTTGTCTTCAGCGATGTTAGTTCTAGTTTTGGCGACGACAGGCCTTCTGGTTTTGTCGGCGATGGTATGGTTTTTTGGGAGGTCGAACGGTGGCTCGGCGTCGGTAGCTTTCGGAACTTCCACCGGTCTTCTGTGACGGCGATTCTCTTCACGGCGACGGCGATTCTCTTCCTCTTCGCCGGACTGGTGATGCACCAAAAAATCGAGCGGTTATTCGGCGACAATAACGGGCTGGTGGTAAGGTCGTTGGCGGTCGTCTTCGGTCTTCGGTGGTCATCGTTGGTCGTCGGTAACGTTCTTTTTGGCTACGAGATGGCCAAAATACGGAGTTGCAGAAAAAACATAGTTCTGCAATTCCACGACAAATGTTATTCCGGCTTCCTCCTTCGGCAACTATGGGAGCACTTAGCTCCGAATTTCAGCTCCGACTTCCAGTAACGGAAAGAAGAAGATAATTCTCCCACTCTGATACCATATCAAACGCCTAGCCAATACAACCCAACAGACCGATCTGTTAAGTGCGGAAAGCCAAGTACCTAACCCATCAGTGGACCAGGGGTGGACGGAACCTAACCCAGGTGGACCGGAACCACCTAGCTCTGACACCCACCGTTCCCGTTCCCTATCTTTTCCATCGGGATTCGAACGCGGAATGTGGTGCCCAACTCTAATACCATATTGAACTGAGACATAGATAAGTGAAACCGAGACACAGACACTTTCGAACAATATTTTTTGACTTTTCATTCTTCTCCGTTTATGAGACAATTTATAATGTATTACATGCTGATTTTAGGATCAATTTAGATCCTAAAATCAAGGAATAAAATCACAGGATCAAAGAAACAATCCGTTTCCTACAATCACGCCATAATAAACTTTTTCGTTTTGATTTTACGGAAGATTTTCTCTTCTGAAATGAAGCTCAGACAACTCACGCCAACACATAAACGTAAACTAATTATATCAGTATTACCTTAATTACATCGTATCTTCCAACCGATAAAAGAGGTAACTACAAGCCACAAGTGACACTCAAAGGTAAATTTTAAAAGAAAATAACTAGTTTAGTATTTCGGGTTTGACGAACGAGTGGTTCAAATGGGCGTCAAGGAGAGAATAATGTCAGAGCCTACTCAAAAAATATTTGCCTCGAGGGTAACGAACATTGACCCAGAGCTTGTCAGGAGTAAGGGATGCAAACTGGGGGAAAGAAAAGAAAGAACCGAGTCTTTCTAGTGATTTTTTTGTTGTTAATCATGTGTTGAAGAAAAACTTGTCGGATTAAAACGTTTCTTAACTTGTCTTCCCACTGTTATGTCAATCCACAACCTTATCAGTCCTCTACATTAAGATATATCCATTGGTTGTATAGTTTTTTATTTCCAGATCCGAGAATGAAAGAAAGATTCCAACCACCAACACTAAAAGGAAGACCCAAAGTCAAGCTCAACTCCAGATTGTAGATAGCTTACAAAAAAGGATTTTCCAAGGGTGTAGAAAGTGGAGTAATTCACTGCAATCGCCCACAGACGTCTGAGTCATTCTTTTCCAATTCTTTACAGAATTATACTCAGACCCTTTTAATCTGAGAGAAGTTAGCAACTGATGATACAGAGAACTGAAAAAGTTATCTTGACCGACATAATTTCGCAGCAGTCTTCGGAAAGAAGATTATTTTATTTTCTTTCCCTGCTTCAAGTTGCTGCTAATGGGAGCAAGTATTGACCTTTGAACATCAAGCTCCTTCTCCGGCGTGCACGAGTCCAAAACCAGAAACTTGTTTTCTTCTTCTCCACTCTTTGCTTTTCTTCCTTTTTCCATCAGGGTGACGAGAATGATTTAACCACCCACCCCATCAGGGGTTCAAGATTTCAAACTCAATATTCTTGGGACCCAGTAAAGCTTGGCACTAAGCCGGACAACGTTCAACGGAAAACTGGAACTGTGACTCAAGCTTCCACAGTAGTCTTATTTTAAACAGATCAAACGAGAGGAGATTGTGGGAAAAGGATGAGCAAAGCTTAGGGTTGGTTAGTGGAACTTTCTGGTTGTAGAAGAATTAAACGCCCACAGGACTTCCCCTTGAGTGACAAGCTTCCAGTTGGAATGGGGCTCGCATATGCCAAAACAGCTTAAAGGCAGAATATTGCAACAGCTAATAAAGCCTGTCATATAAGAAAGATATTTCAGAGAATTATGGGGGTTGTTGTGTTGGTTTTTCTGAGTTGAGAAACGACGAACCAGAGAGAACAGGGACAAAAGCGACAAGGTTTCAAAAATTTTCTTGATTATTCAATAGTTAACTTAGGTTACAAGAACTTAAATAGTTCAAACAGATAATTACAAAAAAAAGTCTAAACAAAACCTGTATTTACAATTAAGTCCTAACCAAATCGGGACCCAACAAAACTCCTCGTCCCGATTCATGTGGTAAAACCCTCAACCAAACCCGCTTTGTCACGACAAGCTCCAAGCTTCAAAGGCGGTAAAGACTTTGTCAACATGTCAGAGTCATTCTCACTCGTGTGAACTTTCTCCAACATCAATTCTTTCTTTTCAAGCACATCACGTATCCAGTGATGAAGTAGCTCAATGTGCTTTGATCTCGAATGAAATATGGGATTCTTGCTCAAATGGATTGCACTTTGACTATCACAAAGTAACACATACCTCTCTTGTCGAATGTCCAATTCTTGAATTAACTTCTTCATCCACAATAGTTCTTTGCATGCATCGGTGATTGCAATGTATTCAGCTTCGGTTGTGGAGAGTGCAACAAATTTCCGTAGTCTCGATTGCCATGAGACAACACCATTCGCAAAACAAACCAAATAACTGGATGTTGACATCCTCGAGTTAACATCTCCGGCCCAATCGGCATCCGTATATGCCTCCAAAACTGGTTTGCTAGCCCCGTAACAGAGACAATAACTAGTAGTACTGTGAATGTACCGAAGAATCCATTTCACAGCATCCCAATGATCTTTTCCAGGGTTTGAGAGATAACGACTTACCACTCCAACAGCATGAGCAATATCAGGCCTTGTACACACCATTGCGTACATCAATGAACCAACCACGGATGCATACGTCACCTTCTTCATTTCTTCTTTCTCCTTTTCATCCTTTGGACAATCATCAAGTGTCAACTTGAGATGACTACTAAGTGGAGAAGAACCCGGTTTGCATTTGCTCATATTGAACCGTTCAAGCATCTTTTCCAAATACCTTTCTTGTGACAACCAAAGTTTGCACTTTTCACGATCTCTAGTGATTCTCATACCAAGAATTTGCTTTGCAGGACCCAAATCCTTCATTGCACTCGCATTCCCAAGCATTTCTTTCAAAGCTCCTATCTCCTTTGTATCATTTCCGACAACCAACATGTCATCGACATAGAGTAAAAGAATAATGAAATTACCACTAGTGTACCTTTTCATGAACAGGCAATTATCGGAAGTGGTCTTGCTGAAATTGTTGTCACACATAAAAGATTCAAATCTTTTATACCAGTTTCGCGGTGCTTGTTCCAAGCCATAAAGACTCCTCCTCAATCTGCACACCAAGTCCTCTTTGCCTTTTTTAGCAAATCCCTCGGGTTGCTCTATGTAGAGCTCCTCCTCCAAATCACCATGGAGAAAAGCGGTTTTCACATCAAGTTGCTCAATCTCCAAATTCAAACTAGCGGCCAAACTGAGTATAACCCGAATAGAGGACATCTTGACAACGGGCGAGAATATCTCCTCAAAATCAATCCCCTTCTTTTGATCAAATCCCTTCACAACTAACCGAGCCTTGTACCTTGGCTTTGAGTCTGTGCTATCAAATTTCAAACTAAATACCAACTTGTTCTTGAGTACCTTCTTACCCTTAGGCAATTCAACTAACTCAAAAGTGCGATTTTTATGCAAGGAATACATCTCATCTTGCATAGCTTCAATCCACTTTCCTTTTTGCTCATGACTCATAGCTTCTTCAAAGCTTTCAGGTTCACCACTGTCAGTGAGAAAAACATACCCATGTGGAGGGTATCTTGAAGTAGGCCTTTGTTCACGATTGGATCGTCTCAACTCTTGAAAAGGTGGACCTTGATTTGAATCTAAGATATTATTCTCAATAGCACTTTCAGATTGCTCACCTTGGTCTTCATTTTGCAAATCTTGGTTGGTCTCGGTATGCTCGTTGCTTTCAACTTCTTGGTTACTCGAGATTGGTGTAAGATCAACAAAGGAACTAAAAGAGGTTTTCACATTTTCAGGATTTCCCAAATTCTCAATAGTTTATTCTTAAAAGAAAACTACATCTCGACTCCTTAATATCTTCTTCTCAATCGGATCCCACAGTCTATAACCGAATTCACCGGTTTTGTAACCCAAGAAAATACACTCTTTCGTCTTGCTATCAAGCTTAGCTCTTTCATCTCAAGGAATGTGCACAAATGGTTTACAACCAAATACCCGTAAGTGTCCATAAGACACATCTTTGTCGGTCCACACCCGCTCGGGAACATCACCATCTAGTGCATGAGAAGGTGAGAGATTAATCAAATGGACAACGGTATTCATCGCTTCACACCAAAATGCTTTTGAAAGCTACGAATGATAGAGCATACACCGTATTCTCTCAGCTACTCCATTCTGCTGCGGGGTTTTTGGCACCGTTCTTTCAAGCTTGATTCCATTAACCTTGCAAAAAGTTTCAAATGGCCCGCGGTACTCACCACCATTGTCAGATCGAATGCATTTCAATTTATGACTTGTTTCTCTTTCAACTTCAGCAAGAACCTGTTTGAACACTTCCAAACCTTGATTCTTTATCTTCAAGGCATAAGCCCACAGCTTTCTAGAATGATCATCCACGAAAGTGACAAAGTAAAGAGCTCCTCCAAGTGTTCTATCACCCATAGAACAAAGATCGATATGAACCAAATCCAAAATATTCGACTTCTTAGTGGTAGGACTTCTCTTGAAAGCAATTTGATGTTGCTTACCCACCAAACAATGCGTACATGATGTCAGAGATGTACCATCACTCGGCACACAATCCTTTCTAGCAAGAATTTGAAGCCCTTTCTTACTCATGTGACCTAACCGCAAGTGCCACAAATCGGTTGAGTTACCTTCTACCGCATTCACCTCGCCACACAATGTAACCCGCGTTGTATCAAGCGAGCTTGATTTCTCACCCCAAGCAACCACAAGAGAGCCTTTAGACAACTTCCACTTCCCCTCACCAAAGTGGCTACGGTACCCTTCATCATCAAGAGCACCAACAAAAATCAGATGAAGCCTCATGTCCGGCACATGCCGAACATTCTAGAGAAGTAACCTACACGCCACATTAGTCTCCACAGATACTTCTCCAATGCCGGAGATGTTGCATACCCCATTACTCCCCATTCTAACCTTGCCAAAATCACCTTGTGTGTAAGAAGTGAACAAGTCACGTCGAGAAGTGACATGAAATAAAGCCGCTGAGTCTATCACCCAAGTGGAGTCTTGACTCGTGAAATTGACAAAACCAGCATCACTTCACTGTCATATGCAGTGGCAACGGTGCTTGCCTTCTCATTCTCATCAGATCTAGGTCTAAACTGATCCCTCTTAGTCTTTTCCTTCAGCTCTCTACCCTCAGACTTTATGTGTCCCGGTTTGTGGCAATAGTAGAAAACAATGCCCTTGCGAGATTTTGATCCCCCTTTCGACTGATCGTTGTTGTCATGACTGTGAGAGTTTCTATTTCTACTCCTTCCACGATTCTCAGTGACATGAGCAGATGACTCTTTTGTAATGCCCAACTCTTTACGCCTCAACTCACCATTGAGCATGCTATCTTTTACCATGGCAAGAGTCACAGTACCATTCGGTGTCGAATTGCTCAATGACACTACAAGAGTCTCCCAACTATCCGGTAAGGAACTCAAAAGAATCAAGGCTTGTAGCTCTTCGTCCAAAACCAATTTCATAGTAGCCAGTCGATTCACACAATCCTGGAATCGACTCAAATGCTCACTTACTGATGAGCCCTCGTGATACTTCATGTTCACAAATTTCTGAATGAAAAAGGCTTTGTGTTGGCCGATTTTGCGCTCATACAAACTCTCGAGTTTCTCCCTCAACTTCTTGGCATCGGTTTCGGTTGAGACATGATGAAATACCGAATCATCAACCCACTGTCAGATCAAGGTTATAGTTTTACGGTTGGATAAATTCCAAGTAGCATCAGTGGTATCCCCTGGTTTCATACCCATTACTGGTTCATAGGCATCCTTACAGAATAGGAAATCTTCCATTTTGGACTTCCAGATGGAGTAATTAGACGATGACATCTTAATCATGGTACTCTGATTTCCCTCCTCCATCCCAGAAATTTACTGATAAATTCATAACAGAAAAAAAAATTACTAGAACGGAATTACTAGGACAACGTCGGACTGATCGCACGGCAAAACTCCTCCACTCCTGCCGGCAACAGCAATGGCGTCGCAAGGTTACGGCAACAACGAGAGTCCCACGGACTCTCCCTTCTCTGAAAAACAGCAAAAAACAGAGGTTCGGCAAAAAAAATAGAGTTTCGGCCAACAACTCCGGCAACGACGAGTCTCTCTACGGCAACGGCGAGCTACAGCAACTGCAACGGCGTCGTTTTTCTTGAGCTCGGCTGTGGAAATAGAACCCTAAGCTCTGATACCAAATGTTGGTTTTTCTGAGTTGAGAAACGACGAACCAGAGAGAACATGGACAAAAGTGACGAGGGTTTCAAAAAAATTCTTGATTATTCAACAGTAAACTTAGGTTACAAGAATTTAAATAGTTCAAACAAAGAATTACAAAAAAAGGTCTAAACAAAACCTGTATTTACAATTAAGTCCTAACCAAATCGGGACCCAACATGTTGGATGCAAAAATTGTAACAAGAAATTAGTATTACTGAAAATGAATCTGAATAGCTAAAATTGGATTTGGCAAAACCAAAATTGAAACTAGTGGAACTAAAATTAAATCTAGTGGAGCCAAAATTTAGCACATTGATCAATAGTTTCAAAATTGAGGTAGATTCTATAACTAAGGTATCCGACTGTCAAAGCATAGAGGTTTTGTCAAATAGTTAGTCAATTGTCAAAATATCAACTATCCAGTTGAAAGCCCAATCGATGATCAAGATCAAGTGGATCGTAACAAGGCCACCCTAAGTGCAACTTAAAGTACCACATAAGTAAAAATATTGACAAATAGGTGATACACAACACAGTAGGAAAGCTCTACCTAAGAGAATTAGGTGGTACTATTTCAAATGAATAAAATGAGGTGTCACGCTCACATAGGAAGAAAAAAAAGGTTGCTAAGTTTCTTTTTCTACTTACATAAGTACTTAGTCAAGGGAAGAAGGAGGAAGATGAGGAAGAGAAACATAAAGAAGAGTCATGATCTTAATTCCATAATCTCAAATCTGTGGCAGTCAAGTCCAAAGAAAGTAGATATGCTTGCCATCCATCATGGAGTCGTTCAAAGCGAAAAGAGGTCCCTTCAAGCCCCACATTAACAGCTTATTCAAGTTTGATCACTCGACAAATGAAAAAGAATTTGACAGTGTTGAAATTGTCCACTAAAGTGGACGAAAAGAAAGTGCCAAAGGCCTTCAACTAATCAAAGAATATCATACACTATGTTGATCTTTAGGAACAACTTCTATAATGATTATAGATGAAGAACTTCGCCTTAAAACTCCATCAGCATGTCCTCCTCGTCCTTAAAGCCCCTTGGTGTTGGCATTGGTGAAGCAATATGAGGAGCATTACATTAGCTCTTCTCAAAAAGATGTGAGGAATCTTCAATTATCATGAAAAGAAAACTCACCACAACCAACTTCTCCAAGAGTTAGTAGATCCACCATAATCGTATAAGAAATTTTTTTAGAGGAGCAAGTTGTAGAGCTGCAATAAATGATTAATGAAAGAAACAAGTAAACTAAAACAAGAGGTGCTCAAATTGTACCAAAATTTAGTCATTATTGGCAAATGTTGGAGAATCTTCTCATCCCAAAAATCCTCCTCAACTTTGCTCAATTTCAAAAGACACTTATTTTACTCCAACAAAAAGTCAAAAAAATCTTCAACATGCAAAAGGAAACATCTTGTCAATCGACTCTCTCAAGTTGATCATTAAAAATGTTGTTTGAGGCCTTCATTATCGAACGAAGCACAAACAACATCCCAAGCCTATGTTCAACCTGCAATAGGAGATTCAAAACTCTAAAAAACTACTTGGATACAAGCACCCAAAGCAAAATGTTGCCCACTTCATCAAAACTTGCAACAATACAGAAATGATAAACAATTCAACTGCTCACTAAAAAGAATTGTGTTTAATTAATTTGTTAAACTAGCTTCGCTATCCATTAATAGTTGGCAACAACTCAAATGAATTTATGAGCCAATTTTATAGCACTTATAGAAGTGTCACATTGGTGGAGTTCACCAATACCAATCAATTGAGAAACAAAAAAGTAATCAATTACATCAACCGTTAGTGGGACTTGAGCTTAAATTGCAAAGATAGCACAAACCTCTCAACAAAGATGGTAATCTAAATGTGAAAGCAAGGAATGAACTAGGGTTTGCTCTACTTTCTTCAAAGTGAAAAGGACAGAGACTTCCAAGATTTAGGTATAGAAGCCAACAATTTAGAGATTTTGATTGCTTTTGAAGGAAATGGTAGTACACCTCAAAACTTGAAAAGACTGTTAATTCACATGTAAATCATAACGAAGTTAGGGGCAAACATTTTTGCAATAAAGTAAGTTGTTGGTGGACTCAACATCACACTAAAGGAAAGACGAAAAAAGATGTATCTCTTTCTAACGATCATGTTCCAGAAATGTTGAAAGAACTTCTTGAACAAAGCCCTTTAAGTCTTCCTTCTCCAAAGCAGGCAAAGAAAGTTAGTAAAACAAATGATAAATGGTATTGCAAGTACCATCAAATGGTTGGACATCCGATAGATGATGTTTCTGTTGAGCCAAATAGCTTCTCAAGAGGGGGGTGAATTGAGAATTACAAATTTAAATTTTACTTAAGGCAAGGATATATAAAACATGCAAACATGCAAATTTAAAAGTAAAACATTCACACACCACAAGGATAACACAATAATTTTTATTAACGATGTTCCCCTATTAGTATTCACCGCCCAAGAACCTGTGCTTGGGAAATTCCACTAATTTAGCCCTATTAAAGGGAATTTACATCAAAGAGATTACCATTCTCTTTAAGCCATGAGTAGCTCAAATATATGCTTTTACAAACAATCTCTCCAAGAGATTGGCTAGATTCTAATTGTAGCTTGGCTCTTTCTATCTAGACACCAATAGGTTCCAGATGAACATTTCTCAAAAGAAAATTACAAAAAGAAAGTGTAAAAAAAACTTACACCCTTTGTTACTTGGAGAGAAACTTCTCCTTGAGAAATCTAAGTCTCCAGTTTTGCAACACAATAAAATGAAGGAGCGTGTCTAATGCACATGCAAAGGAGAGAATTTGAGAAAAGTGTGGGATGTTCATGTATGTATGGTAACTCTTTATCATAAAAGCACTTTTGAAGGATTTTCAAAGAATCGAGAGAAAAGCTTAAGAATATGCCAATAAATTCTCATTACCTCCTTAATTGGGGTTTGGTGGAGTATTTTTAAGTTTTCCAAGCCAAACTAACCATTTTTTGCTCGTTTGTAAAAGTTTGTGTTTACATTGATCGACCACTGTAAAGTGATTGATCGATAAATCCAATGTAATAATTTTTCTTATTGATCAATATCTTCCTGTTAGGTCTAACATTTTAATTTGATTGATCAATGCCAAAGTATGATCAATTATTTTTCATTGACTTGATGTAATTTGTGTATTGTTAAGAGATACCCATGTGTGTAGGATGGGATGCCTAGTAAATAAGGAGAACTTTCATAGAGATGGCATAGAATTATAATTATGCAAATTGGTGAATGTCGTCTTACGTGTTTTTCCTTTAGAAGCATGTACCTCTAAGGGCATTATAATCATTGTAAATACCTTTCCACAACTATAAATACAACCTCAAGGCATGGGTAGAGTATTCAAGCCTCTTCCTCTTGGCTCAAATTTGTCTATACACCTCTCTCTCTTTTTCTCTTCCTTCTCTCCCTTGGTTTTTTCTCTCATCTCTCCCAAAAGCTAGAATTCCTCTCTTCTTTCCTTCCCTTGAGATCTTTTGTGTCTATGTCTTGGCCCTAGAAATCAATATAATATCAGAGTGGGCAAAGATCTGAGATAGAAAAGGTAGAAGAAGATGGAGAAGAAAGGGAGGAAGAAGAAGAAAAAGAAAAAGAAAAAAAGGGAGCTTCTCATTTTTTTTCCCTTTAGTCTTCTTTCCCAATTCCTATTTATTTTTAATTTTCTTACTCTCTTACCTACACTTTTTATATTTCAACTTAGACACCATTGGAAATATATTTGAGTCTAGTTTCCAAATAAAAAAGAATAGTTAAAATTATATTTTTATAGCAAGAGAAATCAACATCTAAAGTAGCAAAGGTCAAGCACTATAAAATTTTCATGTAGGAGCAAAAAGTTGTAACTTTCTATACGGTTTGTACCAATATGAATGAGAATTTATATTGACAAATATACCTCAAAAGAAAGCCATGTGACTCTACTTTTTACCCAATAAACCGTTCCGTCAAAATCCATCAATGAATGATGATACAATTGAGATTTTAAATCTCTGGTTTTTTTTGTGTGTGTCGAAACGAAGACGACCTTATAGGCACATTCACTCACACTTCCGGTTTCAGAAATCGGCTCCAACGTTGGAACCATATGCAGACCCAATACAATGGTACCGGGTTCGTAGCGCTTAATTGCATGTCTGTCCGACACGCGGGTTATGACTCGAGGATCAGTCATGCAATCTAATGCATAGTTTTTAGATCCACATTGGAAAACCGACTAAGAATCCGCCTAATACACCGCATATGCTTCAATATTTGCATCACATTTCGTTTCTCGGATTCGGATCCGACACGCAAATACGATGTGTGATCCGAATAGAAGATCTGACCCATTTTAATATTCCTTTATTGTTTTTATTTGGTTTTCTCATTTTTTAAACCAGAATCAGATCAATTTCTTATACAAAAAAAAACTCTAATATTTTCTTCTTTTTTCATTCAATTTTTATGAAATTTTTACCATTATTTTTTCTATAAAAAAAAGAGTCTATTTATTGTTTTTAAAAAGGGGGAATAATTCAGAAGGGATTTATTTATTCAATCAATAGGGAGATTTTTTACTTTTTGGTATTAGGAATAGGGATTGTGTGATAGAAATAATCTCATATCTTAAACCATTGTCAAATATCATACTAATATTTCTTTTTCTTTACACCATCTATCAGTATTTTATCCTATTTTTAACACACTATTTTCTTGTATAATATTTTTTATATGATGTATATAGGACATGCTAGTCGGATGGCATAGTCATTACCATCTCATCAAGATTTTCTCTACCCCATATGACACTTCATGGCACTATCCACGGTGCCAAACACAAAGAAAGCCTCTTTCACAAGATAGAGGCTATATCTTGCAAGATAGCAAGTTGTATTTCCTCTTACCCCCAATACAACTTGAGGGAAAATGTTAAGAGAGAAATTAAATTATTTAATAATTTAAGAAAATAATTTCCTAAAATCAAGAGAAAATCTTGATTATTTTTTTAATTAAATAAATTGGAATCCTTAATTATGGAATCGAATAATTCTTTATTAGCCTATAGATAGACTTGTATTAATTATAAAATTCATTTTGAATCAATAAAATTTATCCGTTGGAGCTTTAGAGTCAAGAAAATACTAGAAACTCAAACAAAATCATCATGATGCTTGTAACTAATAGATTATCTGCGACAAATTGCATCATCCCTCTCAACTCCTCAAACTTTAAATTAGCATCAAGTCATTAGATGGTGACTAGCTACAAAACTAAAGTTAATCAATAAGAGACGTTGTAGTTTTATGCCTTGAGGTCATTCAAGGCTCAAATCAAATTTATGCATAGAGAAGGAATCAAAATACTATATCAGATATGAATTATACAAACTTTCACCACCAACTTCATGAAAAAAACAGACCCAAACATCTCAAAAACACCAAAAGAAGTTAAACCCACAATCTCAAATTTGAGCCAGACAAATCTAAAGAATGTAAATTGGGTTGCCATCTACCTAAATCCAAGAAAGGAAATTCATGATTAAAACCTTTAGAAAAGAAAGTAATTTATGTATAACAAGTACAGTCAAGTCAAATGGGAACCAGGCAGAGGCCCGTCCTATCAAATATCCACTCTAAAAGACGAGGTTATATCCGTTGTTAAAACAGCAGTGGAAGCCTGGCTGGACAGGGATTCGTGGAGTAACACAAGCGTGGAAGGTTATATCCATGGCATAAACAATGAGCAAACACCTGTTACAAAATCATGAGGCGCGTACAAGTGCACGGCTTTGTCGGAAACTGAAGGCTGCGTCTCGCTACGGAACCCATGTGCAGTTCCTATCCTGAAAGAGGTTTTCGAGGGATCAATCTAGTCAACATTTTCTCATTTCTCTTCCTTTTCCGTCTCGCTTCGGTTCTTTACCTTGAAAGCTCTCTGCTTCCAGCTTTCTCTTTCATGGCGAAAACTCTGTTTTTCTGCATCTGGGCTTTTCTCCTACCCCTTACTCCATCTCTTGCTCAGAAAAACGGCTTCGTCTACAGTGGATTCGATCCGGGTACTGCGAACCTGACCTTGAAAGACTACGCGAGAATCGGAACGAACAGAATCCTCAGACTTACCAACGACACTTCCCGTTTGAAGGGCTACGCCTTCCACCCTTCTCCGATTCGCTTCAAGGATGGTTCCAACAGTAACTCTGCTTTCTCCTTCTCAACGGCCTTTGCCTTCGCGATTGTGCCCAAGTACCCAAAGCTCGGAGGCCACGGTCTCTCTTTCGCCATTGTTCCTTCCATCGAGTTCAGGGGGGCGCATCCCAGTCAGTACCTCGGCCTCCTGAACGCCTCCGACAATGGAAATTTCTCCAACCATATCTTTGCAGTCGAGTTCGACACCGTGCAGGACTTCGAATTCGGAGATATCAACGATAATCACGTCGGTATTGATATCAATGGCATGACGTCGAATGCTACCGTGTCTGCCGGAGATGTTCATCTCCAAAGCGGCAATACGATTCAGGCTTGGGTAGACTATGATGGCCAGAACAAGGTCTTCAACGTTTCGTTCGCCATCTCTTCCACCAAACCCACATCCCCAAATCTATCATTTCCAGTTGATCTTTCGCCCATTTTAAAAGATTATATGTATGTCGGATTCACTGCCTCGACGGGATTGCTTGCGAGTTCGCACTATATCATGGGCTGGAATTTTCAGATGAATGGGAAGGCAGACTCGCTCGACCTCTCTGCTTTACCTGCTCTGCCTAAACCTAAAAAGAAGAACATGGGTTTCATAATCGGGGCTTCAACTGCTGCTGCCTTCCTTTTGGGGGCCGCAATTTCTGCCGCCATTTACCTATTCAAGAAGATTAAAAATGCCGATGTGATCGAGCCATGGGAGCGCGAATACGGTCCCCATCGCTTCTCCTACAGTGAACTGAAGCAGGCCACGAAGAACTTCCGTGATAAAGAGTTGCTCGGCTTCGGCGGTTTTGGGCGGGTCTACAAGGGCACGCTCCCGAACACGCATACTCAGATCGCTGTTAAGCGAGTTTCCCACGAATCCAAACAGGGGCTACGGGAATTTGTGGCAGAGATCGCAAGCATCGGCCGGCTTCGCCATCGGAACCTCGTCCAGCTGCAAGGGTGGTGCCGCCGACGGGGGGATCTCCTCCTCGTCTACGATTACATGTGCAACGGGAGCTTGGATAAATTCCTATTCGACGAGCCCAAATCGGTCCTTGGCTGGGAGCAGCGAATGAACATCATACGAGGTGTTGCGGCGGGACTACTCTACCTGCACGAAGAGTGGGATCAGGTGGTACTCCACCGCGACGTGAAGGCGAGCAACGTCTTGCTGGACGCCGACTTGAACGGGAAGCTTGGTGACTTCGGCCTGGCCCGTCTGTACGAGCACGGGACGAACCTACACACGACGCATGTGGTGGGGACGCTGGGTTACCTCGCTCCGGAGTTAACTCGGACGGGGAAGCCTACAACAAGCACGGACGTGTTCGCGTTCGGGGCCCTGTTGCTGGAAGTGGCTTGCGGACGGCGGCCCGTCGAAGCCAAGGCGTTGCCGGAGGAGCTCATACTTGTCGACTGGGTGTGGGAGCAGTGGCGAGAGGGCCGTATTCTGGCGGCAATGGACCATCGGCTGGACGACGTGTTCGTGAAGGAGCAGGCGGAGCTGGTGCTGAAACTGGGGCTACTTTGCTCGCACCCGGTGGCCGGCGAGCGGCCGAGGATGAGAGACGCAGTGCGGTACATGGACGGCGAGGCGGTTTTACCGGAAGTTCCGGTGATGCCACCATCGGAATACAATAGAACAGTAGGCTTCGACGATTTTGTTGACTCGTACCCGTCGTCGTCGGAAAAGGAAGGGGGCCCACTGTTCTCTTTTGAGACAGAAGCCACGTCGACGGCTGATCTTTTGTGTGCGCCTCCAGGAACCATCTGGCCAAATACGAGCCGTTGATTAGAAATCCGAAGTCAAAAGGATGACTCAGGGTGGAGATGGTTGCACCTTCTTATCAAGCTGGTTCAATGCTTACATCTGAATCTAGTAATAGTTAATAATATTTAAAATTACTTAAGCAACCCATAGCGTGCCCACCAAGGTTGTGGTTGGTGCTAGTCCTCTACTTTGAGTTTTCAATAGGAGTAGAGTAGTGGGTGTAGAGATTCTAATATTTTCAAGATATTACATTGATATGTGTGTTTTATCATTCCATTCATGAAGTCTTTGAGAGCATATGTTTTTTAAGTTAGCAACGTTGATTAAAGAAACCATATATTAGTTGATCAAAGGTTAAAGTCAAATCTCTTGATGCTCCAATCACAGAGATTTTGTTAAACGGTCCATTAGTGACCGATGTGAGAGTTTTGATTTGAGACCAATGATCAATTGATGGTCACGATAGAGGCAATTGCATTAAAGGAGAAAAAACCTTCGTGTCGTCACGATACCATGAGGTGTCATACTCTCATAGGAAGAAAAACAAGTCTTGTCACATATTCTCTCCCTTCACATGAGTACCTAATAAAGGGGAGAGGGTGGAGATAAGGGAGAGAAAAAGGTGGGGTTATTAAACCTTAGAAAGAAGGAGCTCAAGATTCCTCTAATCACCTTTTTTTTAATAATAATAAACATTAGAATTTGACTATTTTATTCTTAAGTGTCATGAATTGAAAAAAAGGTTGATTTCAACTAGAGCTTATAAAAGGAGTCGACTCCATATGATAGTAGTTGAATATGTTGACCCAGGTGGCTTCTTGAGAGGGGGGTGAATTGAGAATTTCAAGTTAAAACTAAAAAGTGCGTGTACAAAAAATCATGCATCAAAGCAATTTCAATGTAAAGCAAACATGCACACAATATAGGAGACAAGATAATTTTTGTTATCAATATTCCCTTATTGGTATTTACTGCCCAAGAACCCTGGCTTGGGAAATTCCACTATTCTAATAGCTGGAATTACACAACAACTCTCTTTAACTTGCATGTAGTTTAGTACACATTTTTCATAATACTAATCTCCTCAAGTGATTGTTGCTAGATTCTAGCTCTAGCTAGCCCTTTCTATCTAGATTCTATAGGTTATAGATGAACTTTCTACAAATTATAAACAAAAATGAAAGATCCTTCTCCTTGAAAGATCCAAGTTTCTACTTCTTTAGCAACACAATGTATTGTAGGAGCTTGATTAATATGAATACAAATAAATGAAGGAAATAGTTGTGGAATTTTCAAAAGTAAAAATCACTTTTTGAGAGATTTTCAAGATTGAGAGGTAAAAGCTCAAAATATTTTCCAATAAATGTTTATTAACTTCTCAACACAAGGTTTGGTGGGTTACTTATAACTTTCCCAAGCCAAACAAACCATTTTTTTACCATTTACAAAAGTCAGTATCTTGATTGATCGATCATTGTAAAGTGATTAATCGATCAATCGATAATAATGACTCTTTTTCAGTTAGACAGTGACTTATTGATCGATGGACTGATCAAATTAATATGTTACCGTTGGTTCTCAAAAGTGAAGTTGATCGATCATTGTCAAGGGATAATGGATCAATCATAATTACATCTAGTTGTCAAATACAAGTATGATCTATCAATGCATTTCTTATGATCCATCTTGTTTTAGGTTCATGACTGGCAATATTCTATCTGATCGATCAATCAAGTGGGATAGTCAGTCATTCCATCTAAAATTTGATTGCGTAGACTGAATTGATTGATCAATCCAAATGGGATGATCAATCATGCTTTATAGAATGAAATAACCATGTTATGGATGATGATCATGTTTTACAATCTTGTTTTGTGTTAAGAAACACCCATGTGTGTAGAAGTGGCGTGGCTAGTAAATAAGTAAAACTTCCATAGAGATGGCATAAAATTTTAATTATGCAACCTGGTGTATGTCCTCTTATGTCGTTTTTCTTTTGAAGCAAGTAGCCCTAAGGGCACTGTAATCATTGTAAACAACTTCACACAACTTTAAATATAACCTCAAGACATAGGTTAGAGCATTCAAACCTCTTCCTCTTGGCTCAAATTCATCTATACACCTTTCTTTCTTTTCCTCTTCCTTCTTTCCCTTGGTTTTTACTCTCCTCTCTCCCAAGAGCTTGAATTCTTCTCTTCTCTCCTTCCCTTGAGATATCTTATGTCTATGTCTTGTCCCTAGAAATCAACAACATGCACACTTCTAAATGATCGATCTTTGGCAATGGGTGATCAATCATTCTAGTGTCAATTCAACTAAGTTGACTTTCAAAGCATAAGAATGATTTTATCTATGTTCTCTAACATGTTTTAAAGCATGTTTATGATGCTCCTAAACATGTTTACATACAATCTAAGACCTAAAACTCCATATTCACAATTGTACTCAAAGAAGGGAGTTTAGGAATACTTTCTTACATTTGTGATTGAGTTTAGACAAATGACTTTTAAATTTGAACTCGTTTTCTCGTTCTCTTCTTCCTTGTGGGTGCTTCTTGAAGAGATATTCATCAGTGATGCTTGAGGTCTTGAGTAGGCTTTATTGTTTTGAAGTTTTAGACCTTGAGAGGCATTGGCTATTAAAGGCAAAGTATCTGAAATATTTGGCTTTGCAAATTATTAGATCAATTAAGTTTTGTTATCATCAAAAACAATATGGCAGTCCACCTGTGGTCAACAATCTCCCCTTTTTTTATGTTGATAAAACCTAACTTGGAAAAAATAAAAAGATACACATCCCTAAGGGTTGGAGTTAAGTTAAATATTTAATTTCAACATATGCTCCCCCTTAATCTTTGCATAGTTTATTTAGATCCTTTTAAGCATCAAATTTCAATATTTTGTGTGCCTAAGGTCGTTAGGTCTAAGTTCCCTTGTTTTCTCCCCCTTTTTGTCATACTAAAAAAGATATGCATATGAAAACATAAGTATAAGCAAAAAGTGGTGCAAGGCCATATGCGATGTTTTTCCAAAAATTTGTACTTGTTAAAATGCTTCAAAATAAGATAATATACGTATAGAGCATTCAAAAGTATGATGGGAGTCAAAAAGTAGGTCGGTCCTAAGGTCTAGATAGGTAGGCTAGAGGTAGGAGGCGGCTAAGGATAGTCTCTATGAGAGAATCAAGAGGTAGAAAAAGATTCAAGAACATGTCTTTTTGTATCAAATTAGGTATCAAATTCAATATCTTCGAGTCTAGTTTCTTGAGAAACAAATCGTTTGTGATTCTGAGATATATTGTGGGAGATATTGATATAAGCAGTACCAAAGATTAGTTTTGCTGGAAATTTTTTTTTTCCTATTTTCTTTCCTATTATCTGTCTAGGAATTGACGTGAATTGAGTTTCCCTTTCTCCTAAGACCCCCAGTTTTTTAGCCAAATTTGTCTTCTAAGAAGTTTTTCCTAACTTCAACACTATCTTCTTTTTTTAAGCCTATTTGATCCCAAACTTATCTCATCTTTTTAATGTCTAATATAGGAAAGTGTTTCTAATTCAGGAAAGTCTATCATTTGAAAGTTTTTGTTTTGATTTCGCTTAATCTGGAAAGTATTCCAAATAGGAGAGTATTTGATTAAATGTTGGTTTCTAGGGGCAACACATAAACACAAGAGATGTCAAGGGAATGAGAGAAGATAGGAACTCTAGCTCTTGGGAGAGAGGAGAGAAGAAACCAAGGGAAAAAAAGAAGAGGAAAAGAGAGAAAGGTGTATGGACAAATTTGAACCAACAGGAAGAGGCCTAAATGCTCTAGCCCATGTCTTGAGGTTATATTTAAAGTTGTGTGAAGTTGTTTACAATGATTACAATGCCCTTAGGGCTACATGCTTCAAAAGAAAAAGGACATAAGAGAACATACACCAACTTGTATAATTACAACTTTATGCCGTGTCTATGGAAGTTATCCTTATTTACTAGCCATGCCACGCCTAAACACATGGGTATCTCTTAACAGAAACTTTCCTCATATGGACTGATCAATTTGGAAACAAAAACTTGTAAGTTAAGTTATGCAATTATCAGTGATCCTCTATGAAGTGTATATCTTGAAAAAAACTTTGTAGCACATACTCTTCATGGACGACACATGTTATTGTCTTGCCCTACCACAAGATTGGTGCATGTCATGCAATTAAACGCCTCTACCCCCTTCTTATATTCTTCGTTTAAGGGTATGTTATGAACAATTTTCATCCAACTCTTATCCATTTTCTCCTTTGCACCAAAATTTAAAAACCCTCAAATCAGTCATTGATAACATCCAACTATATTGGAGAATACACTATTTTAACACATTTAATTCTAGATGGGAGAGGTCCTAGACTACGTTAACACACTTAAGTCTAGATGCCAAAATTCCTTTAGCATCTCCCTACACCCGACATGTTATATCAGTATAATTAGTTGATGTTCATGCACCACACTCTATTACTAAAGCCTAACACATACTAGTCAAAGAAGTGCATAGTATAACACTCAAGGAATTTTTGGAGATGCATATGAATACATCGACAAGTGTCTAAAAATATAATACTAAAAATGTCTCGAACTGTCCTACATGACAATTCAAGAGTTATACAAGTAAATTTAGTATTTTTATAATTTATTGGGCATAACAAAAATCCCAAAGTTTCTACAATACTAACACATACCTTGCAATCTTGTGAACATGTAGTTACATTTCAATCTAAATAGAAAATGTTATATACTCGTGGGAATTGACTACGCTATGAACAATGAAACAATCGTATTACAGAAAGACAAGTATTGCATAAGACTAATAACGGCCCCAACTACCTAAGCTAAACTTTTACCGAGCATCTTGCATTTTATGCACAATGTTATCATTTATGCTTAGGGGTGGCATTGAGCCGAGCCTAGCCCAACCCTGCCTATATTTGAGCCGATCTTGATTTAAATATTTTAAACTCGAGCTCAAGCCGAGCCTAGGCTCAAGCCTAAAATTGTTATCAAGCTCGAGCCTAATAATTTTAGCCGAGCTCAAGCTTCAACATTCATTTAAAACTTTTCAAAAACTACATCTCTCGAGTTCGTGCTCCAACATACATTTAAAACTTTTCAAAAAATATTCATCAAATAAATTGTATATTAAATTATGCATACATTTTACATAAAATTGGGAATGACCTCTACTTAAAATTGGGCATAAGGGTAGCATCGAATCCAGGAGTCTGAACCTTGTTCAAGCCGAACTTGATTTAAATATTTCAAACTCGAGCTCGAGCCAACCCTAGCCTCGAACCTAAAATTGTAATCGAACACGAGCCTAATAAGTTTAACTGAGTTTGAGCTCGAGCTCTACCCGAGTTCAAGTTTAACCTATATTTAATACTCTATATAAAATATGTGTCAAATAAATTATATTTAAAATTATGCATACATTTTCAAAAAAAAGAATGATAGGGGAGGTTCAGGATTGAAATTCAATAATGGATTAAAATGCACCAATATTAATCTTTTTTACTCCAAATGTTGTCTCGCTTGTTTTGTAATTTTTAAAATCTATCCATAAATTTACTATGGCCTCTTTAGTGCCCCCGTGTCACGCGGTTAGATTTGGGCTAGGTCCGTCTAGCCAAGCGGAATATCTACCCCGTGCGGCCTAGCTCTTCCGAAGAACTAGTCAGCCTCCTTGAGCCTCGGATCCTCCAACCAATACTTCACACAAGAAGTTGCAAGCCAAATGGGACAACGAAAACATCAAGGTATAGAAGAGAAAAGCCTACTTTGTATTGAGAATACAAGATTACAAAGGGTGGCCAAACACTCTTGAAGGCCAAGGCTAAAAACTCTCTCTATACACTAAAAGATTAAAGAAGGCTAAGGATTTTTTGACCCTTTTACAATGGGAGAGGCCTCTCTATTTATAGTCTCTCCTCTTGCCTTTTGAAATCTCAAAAACCCATCAGTTCCCAAAAATTCGGTTTCTGGCGTCAAGGGGCACCCTGGTCTAGCGGGCGCCTGGTCGCCAGGAAACCCCATTTCGCGTGGGGCGCCTGGCGCTTCAGGAAACCCCATTTCGCGCATGGGCACCTGGCGCCTCAGGAAACCCCATTTCGCCCGCGGGTGCCTGGCGCCTGGCGCCTGGAGTCCTGCGCGCGCGTGCGCCTGCACGTGGCGTCCTGAGGAAACCCCATTTCGTCCCGCCTGGAGTCCTAGTCGTGCGCCAACAACCCCATTTCGCCCCGCCAGGATTCCTGGTTGCGCCCAACCCCATTTTGCCCCGCCAGAAGTGTCTGCTGGCATGCTGCCTTGTGTCTGAGCTGGCTGTTGGGGTTGTTGTGCACCTTGTTGCCTGGTCATAAGTTTGGCAAGCTCAAGTGTGTCTTCTTTTGCTGAAGTTGATGCCGGGCCGGCCATATGTGTGCACCCCTCTGGGCCGTGCCATTGCACTTGGCCTTGGCCATTGCTTCTATTGTTGTGCACTGGACTTGCATAGTCTTCCACCTTGGTGTTTGGCCACACCATGGCTTCATCCTCCGTCTCATACTCCCACCGCCATAAGGCAGACGCCCTCGTCTGCAACCCCTGGCGATAGTCGGCTACCTCCTTTTCGAACTGCCATAACTCGGCAGCGTCTTGCCATGTTGCCTCGCTTTTCGGTTGACCTTGCCACTTGACCAAGTATTGCGTCCTCCGGGGCTTGCCCCTTTGGCGCTCCTCTCGGTCTGCAATAATATACTCTACCCTATTGTCAAAGGCAGTAGATATATCCAGGGGAGCTCTTGGGTCAACTACTCTGTCCGGGTCCGGTCTTCAAAATAGGGTTTAAGGTTCGATACATGAAAAACATTGTGGAACTTAAACCTTTTTGGCAGTTGCAATTTGTAGGCGAGGTTGCCCACACGTTCAATGATAGGAAAGAGTCCTTCATATTTCTTCAAAAGACCCTTGTTCCTGCTTCTAAGGTGACGAAATTGCTCAGGTCTGAGTTTGAGAAGGACCTGGTCACCGATATTGAAAGAAGACTCCCTCCTCTTCAAATCAGCATGTTTCTTCATCTTGTTGGCTGCCTTATGCAATAAGACCCGTGCCAGCTCCGTTTTCTCTTTCCACCTCTTCGCCAGTTGATGAGTTGCTGGACTTTTCCATGAAGTGTCTGGAAAGAGACCCGTGGGAGCCAAAAGTTGTCGTCCTGTCGCCAACTCGAAAGGACTATGCCCGATTGATTCCGATTTCTGCAAATTGTATGAAAACTGGGCCACGTCTAACAAGTCTGGCCAGTTTTTCTGATTTGCTGCAACAAAGTGGCGTAAGTACTGTTCTAACAAAGCATTTACCCGCTCAGTTTGGCCGTCACTTTGAGGATGAAAACTAGTGGAAAAACTTAGAGATGTTCCCATTAATTTGAATAACTCGGTCCAGAATTTTCCTGTGAATCTGGGGTCACGATCACTGATGATCGTTGTGGGCAATCCCTAATGCTTCACCACATGTGCCATGAATGCTCTAGTTGCTCCATCTGTTGTACAATCACTCGGCACTGCTACGAATGTTCCATGCTTCGTAAATCTGTCTACCACCACCATGATAGACGCCAGCCCATTTTTCTTACGTAATCCAGAGATGAAGTCCATCGAAATAGACTCACACGGCCGCTTTGGAATAGGTAAGGGCTGTAGCAAACCCCTAGGCTTGCGTTGTTCGATCTTATCTTGTTGACAGATAAGACACGTGCGCACAAACTCCTCCACATCATTCTCCATGTCTGGCCAATAATACTGGCTAGACAACAAGGCCAACGTCCTTCTTTGACCTGGATGTCCTGCCCACAAGGTATCATGGCATTCCCTCAAGAGGTCACGCCTTAGGTTATCGAACTTACGCACATAAAGTCGATTACCTTTGGTCTTGAGCAATCCGTCGTCAAGCCAAAATCTTCTCGTCTCTCCCAAGGCAGCAGCTTGTACAATGCTGTAAGCCTGGGCATCTTGGCGAATTCCCATGCGAATCTTGTCTAGCAACTCCATACCAACTTGTGTAATTGCTACTAAGGCTTGTAATCGCAAAGTTTCATTTTCTGTTTCTGCACCAAGATGGTCTTCCATGCGCGCGCGCATGTCTCCTACGCCTACTCTTGCGCCGCGCACCTCTTCGTGTACTGCTGCTACCGCACCGCGTGTGGTGCGCGTGAAGCAAGTGCCGTCTGCTGCAGTATGCGGGGATTCAGCCGCATGCGTCTTCTCCTCTGCTGCATGGGTGCAAGGTGCTGGTCCTTCTTGCGCCATGTGCGCCAAACTCTGGCTGGTCTCTTCCTCGTAAGAGATAGGTGCGTCCACCTTCCTGCTCAGTGCGTCGGCAGCACCATTTGTCTTCCCCGCCTTGTACATCATCTCAAAATCAAACTCGGCCAAGAAATCTTGCCACCGGGCCTGTTTTGGACTGAACTTTTTCTGTGTAAGAAAGTAACTAGAAGCAACATTGTCAGTTCTTACAATAAATTTGGAGCCTAAAAGATAGTGCCTCCAAAGACATAAACAATGCAATACGCCGTCATTTCTCTTTCTTGTACAGTGTACCGTTGCTCAGTTTCATTGAGCTTCCTACTCTCATAAGCGACTGGGTGTCCTTCTTGTTCTAGCACACCCCCAATGGCATAATTTGAGGCATCGGTATGTACCTCAAATGGCTTGCTGAAATCAGCAAGGTGAAGCACTGGTTCAACCATCATGGTATCCTTCAGCCACTGGAATGCTCCTTGGCATGAGTCCGTCCAGCACCATTTTTGGTCCTTCTTTAGGAGATCGGTCAAGGGGGCTGCTATAGCTGAGAAACCCTTGATAAACCTCCTATAATAGTTTGCTAAGCCAAGAAAACTTCTAAGCTCACGAACCTTGGTAGGGATAGACCAATCATGCACAGCCTCCACCTTCTTGCTATCCATCCATATCCGTCCTTCCCCTATCCAATGTCCAAGAAAGGACACCTCTTGCAACCCAAATGAGCACTTCTCCTTCTTGACATATAGCTGATTGTGTCTCAATTTCTTGAACACTTTTCGAAGATGTTCTTTGTGCTCTTCCATACTCTTGCTATACACCACTATATCATCCAAATACACAACGACAAATTTGTCTAAGTACTCGGAAAATACCTTGTTCATGAGAGTGCAGAAAGTTGCTGGTGCGTTGGTTAGACCAAAGGGCATAACCATGAACTCGTAAGCCCCATATCTCGTTACACAAGTAGTCTTCCCCTCGTCTCCTTCCGCAATTCGAACTTGGTAGTAACCACTTCTCAAATCCAGCTTGGAGAAAACTCTAGCCTCCTTCAATTGATCAAAGAGATCAGCAATAAGAGGAATAGGGTACTTGTTTTTTATGGTTACCTTGTTGAGCGCCCTATAGTCGATGCATAGTCTCATACTTCCATCTTTCTTTGTCTGAAATAGTATAGGGGCCCCATAAGGTGCTTTGCTTGGCTTTGTGAACCCAGAATCCAGCAGCTCGCTGAGTTGTCTCCGTAATTCATCCAACTCTTTGGGCGCCATCCGATATGGTGCTTGTGCTGGCTTCCTTGCTCCGGGCTCAAGCTCTATGCGATGGTCTACCCCTCTCCTAGGTGGTAACCTCGCTGGAAGTTGCTCCGGCATGACGTCTCCATACTCATGCAAAACGGTTTGTATCTCCTTAGGGGTAGGTAATGCCTCATTCTGCTCCATAGCACAAAGAGAAGCAATGTAAGTAGAACAGCCCTGCTTAAGACCTTTCTTAAGCTAGAGGGCTGATAGCATTAAATCCTTGTTTGTTACATCTTTGTTCTCAACTTCAGAAATTGTACAAGGTCTTTGCTCGTCCATAATTTCCACTACCCCCACATGTGGCATTATAAATGCCTTACAAACCTTGAAGAACTCCATTCCCAAAATTACCTTGAAATCGTCCATGCTAACAATGGTAAAGTTCTGAAATCCAACCCACTTGCCTATCACCACCAGTACATTCCTGGCAATGCCTTGGACTTCACGAGCAGCAGAATTTACCGCCTTCATCTTGCTTCCATCTTTCTCTCCTCGTATTCTTAGGCGCCTAGCCTCCTCCTCCGAAAGGAAGTTGTGGGTAGCGCCCGTGTCCACCATTGCCTTAACAGTGTGTCCAACAAGTGTGAGAGAAATAAAAAGAAGTTCTCTTGAGGGTCTTACCGGAAGTGGAGCAGCCTTCTCCTCTTTGGAACGGACAGCAGCATTGAGAAGGGTTAGAGAACCCATCCTAGGCTCAATTCCTCCATTGTCCATTTCCGTTTGAGCAGCGTTGAGGAGTCTCTTTTTAGGACAATCCCTCGCAAAGTGCTCTCCCTCTCAAATGAAACAATGTACCTTCTTCCTCTGTTTGTCCCCTCTCTTCTTTTCTTCCGGCCTAGCCTTGGTATCCTTTACCCATGGCTTCTTCTCCCCTTTCTCCTTCTTCTTAAAATTTGTTTTACCATTATTTTCCTTGGACACCTTGTTAACCAAATCATTCCTCCTCTCGTATTCGGTTAACTTTTCAGCCATAGATAACGCTGAAACTAATGTCTTTACCTCCCTCCTTCTCAATTCTTGCTCAGCCCATGGACGAAGGCCAACAAGAAAGGAGAAGAGACGGTCCTCATCTGTCATGTTGGAGATACAAAGCATAAGATAAGTGAAGGATTGCACATACTCTTTAATTGTACCTTTCTGCGTCAATGCACGTAGTTCCTTCCTTGCTTGGTACTCGACATCCTCCGGAAAGAACTACCTCCGCAGCTCCCTCTTGAAATCCTCCCAAGTGTGGACAGGGTCCTCTCCCTCTTGCTCATCTCCCATGCGTCTTCTCCACCAAAGAATAGCATCATCGGATAGGAACATGGCAGTTGTACTAACCTTAGCTTGCTCGTCGGTGAGCTTGCTTGCATGGAAGTATTGCTCCACTTGCCATAGAAAATTATCTATGACCTTCGCGTCTCTCCCTCCATTGAAAGACTTCGGCTCGGGCACCTTTATCTTCGCTTGTGTGTGAACAGCCCCTCCATTTGCTAAGGCTCGTTCGCACAAAGTGAGTCTTGCCCCAAGCTCTCCCGAGAGATCTTTGACATCCTTCCCCAATCATTCCATTTCCATCCTCATGACAGCCATGGCCGAATGGACGTCCTCCTCAAATCCTCTCAGCCAATTCGGAGTTGGCTGATGCTCCTCAATAGTCTTTTGAACGAATTCCTCCCAATTCGTACAAAGGTTCTCAACACTGTCCAAACGATGTTCAAGAGTAGAAAAACGAAAGTTAACATCACTTACTTGACCTTTGCCTCTTGAAGCATCTTCTTCACTTGTGGAAGCCATTGATTGCAACGTACGCTCTGATACCAGTTGTCACGCGGTTAGATTTGGGCTAGGTCCGTCTAGCCAAGCGGAATATCTACCCCGTGCGACCTAGCTCTTCCGAAGAACTAGTCAGCCTCCTTGAGCCTCGGATCCTCCAACCAATACTTCACACAAGAAGTAGCAAGCCAAATGGGACAACGAAAACACCAAGGTATAGAAGAGAAAAGCCTACTTTGTATTGAGAATACAAGATTACAAAGGGTGGCCAAACACTCTTGAAGGCCAAGGATAAAAACTCTCTCTATACACTAAAAGATTAAAGAAGGCTAAGGGTTTTTCGACCCTTTTACAATGGGAGAGGCCTCTCTATTTATAGTCTCTCCTCTTGCCTTTTGAAATCTCAAAAAACGCTCAAAAACCCGTCAGATCCCAAAAATTCGGTTTCTGGTGTTAAGGGGCGCCCTGGTCTGGCGGGCGACCTGGTCGCCAGGAAACCCCATTTCGCGCGGGGCGCCTGGCGCATGGTTCGCGCGTGGGCGCCTGGCGCCTCAGGAAACCCCATTTCGCCCGCGGGCGCCTGGCGCCTGCCGCCTGGAGTCCTGCGCGCGCGGGCGCCTGGAGTCCTGGTCGTGCGCCAACAACCCCATTTCGCCCCGCCAGGATTTCTGGTTGCTCCCAACCCCATTTCGCCCCGCCAGAAGTGTCTGCTGGCGTGCTGCCTTGTGTCTGAGCTGGCTGTTGGGGTTGTTGAGCACCTTGTTGCTTGGCCATCCGTTTGGCAAGCTCAAGTGTGTCTTCTTTTGCTGAAGTTGATGCCGGGCCAGCCATATGTGTGTGCACCTCTGGGCCGTGCCATTGCACTTGGCCTTGGCCATTGCTTCTATTGCTGTGCACTGGACTTGCACAGTCTTCCACCTTGGTGTTTGGCCACACCATGGCTTCATCCTCCGTCTCACCTTGGTTGAAATTTTATATTCTAGGAAAAACTAGAAATATTTTTCCTATGATACATATTTCCAAAAAAAACTTTAAATAAAATCCTATTACTATTAGTGACTTATTAGAAAATTACAAAAAATATTTTAAAATTTTCTTAGGAAAGTTAAATGGACCTCTTATTGCCTCTTCTAGGGAAATAAATAGAAATTAATAATCAATCTAATATATTATTATACTTATCGATAAATTTTTAATCAAATAAAATGTCAAACACAAAATTGCTTTGAAAATTGCTTCATGCTAAAAGTATTACAACATGAACTGTCAAATACTTATTCAAAAATTTTTTATATAGTTTTCTAGCCCATCTTGGCAGGAAAATCTTACTTAGAAAATTATATGATTTTTTAAGAATAATTTTCTTCTAAAATGTATTTTCAATTTCTTCAAGAGCCATGAGGAAGGAGAGTTTAAGGGAGAAAAAAATTTCACTTTATGATTTCGCACATGCGAAATCATCTTAGCGCATGAGGGGGGAGTTCTAGTTTTTCGCCGAGATGACGCAGAGGGAAGGGGGTTACGGCGCCGGCGAGGACCTGTCGTTGGGGATGACGGCGGCAATGGAAACTGAAGTGACGGCGACGGAAATAGAAGCGAAGACGAGGGGATGAAGAAATCGAACGGACGGCCACAGAGGTGGCCAACGAGCAACTATCGACAACGACAGAGGCGGCGACAACAGCAGACGGGAGGGGCTCGGCAGTGATGAGGGGAGGAAGAATTCCCCCCCCCGCTCTCGCTCCTGATCCCGACTCAACTCGTTAACGAGCCGTCGAACCGAACCTGGATTCGGTCGAGCTCGGCTCATTAATTTAAACAAGTGGATACTAGATCTCGAACTCGGCTCGAGATCTAGGGATACCGAATCGAACCGAGCCGGCTCGGTTCAAAACCTCCCCTATTTATTCTTACACATTATCCGCAAATTTACATGTTACTCTTATAATTAGTTTCAAATTACGCCTAGTTTTAATTTCATATTACAAAAATTAAAATTTGTATATGCTTCTTTTAATGCATGATGCCATTCTTCTGACTCTATGTTAAATTATCTTCTTGTATAATTATGATATAGTTATTGTTATAGTTATAGTTGACATGACATTTATTTGATCGTTTTTAGTGCATTAGGTCAATGTATCATTATTCTTGTTTTAGTTGTAGTAATAGCTATGCCCGATCAAACTAGTCCTAATATTTTACCTTGACCACCTAACCTAGTAAAATAGTGACTTTTCTTTGAAGATTTAGCCTAATTAATAAAATTCATGCCACAGTCTCATCATGTTCCACCCCTTTCACGATCGGTATTTTCTCTTGGTCGCATGGAAAAATATTCTTAGCACTTTAATATCTCAATCAACATAATTAAAAATCATAAAATATTCTTAGAAATAATATTAACAAGTCTGAACCTGGCCTCTCACTTGGCTAGAAGTAAATGAAATCGTTTCCCAATACGTAATAAGTCCATTCAAGCCTGGTCATGTGATTGGTCCAGTCCAGAGATTGCCTGGACCAAGCGGCCGAGGATTTCCAGATTTGAGAGGACCAATAAAAGAATAAATTGATAGGGTTTATTTCACAGGTATGATCCATTGTTGCAGCTCTTCCTCTATCTTATTTGAAAATCCAGTTCAGATTATACAATAAAATTGAGGTGGGGGTATGTTTATATTTAAGCCTAAACATGTCTTTCACTGTCCACCCATTTCAGTTCAAATAGGTATTATTTACTGGTTAACATTGGCTTCATGCATACAACCAAATTTTCATGAAATGCTAATGAGTAATTGATAGAGATAAAGATGAGGATATTGTCTCAACTTGTAACTCTAAAGCCATGTAAACTTTCTTAGTAATAATATTTATCATGAAATCTTATCTCTTTATATCCTATAAATATTTGCAGTAATTGTCTCGAATTTTCTTATTTAAGATCACTTGATGGAAGCGTTCAAAATGAAGTTTTCACTCGAACAGATAACACTCCATAAAACAAGTCCTGCCTGATCTGGTAGAGTAGTTTCCGACATGATCAAACACCTCTTGTAGATGTGTTTATTTAGTGGAACAAGAGAGGAGCGGATACAGTGGTAGACAGTCTACTTTGTACTAAAACGCTAGCTACATTCATGGTTTATACTGCCGAATCCCCTTTAACCGATGACTGGAACACTCCACGAAAACTCGAACGCTGTAGGGATCATAATCGGGAGTGATATGATCACTGGGGTGAATTACCACTACATGAGCCCATGGCACGTCCACTTGGATGATTCCGCAAGCGTTATCAGCAGGGAGACCCACCACATGTGGCCACCACAGTTTGACGAAGTCTTCTTGTTCACCACCTCCGGTCCACCTGAAAGTTGAAATTAACCCAAGTTAACAAATGCTTCGACAGTGTAGCAGAACAGCAGGAAAACATAAGGTATTGAATGACTAACTTTGCTGCTTTGCTGGTTCCTCCATTGGTCCCTCCCTCCGCTATGGCGACGGTGAGGGAGATGAAGATGACTAACGAGAGGAGAAGCAAGTGCTTGGAAATCTTCTTCAACTAGCTCTTTCTCTCTTTTGTTGGATTTTGGTGACGGGTTATTCAGGACGCTTCTCCTTTATATAGACTCCTTTTGTAGATCATATCTTATATGTTTCAGAAAACAACGAAGTACAGCGGTTGGGCTTGTTTAAGTACCCGAGCATCCAAACATAAATGCTTATACGAAGGGATCATACTTCCGACCACCACAAAACGAATTTAAAGGAGGAGCTCGGTGGGAGTGAGCGGATTACAGCCGATAAGGTTCATGGCAGAGAACCAAGAGGGCAAGGCGGTATCTTCGAAGCTTGGACCTTTACTAGCTAGATGAAGCCAAAGTTCGCCGATGGTGGTTAGTGTTTGGCGCATCTAAGGGACTTTATTGAGCTCACCAAACCATTTATTGCGAATGTGTAACGACCAGCGACTGAACATTATCACTTCTGTAGAAAGCTCTATGAGCACTCTGAACTGGACGTGTTGATAGGAAGGAGTTACACCAATTTTTTGGTTCTTACTTAGCTTGGGATGGTTGAGAGACCTGAAAAATTAATTTACCATGTGCTTCTCACGAGGATTTTTGGATTAAACTCAGTTACAGTTGCACTGCTACGGAGACTATTTGATTGCGTGTATTTCTTGAGTAGATAACCTAATTTACAGGCCTGATTTATGGTTAATTACTGGTTTTTATTATTCAATTACTGTAATTCCATGTAAATGAAAGGTGTTCTTCAGACTTCAGGGTTCATGGAACTCTCTCTCTCATCTCTCTTGATCTTCTTCTAATGTAAATCATTTAATATTGGACATTAGAACTGTAACATGAAGTAGGATTTTAGGGTCCATTAGTTACTGCTCAAAAGTTTTTCTTACTAAATCACATATACATCAACCAAACTAGATCATTTTGCATAAAGAAGTATTCTCATAGGAGTTTAGTAGGGTTATATTGTTGAACAAAATAAATTAAACAACCAGAAACAATTAAGGTAAGAGAATTACATATCAAGTTATATACTAAATTAAATATTTTTAAGTCTACTTTTTGGTTCAATAAGCTGTATGGTATTCTGAGCTATATTCCATGAGATATCACCATCAAAAGCCATAAATGTCAATCCAGTTAAAATTTTCTTTTTTCTTCCTTAACCCATTTTACCTACACCTCCCTCTCTCTTCCCCCATTACCTAAAAATTACTTTTTCACCGTAACTCATGTGCTTTACCTCATTCTAGGGTTCATATCTTTTTCCCCCACATGATTTTTTCTTCAGAACGTTACCCCTCTCATCCTCCTCAAGCAACCTCTCCACTAACCCAAAATTACCACCTAATACCCTAACCTTCTTTCTATGCCTCTATTCCAGCCACCACACCCCTAACCCACCACATCCATACATTTACACCCAACCATGAAATCTCACACTATCCATCTAAATTTTCACCACACCAAAGTAAGCAATTTCAAACACCAGCTACCACAATAGTCCAAACCTTCCCCACACACCAAAACACGTATTCCCACTTTCACTCTCAATTTGGCCATCCATTAAAGAGACCTATGAATCCAATCATGCACACCACACTACATTTCAAGAAAACAACCCTCACTATATTCCTTCTCACCCAACCCATAGGGATCATCGATGTTCTATCCGTATACAACTCACCCAACTCCCTCAAATTGTCCATCCCTCCCAACTTCTCCCTCTCCTACCCATACAAATCCGCTCCACCAAACTACTCATCTAGTTATCTTCCCTTGTGACTATCCCTACCATATTATTTCCATAAACTACACCAAACATTATGTCTCTATTTCCCAACTTAACTCCAACTCAAATCACTTTCCACAACCAAACCTTAACCCGTCCCAACAAGAATATTCTCGCTCCTGCCAACAACCAAACCCTCACCCCCATGTACCTATCTATTACCCACTCTCCAATCCAGTATAGTAACCCACCATTGTGCAAGGCCAAAATGTTCGTCTCTACAAGAAGCTTGGTTGCTCTGAGATCTAGCTCCCAAGCTCAACAAGCACAAGTAAAACTGGCATAAAAAGAAAATACCCAACTTGGAAGATAGAAGAAAAGTCCTTACAATGCTCTCTTAGTACTTCAGCCTTGAAAGCAAGGTTAACCTTCCAAGAGAGGTGGAATGACAAAGCCTAAATTTATGTAAAAGCACACATGTACCAAACTAGGGGAGGGGTAAAATTATAATTTGAGAGGCATTTATTTTTAAAAAGTTTAAGGGGCACCACCATAAGGGTAAAATTGGTAATTTGATCTTATTTTCTACAAAAATCTAGGAGATGCCACTTTGGACACATGGGGATGATTTCCTTCCAAAATTCCTCAACTTTCAACCTTGAGGGCAAGGTTGTCTCTAAGGGTGGACTATATTCAGAAATAGGACACTTATGTTATTAGCTGCTAATTAGTTGGTTTAATATGGCTAGCTCTCAGTTTGGTGTCTGAATTAATCACTGATACAGTAAGCTTGTAAGCAACATCCATTACTATTTTATTCACTCTTCTATGTTTTTAAGAAGACCTTGCAATTGTTCTCAGAACCAGCAACACTCAGTTATTCTGTTTGAGAAGATTAACAACATTCGGTTCAACTTAATGACAGTTCATTACTCAATTCCACCTTATTATTTGGTGCACATCTTCCTTATTCAAGGATAGACTTGTTGCAGATTATCTCATGTGTCCTTATTACTCTTAAGGACTTTTACTATTTACTTGTTATCTGATGTTCTATAACAACATATTTCGTGTGTTATTTGGGCATTGGCACATTACTGGATCTTCTATAGTGTCCCTTTGATTGAAATATTATTACTGAAGAAGAACTCCATAGTTGCTTTATTTGTTGACTATTGACAGTATTGGTTCATATGATGAAGAATTTGAATTACTTCAGAAAATAAAGCTTATGATGGCCCTATCTTCTTCATCTTATCTTCCTTATCATTACCCATTACCCTTTTGTTATTTGGCAGGCTTTCTAATATTGTCCTTTATTTGGCTCTCACTTACCCCTTTGGCCAACCCTTTTTTGGAGCATTGCTTTGGTTGGTCGTCCTATATATAAGGGTGTTTTTAAGTCCATTAAGACTTTTTATTGGTACCCTTGGGTTTTTATCGTCTTGTGAATGACAAACATTACCCACTTTAGTGAATATTATTACTATATTTGCTCGAAATCATTTGAGGTTAGTTTCGACTTATGTTTTATCACCCGTTTTTACCCTTTGAATGTTGTGTCCGATTTCGTCCTTATCCTTGGGCCACAATGACAAAGGAGATTATTACTACATCTATGTTAATTGTTTCAAGTTGGGATCACTGTCATTGCCTATATTGGTAGATGGGCTCAAACCCACACGACCAAGGAAGACCCACATATCTAAGAGTATTATAAGATGGACCCAAGCCCATAAGAAGTAGGACCCACCATGATTACCATGAGCTGGCATCCTTATCACATAAGTTGGAAGATCAAGTGGGACTCACAAAGATAACCACAAGCTGGTTGGAAGATCAAGAAGGACTCACAAAGATAAGCACAAGTTGGTTAGAAGATTAAGTGGGACCCACAAAGATAGCCATGAGCAGGCATCTTTATCTTATGGTCACGTTCTCATAGAAGAGTTCTAGTTTGAGTTATGTTGTCTTCTATTTATATTGAGTTATTTAATTATGCTAGGACTTATCTTTAAGTATTAGAGTTTGGGTGTGATTGGGACAAAGGTAGTTTTATTGTAATTGGACTCTACTACCTTCTTCTATTATAAATAGAGGCTCATGTACTTTGATTATAATAAATCAATGAAGTTTTTCTTTCTTAAATTCAACTTGGTATCAGACAAGGTTATGTGAGTTGACTAGGTCAACCCATAGAGGTAATGTGATCTTTTCTGATCTATTATTTTTAAGCAGTTTAGGTTTCATATTTATCTTTTTTTTTCAATCCCTAAACCCGTTAGTTGTTTTATGCTTTTCACCTATATACTGAATTTTTCATATTAAAAATTATATATTGACAAAAATATATTCAAGACTACTTTCCAAGAAAAAATGATTTTTTTCCAATCGGTGTTATCTGCAAAGAGAAATCGATATTTGAACCAAAGAAGGTCAAATTGTAAAGAAGGTTTCAGCAACAGCTAAAAGCTTAAACTTCTAAGGTATTGTATGCTATTAAGAACGAGACTTTATATGGAAAATTATATATCCAAAGAAATATCTGTAAGTCTATTTTTGTACTTATTCAATCAATTCTCTATCTGAGTTATCTACAAAGAGAAATCAATATTTGAAGTAGAGAAGGTCAGATTGCAAAAGAGGTTGGAGCAACGGCAAAAAACTTCAATCATTTAGGTATTTTATACTATCAAGAACGAGACTTTATATGGAGAATTATATATCAAAAGAAAGATATGTAAGTCTATTTTCTTAATTATTTAACAAATTCTTGATCTAATTTTTTTATAACTAAATATTGATCTTGGAAGAGTCAATGGTCATGTTGGCAAAAGGAGAAAAAAGTACATAGTTTGGCCAGATTACAGTGACAAAAATCTATCAGATTATTTATCTCAAAATAAGTATAATTTATGAAGCGAAGTTATACTTGGATGAAAGTTATTTAAGTCTAGTTTCAGAAGTAGAAATTTTTATGTCAATCTAATCTATATTTTGAGATATATTTGCATTGGAAGAATCAAAGGTCATGTTGGTATCCTATTGCATTGAAATATCCGAATTTAAGCCGATTGTTTTGCATCACTTTTTGAGTTACTATATTAGGAAAATATTTCACTTCTCCCTGGTTTGAGAGCTTATTAATACATCTATGGTATTTGGTCTTATTACTACATCTATGATTTTGATTCAAGTTGGGATCACTGCCATTACCTCCCAGCTTGACGGGGAGAAGTACAAGAAAGAGGTATTTTATTCCATATGTTGTGGATAAGTTTTATCTGGCAAAAATATTCAAGAAAGGGGAGCACAAAAGATGAAGTTTTTTCATCTAAGAAGATATTTTTGCATTGGATTATTTCATGGGTCCTTTTACAAGGTTTATTATTATGGTTTGTGTTATATGGGCTCGAAACCCATTTCAGCTATAGCTATTTTTTCTCTTTGGATGAGACATTATTATTGAAGAAGTAGTGGCCTCAATATCATTTCTCATACCATCCTTTATTTGACTCTCACAAATATCTTTGGGCCAACCCTTAGTGTAACTTTATGAGTTTTGCTACGATTGGGACACCATGATGGAGGAGACATCTATGTTACCCGTTAATTTCTACCTATGAGAGTTGGGACATCGTGATGAATGAGCTTATTAATACATCTATGTGTCATCATCGTGATGGAAGAGCTTATTACTACATCTATGTTATACCTCGCTTAATTGGCATTCATTACTCCTACTACTTGAGAGTCATTGTCCTATGGAGGGACGGTGATGGAGGAATTTTATTACACTTTTGAGCATTGCGTGTAGACCCACTATCTACAGAAGATAGGAGTGTGTTCCAACCTACTGGAATATGGAGTAACGTCATACAGCTTGGAGTGATTTTACTCTCACTTATCTTATGCCAGTTGGGCCTGATGGAAGAGCCACCAGTGTGAGGGGGAGTGTTGGAAGATATGGAGAACTACCATTTTATACAAAAATATCCTATACATCATTTGTAGCAAGATGGGAGTTCATGATGTTCTCTCACCCTCAGCTTAAGGAGAAGTGTTGGAAGATGGGCTCAAACCCACACGACCAAGGAAGGCCCACATATCTAAGAGTATTGTAAGATCGGCCCAAGCCCATAAGAAGTAAGATCCACCATGATTACCACGATTTGGCATCCTTATTACATAAGTTGGAAGATCAAGTGGGACTCACAAAGATAACCACAAGCTGATTGGAAGATCAAGAAAGACTCACAAAGATAACTACAAGCTGGTTAGAAGATTAAGTGGGACCCACAAAGATAGCCACGAGCTGGCATCTTTATCTTATGGTTACGTCCTCATAGAAGAGTTCTATTTTGAGTTATGTTGTCTTCTATTTATATTGAGTTATTTAATTATGCTAGGGTTTATATTTAAGTGTTAGAGTTTGGGTGTAATTGGGACAAAGGTAGTTTTATTGTAATTGAACTCTACTACCTTCCTCTATTATAAATAAAATTTCATGTACTCTGATTATAATAAGTCAATAAAGTATTTCTCTTTTCCATAAATTCAACGGGAGTGTTGGAAGAAAGGATGTAATTAGGGTTTTATTGATGTAATTAGTTTATGTTTCTTGTCTCTACTTTATAATATTGTTACTTTTAGCATCTAGCTTAAGGGGGAGAGTTTGGACTAAGTCCATTACCCTATTCTTCCTCTTTTCTCCAAATTGGTCATTCTTCTTCTTCTCTCCACAACTCTTCTTCTTCTGCTCATCCCTTAATCCTCTTCTACTGATTATACATCATAGAATCTTAAGTTTCAACAGCTCCTAAAATCCTACCTTTAAATTACAAAGTTGAATACCATTAGGAAGAGCTTACAAAGTTACATAAACTATAGGATCTAAAACGTCACTTAGATCTTAACAAACAAACAAATACATTATAAGTAATCAAAGAATAGAGCGGCCAACTTGATTTTCCTACCATATTCATCTTCAGGCACCAAACTTAATAAAAATGCAACAACCTCAAGAGACACTACTAAGCAATGCAAGCCTCTAACCGCAACAATATGAGGGGCTACTTTGGATTTGAAGAGAAGAGTGTTGCAAACAAAGAAATTGGGCAAATAAATCAAGCCTAGCTCATTTAATTTCTACTGTAATTATTGTGATTATATGAGGATGAAACTCATATGATAAAAAAAAAAGCCTTAAGAAATATTTTCTCCTCTAGAACATATGAAATTATTTTCATAAACCAAATATTACCTTTGACTAAAATTCACTTCTATTATAAAAATTCAGTTTTCTAAAATAAACAACTTTTCTTCCACTATTTGGTTCGATACATAATATTTCATTTCTTTGGGTTCATTTAGTTTAGTAGGAGTATTAGGAACCAAAGTAGCTTTCTTCAGATTTGAAAAGCTATAATGTTTCGAATAAATGAGGAAAAAATGAAAAAAAAAAGAACAAAAATAAGATGTGTATGAGAAATAAATAGTTCAATAACAAAATAAAGGTTTGTTTTTGTTTTTCTAGAGAACATGATTTTGAGTCAAAATTTAAAAACAAATGTTCAAATATTATACAAAACTTTAGTGATCAAAGTTTCCCATAAAAAAAGTTCATTTTTTAAAAAATAAATTCCATTGTTACGTGTACAAAATGACATAGATACCACAACGAAAGGGGTGGATAGTTGAAAATCTTGCAAACAATGGAAAAGGAAAATTTTGATCCCTCTCCTCACCCATCCGCTCCCCCTCCTCCCTTCTCCCATCACCCTTCCTCCCCTTCTCCCTTCCTTACATCCCTCTCCCATCCCTATCACAACCCCACCCCCCCCCCCCCCCCCCCCCCCCCCCCCCCCCCCATTCCCTCTCCCCTCCTGTTACAATGTGGAATCCACCATGCTGCACGAGCTGGTGGGACCTACCATGAGGACGTGGGACGCCAAGAAGAATCCTTACCCAAGCTAGCACGAGTTAAGGAGTTAAGAAGCACAAGCTTAAATGAGTTAAAAGACTTGAAGATCAATTGGGACCCACAATGATACCACGAGCTGGAAGATCATGTGGGACCCACAAGGATAAGGACACGAGCTGGCCTCCTCCCTTATATTCACGTGATTGAAGAATGAGTTATAGTTCAACTCATATTACTCTTCTAGTAGTTTGTGTTGATAGACTTATCTTAGAGAGTTAGAGTTGGAATGTAATTAGGAGATTGAAAGACTAATTGTATAGGGACTCTATCTCTACCTCTACTATAAATAGAGGTGTTGTAATTCAGAATTAATCAAGTTACACATCTCCTTCTTGAGGTAATCTCTCTCTCTCTCTCTCTCTCTCTCTCTCTCTCTCTCTCTATCTCTCTCTTTGCTTGGCGCACACCTTTTTTTCACTTTTCTTTTTCTTCTCTCTACCCGAGAGCTCTTCTTCCCTTTTCTTCTTTTTCTTTCTTCTTTCTCTTGCTCGGAATATTGGAAAAGGGATCCTAAATTCAACACCTCCCTCTAATAAGAACCCCACTTGTGAAAGGTTTTTACCTTTTTCATAAAAGTGCGAGGAAGAGTTGAAAGAGAGAGGCTAAAAGGGTTGGAATAAAAGAGAAGAGGAGAGGAGAGGAGGGAGGAAAAGGAAAGGAGCTAGGGAACGAAATTGGAGACAAGGGAGATTTTTGAGAAAAGGCTTGAGTAATGTTTCCTTCAGCCAAAACTCCTATTTATACTTTTCCAATGTATTATTTGGAAAATATTTAATCAATCAGGGTTCTCTAATTACATAGTTTAATTAGAGATCCTATGAGATTGAGAGATCACATCAATCTAGGAGAGATTCTTAGAATTTAAAAAATTACGTCAATTAAAGAAAAACTCTTTCTATTCTAACAGGATTCCATCTTCTTCAGGAGAAGCAAGTTTTAACTTCTCCTTTGACCAGCCCCTTTATACCTCTATGCTCTTGAGTAGGGGTGGCATCAAGCCGAACCGAGCCCGAACTTGTCTATCTTCGAGTCGAGCTTGATTTAAATATTTCAAACTCGAGCATGAGTTGAGCCCATCCTCAAGCGTAAAATTTTTATTGAGATCGATCCCAATAATTTTAACCGAGTTCAAGCCGATTTCGAGCTCGAGCTCGAGCCGATTTCGAGCTCGAACTCGAGCCGAGTTCGAGCTTCTACCTATATTTAAAACTTTGCATAAAATACATGTCAAATAAATTATATATAAAATTATCTATACACTCTACATAAAATTATTCATAAAACTGCATAAGTATGTATAAATTTTATTCAAAAAATAATAATTCATCTATAAAAAGGAGTAGTTTTGCATTTCCTCTTTCACCCTGACAATTATTGACATTCAAAATTCCCAGGTCCATTATTCAACAAAAACAAAAGATTATTCATTTGGGCTTAATAAGGTACAAAATGTTCTCATGTAAGAGAAGTATATGATGTAACAAATCAAAAAGCACAAATATGTATGTTTTTGTTTAGGAGATCCCGTAAGAATACGAAATAGTAGTATTTACCTAATTAAATTGGTCAGTATTTGACGAATCCTTAGCACATCACCAACAACCTAAGACAAAAAGTTGAAGAACAATCAGCATCTAGAAAATTAAATAGTTAACTTATGCGGGTCATAATTTAGAAGAGAAAAAAATAGATTTGGCATCAAAATATTTTCTGAATCTATATCTATTAGGCCATAATTATGGCTACTTAAACCCTTGTATGGGTTTCTCTGTGCTCCTCTCCCGCCGAAATGGAGGAGACGACACCGGACTAGGCAAGGGTGCCAACCCAACTCAGAGCCTCAAACGAAATAGCCTAAGATCAACCAACGACAGCAATGCAGCCACAAAAAAAAAAAAAAAAAGTTTGTGGTGTACCGTCAAAAAACAGTAAGGAGTAGAAGATATTCTATTCCTTCTTTCTAATCCCGCAAAACTGAAAGATGGCTCCTCGGAAGGCTTGGAAGCCCTTCACCGCCTGAAACGGAGGAATCCATAGCTTGGTGACCTCTTGTACTTTGCCTAATATAGTGTCACCTCCTTTGAATTTATTAGATCTAGCTGATGGAATTCCTTCTAAACCTGACCGATTTTGAAGTCTCGAGTTTTGAATCCACAGTTTGGCGACCTCTTCCCCCCTGATTTATGAGAATCCAAAATGAAAATATAGAACTCAAAGTTGAAGGGTTGAACGAAGTCGAAGACGACTCGTCGACTCCCACTCCCGCCTCTTAGGCCGCTTGTTAAGTTAACGAATCGGCTCGCGAGCTTTCGAACCAAAGCATGGTTCGATCGAGTTTAGTTCATTAACTTAAACGAGCCTCATCTGGATCTCAAATTGGGAACAGTTCGTTGCACGTAAGGGTGGCATCAAACCGAGCCGATTTGCGAGCGGTTCAATTTGGTTCATCTGGATCTCAAACTCAACTTGAGATCCAGATAAACCAAATTGAACCGCTCGCAAACCGGCTCGGTTTGATGCCACCCCTACGTGCAACGAACCGTTCCAGGACAAAAATGTTACGATCGATGGCCGAAGTTGTCATCACACTTTAGACAATAATGAGGCCCACCGTTCTTGTTCCATAATTGTTCTGGTTCTTCTAGCAGGACACGTTTCTTAGTAAATATCTTTGTAACTTTTACTTTGAGTGCGTATTATACTTTTTATTGCAGTTTTTGAAGATACTTTGAGATGTTGGTTGTAATGGATTCTGTAGTGTTAGTATTGCGTGGACCAATTGAAGCAGGAAATTGATTAAGGGGATGAAAGACATGATTTAGTATGAGATGAAAGTCAGAATTGTATTATTAAGTAATTTTTATTTTATTTTATATTCAAACACGATTGAAGACTCCTTTAATACTAAAAATATATAACCAATACCGAAAAAAATGAGATATCTGAAATCAAATGTTGTAAATGGTAAAGAACCCATTTGAGGCGAACGAGTCCCGTTTATGGTCTCTGTTCTTGTGTTTTATTTTTTTTCATTTTAATGTACACTTGACTCGTGAAACAGTGCCAGTGTGCCTGCTTCAAGGTAGAGATGTCTTTGACAGCAGACGCTTCAGTCTTGTGACCTGAAAAAGCTAGCAGATTCAAGGTGACTTTCTACCGAAATGAGAAAATGGAATGAAAGCATTGAGCATAAAATTATAAATTGGGAGAGGAAATATGAAGTTGGGAGTAGTTGCTTGTTGCTTAGAATGGTCCATCTTTTGCTTTTTTACAGTCGGGTGGTGAAAGTGCTTTCCACGATTCCCCCAATAAAGGAGTCCTATAGAATTGCACTCTCGAGGCTATATGGGTTTCTCTGTGCTCCTCTCCCGCCGAAATGGAGGAGACGACACCGGACCAGGTAAGGGTGCCCCCCCCGACTCTCAGACGAAACAGCCTGAGATCAACCAAAGATGTAACATAGCCATACAACCGAGATCAACCGAAGACAGCCACGCATCCCCACAAAAAAAAAGTTTACACTTGGGAAGAAGAGGTTATATTCCTTCTTTCTAATCCCGTTAAACTGAAAGATGGCTCCTTGGAAGGCTTGGAAGCCCTTCACCGCATGAAACGGAGGAATCCATAGCTTGGCGACCTCGTGTACTCTACCTTATCCAGTGTCGTCTCCTCCAAATTTATTAAATCTAGCTGATGGAACTCCTTCTGAACCTGCCTGATTTTGAAGCCTCAAGTTTTGAATCCATTGCTTGGCAACCTCTTCCCTCTTCCCCCTGATTCCTGAGAAGCCAGAACAAAAATATGGAATTCGAAGTCGAAGGGTTGAATGAAGTCGAAGAAGACTCGTCGACTCCCGCTCCCGCCTCCCACCTCCCGGGCCGCTCGTTAAGTTAACGAGCCGACTTGTGAGCTTTCGAATCAAACCATGGTTCAATCGAGATCAGCTTGTTAACTTAAACGAGCCTCATCTAGATCTCGAACTCGATTAAAGATCTAGATAAACTGAATCGAACCAAGCTGCTCGCGAACAGGCTCAATTTGATACCACCCCTACTCTTGAGATCCTCTTTTCTAGGAGGTGGCTCAACTTTTTAGGCTTTTGGTGGTGCCACTTTTTATTTTTTCCTTTTTCTATTTCTCTTATACTTCTCTTCTTCTTTGGAGGTAATTTTGGCTCTCTATCATTCCACCCCTCTTGAGTCTCAACCTTGTCCTCAAGGTTGAAAGACTGGGAATCTTAGAAAATATTCATCTTGACGAGTCCAAAATGGCACACCCTTGATTTTCTAGAAAACAAAATCAAATTGTCACTTTCACCATTAAGGTGGTTCCCCTTAGACTTTTTAATATTAACTACCCCAAAGTACAATTTGAACCCTTCATCTAACTTGGTAAATGGTGGGTTTTACTTAGTTTGGGCTTTATCGTTCAATTTTTTTCTAGTTGTTTGATTTTCTTTGTTTTGCAGTAGGACCCTAGTAGACTCCAATGAGAATATCTCTTTAGTGAGAGACCAAATTTACTTGAAATGTATTTCTGCCAAAAATAGACTTGAATAGCTTTCATTAAAGTATAATAGGGTCACATAAAATAAGCTTGGAGTGAAGAAGATAATACGATAAATTGTCAAATCTAAAGTCTAGCCAAATTGATCTTCAATTAAGTTAATAGTTGATACTAAGAAGGTCAAAAAGAAGGACTGCACTAATACTAATACCAAGTAATAAGAATTTCACTTGTTAATGGCTCTTACTTTTTTTAAAAGTTCAAGAAAATTTTGTAAGAAAGAGCTTAAGAGGGATGAAATAAAGGAGAAGTGAAAAAGAGAGAACTAGAGGAAGAGAGGGAGAGAGAGAGAGAGAGAGAGAGAGAGAGTTACAAGGAAAAGAGAGAAGAAGAAGAGAAAAAAATAGGAGAGATGGTAGAGCATGAATATGAGAGGGGAAAGAGAAGCAAAAGAGATTTTAGAAGAGACTTCAGTAATTTTTCTTTTAGCCAACACCCCTATTTATACTATTTCCAATGCATTATTTAAGAAACCCCTTAATCAATTAGAGTTCCCTAATTATATAATTTTAGGAGAAATCCTAGGAGATTGATGGATTACATCGACCTAGGAGATATTCTAGGAATTTAAAAGGTTACATTAATCAAAGAAACACTTTTTATTCTAACAAGATTTTTTATCTCTTTCAAGAGAGGAAAATTTAACTGCTCCTTTGACCAGCCCCCTTTTACTTTTATGCCCTTGAGCTCCTCTTTTCTAGGAGGTGGGGCCACTTTCTATTTTTTTATGGTGCCACTTTCTATTTCCTCTTTTCTTCTTCTCTTCATTAGGAGTAATTTTGGGTCTCCATAACACTCCCACCCTACCCTCTCTCCTCCCCCTCCTCCCCCTCCTCCCTCCCCTCTTCCCCTCGCTTTCCCCCTCCCCTCCCCTCCTCCCTTCTCCCCTACTCTTCACCTCTCCTCTTTCCCTCCCCTTCCTCCCCTTCTCCCTTCCTCCACTCCCTTTCCTCTTCCCTTCTCACTCCCTCACTCCCCCCTCCCCAACTCTCCTCCGCTGCCCCCCTCCCTCCCCCTCCCTCTCCTCTTCCCCTCTTCCCCTCTTCCCCCCACCTCCTCCCTACGCACATGGACCCCCCCTACAAAGAACTAGTAACTTAATTAATCAATCCAAAAATTGGAATCAATTAACTAGTTGGGGCTCATGTGAATTTATTCTTAACTGATTAACTTTAAATAAAATAATCATATTATAAATTTAATTTTTGTGTAAATTTTAATCAAAGTATAAAAAGCAAAAAAAATTAAAAAAAAAACAGGATGGTAAGTTTCAATTGTTTTTCAAGTATTTCAATTAATATAAAACAAATTTATCTAATGAATTTATCTGGTAAATTTATTTTCAGTTTTCTATTTTTTATTTAATATATCATAATTATCAAAATGGTTATTACATAAACTTAGGTTGCTTAATTTAGTACTATCAAAATAAATAAGCCCATATTTAAATTTCATCAAAAAGGCCCTTACATTTTTAAATTTCTTTATGATATTGGAAAATTTCTCTCGTTGGAATTAAAATCACCGAGAAATGTATACATTCCACGGTGATTTTAAATTTTGTTAAGAAAAAGCTCAAGTTTTTCATTTATTTTTAAAAATATTACTAAACATTTCTAGGGAATTTTAATTTCACCAAGAAAAACCCCACTTTTTATTTAATTTTTAAAATATTATGAAACTTCTCTTGATGAATTTAAATAAATGAGAAATTTTAAATTTCATCGACAAAAGCTGCCTTTTATTTAATATTTAAAAAACAACATAAGTTTCCTTATAAAAATCAAAATCGCTGATATATTTATAAATTTCACAATAATTTTAAATTTTGCCGTGCAAAAGTGGTTCTCACTATTAACCAAGAATGTTTATGTTAGCAAAATTAATTTTGCCATGAAACATAGCTTTTGTCAATAAAATTTATTTTTGTACAAAATATAACTTTTCTGGACGAAACTATTTTTTCAAAACAAATATCAAATTTATTGTTGTGAGAGAAATTTATTCCACACCTAACCTAACAAAACAGTCAACTAGCCACAATTTGTGAAATCCTTTGTCCATTTCTAGACTTTCCATTCCTCCCCAACCGCTTACAATGTTGAAGAACCACCTAGTACAACATAATGGCCATTCGTCAACTAAATTACTTATCATTATTATTGAAATTCTAGAAAAGTTAAAAACTTCATTGACTTGAAATAATTTGATTCCATGAGCCTCTATTTATAATAGAGGAAATAAGTAGAATCCAATTATAATTAAACTACCCTTATCCTAGTTTCACACAAAGTTAAACACTAAAAGATAAGTCCTAGAACAATTGAACATAAATAGAAGATTGACATAACTAAAACACGTTTAACTGAGACTCTTCTGTGAAACCTCATCCTATGAGACTCCTGTAAGACTCCATATTAATTCTGGCTCTGTGAGAGTATGTGACAGTCTGTGAGAGTCATGTAAGACTTACCTCTTTGAAAGTTGTAGACTCATTATCAATGTCTTCAAAAGTCATGAGTCCAATGCAAGTTCTTTGGCAAATCTCTCAACATGATGTCCTTCTTTAAGACTTCATACTCTTCAACCAAGATGGATTGAGCCTTAAGCCATTGTTCGTCACCTGCCAAAGAAACAAGAAGATTGGACTCTCCACCCTTAAGACCCTTCTTAAGTAGGAGGGCTGAAAGCATAGTCACTTTATCCTTTACATAGTTTCCTACACTGATAATTACACAAGGTCCACCCTCATCCATAATCTCTATCATTCCCATATAGGGCATTACAAAGGCTTTGCTTTTACAAAGAAAATCCACCCCAAAGAGTACATTAAAATCATCCAAAGGAGCTATGACAAAATTCAGAAAGCCTACCCACTTCCCAATGATGACATGGTCCTGGGTTAAGTACCTATGTCTTCCGCTCCTAACAGGCCGGTCTTTTGGGTAGTATTGGCTAGGTGCTTAACATTTAGTATCAGAGCTAGCTCCCTCGTCGCGTGTTCGAATCCCGGAGGGGGCAACTGCGAAGGGGGCGACCTTGACGGAGTAGGCCACCGCACGTGCGGAGGGGGCGACGCACATATTTGGTCACCCCAAGCAGGACTTTGGCTTCAGAATTGATAGGCTTTATTCGACTATCTACCACTTCCCCCCTTAAGTACAATCATCTTGTTTTTTCTTCTAAGATGAAGTTGTGGGTTACTCCCGAATCAAATTGAGTTTTCTCCTAGCTATTAATTAGCAACACATCAAGAAAAATCAGTTTAGCCCTTACTGATTTCTCTACCATTGCTTGGATTGAGTTGAGCAACATCAACGAACCAACTAAACTGTCTTCAATGTGATGATCATCACTTGATAGCATTTAGTAACTTCTTTTTCTTTGGACAATCTTTCACCAAGTGATCTCCCTCACAAAGAAAACAAGTAATTTTTCGATTTTTGTAAATTACCTTTTTCTGTGTAGTTTTTCTTTTTTTCTCTATTTTTATGGTTCCATTCATCTTTCTCAAAAGTTCGTCTGTACTAAGACTTCTTCTTATGGTTCTCATTGTTCTTGTTTCTATCTGTGGACATGGTAGCATTTTGTCAGATTTTATCTCAAAATCCTTCAAATTCTCTGTGGTGGCTAAAATGATTGCAAGTATCTTCACTTCTTGATGCCTCAACTCTTGTTCAGCCCATCGATGAAGTCTCGTAAGAAAAGAGAACAACTGATCCTCATTGTTCATGTTATAAATGTTTAAGATTAAAGAAGTAAATGATTGAATGTACCCACTAATCATCCCTTTTTGCTTCAATGTATTCAATTCCTTCCGCGCTAGGTAATCAACATCTTCGGGAAAGAAATGACGCTTAAACTCAGGCTTAAAATCTTCCCAAGTGTCAACTGAGTTTTTCTCATTCTAGACATCACCAATTCTCCTCCTCAACCATAAGATAACATCATCAATGAAAAACATAGATGTGGTACTAACCTTTACTTCCTCATTGATGAGATTTGAAGCTTTGATGTATTGTTCAACTTGCCATAAGAAGTTCTCAATTGCTTTCGGTTCTCGTGCACCGCCATACAGTTTAGGCTTGGAATCTTGATCTTCATTTGTGTAGAAACCCTTACCCCATTCAAAATGGTTCACTCAAGAATTGTCATTCTCATCTACATCTCTTCCCAATTTGTTCACGTCTCGTTAAGATTATTGCGAGTGTCTGCCTTTAGAACCTCAACGGTGGTATGTACATCTTCCTCTAGCCCTTGAACAGCTTCAAGGCTATGTTCTCATACGTCTACCACCTCTTGAATCTTTTCCTCCCAACTTGAGCATTGGTACTTTACCTTCTTGAGCCTTGATTCAAAAGAAGTTAAACTAGATTCTGTTTTGGAAATTTTTTTCTTACCTTTGTTTGGTTGAACTTCCAATGTTGGTTCCGAATAAAGCGTGGTTGAATTGCTTTTGCTTTAATACCAGTTTATAAAAAATGATCATTCTCTTTGATACTAGTTCATTAGAACTGATTCTTAGCTCTCATACTAATTGTCACGTCACTAGAATGAGTGAGGATTCGTTCCTAGTCCCTCAATGTGCGGCTTAGCTTACTCCGAACGAAAAGTAGACTATTCAACCTCTTGTTTATGAAGAAATAAAACCAAAAAGAAGATAAACTCAAGTCTGAGTGTAGTGAGAAATCCCTTGTATGAAAATGAGATGTTTACAAGTGATTTAAAATGTCCTATTTATAGGCAAAAGAGAGATAAACCCTCTTATCCCTTATTCAAACTCTCGCTCATGAGAAACTACCATCTAAGCAAGTAAAAATCCCAAAATTATTCAATTCAATCAAGGCATTATCATGTTGGCCCAGGTGGAAAGTAAAATCATGCAAACATATTAAAGCATAAGACATTCACACACTACAACAATTGACACAAGATGTTTTACTATCGATGTTCCCATTGGTATTCATGGCGCAAGAACCCGTGCTAGGAAAATTCCACTAATGAAGCTTTATTCATTGGAATTTACATAAAAAAGATTTCGGCTCTCTATAAGCTACGTGTAGCTCAATTATATGATTTACAAGATAATCTCCCCAAGAGATTGGTTAGATTCTAGTTCTAGTTAGGCACTTTCTATCTAGACTCAAACAGGTTCTAAATGAACCTTTTTCAAAACAAAATACATAAGAAATGATACAACTTACACCCATTATAAATTGGAGAAAAGCCTTCACCTTAAGATATCCAAGCTTCCAACCTTTTGTAGAACAATGTAGAATATTGGAGTTTGTCTAATGCGTATGTAATGGAGAGGAATTGAGAAAAGAGAAAAGATTTTTTCAGAGTTTGCCTCACTCTTTCTTAGAAAAGCACTTTAGGAAAAACTTGTGGATATACCAACAAATGCTCATTTTTCTCAATAGAAGGTTTAATGGGATAATTATAAGTTTTCCAAGCCAAACTAGTTGTTTTTTGTCTATTTGCAAAAAGTTGAGTTTACATTGATCGATTAATCGAGTGTAACAACTATTTTTTTGTTAGAATGTGTCTTATTGATCGATTGTACAATCAATCAATAACTTCTCATTGGGTCTGACATTTTAAATTGATTGATCTATGTACATGGTATGATCTATCAATTAGAATTCCTTCTGACAGTGCATTGTAAGTATGGTCTATTAATGACTTTTTTATGATCGATCATGCTTTATGTCCTTGACTGACAAAGTTTTATATGATCGATCAATCAACAAGAATTTTTTTTGCTGGACAATATTGATCGATCAATCCAAACGAGTTGATCGATCATGCTTTATAGCACATATTGGCCTTGTTTTGGATTGATTGATCATGCTTTATATTTTTGGTCTATGCACTTCTAGTTGATCTATCATTGGCAGATGTTGATCATTCATTCCAGTGGTAGTTCATCTAATATTCTTTTAAAGAATAAGAATGAATGTTCCTAAGTGATTCTAACATGTATGAAATGTGTAAATGAGTTTGTAAAATCATGTTTGAATACAAAATATATCCTAAAGTTCAAAGTTTGCATTGTACCTCAAATTTTGGAAAGAGTTGACAACTCTCTTTACATAGATTGAGTTTTTGACATTTTTGAGTGAATCCAAAATTCTAGTATTTAATTTTCCTCATCTTTTGAGGGTACATCTTCAAGAGCTTTTGAATTATCATGAAACGTGAGGTCTTTGAGAACCTTATATCAATTCACTGTTTTAGATCTTGAAATTGATGTCTCTTGAAGAAAAAATATATGAAATACTAGATTTACAATTGACACACATGCCTAAAATCCCTCAAAACCCCCATCCAAATCCATTTGGATAGGTTCCAAACTCAAAATTTGAAATTTGAACCAAACAACCAACCTGTCATAATTGACCGTTGGTTGCTATTGTTGTTGCGCCTTAGCTGTTTTCAGATTCTTGAGCTGTCTAAAGTTGTTGCTGCCCCTGGGTGGGCATTTTAGTGACTTGGGTCTACCATACCTCTTTGAGAGTACCATTTTGGCATGGTAGCCCGTGCTCCCCATTTTGGTAGTCCGATATAAGAATTTTGCCAAAATCGGTTGTGTTGACTGTGTCGCGTCCGTCAATGGCTGTTCGCTCATGATGCATTCACCCACATATCACAAGATCTAACTTCTCCAAACTTAGCATGATTGGTTTGCAAGTAGGGTAAGCATAAGGTTAGGTTAAATGGAGATATAATTAGGGGGAAAAACCTTTTAGATTTGGGTCTCCCTTAACTTGACTCCAACATGACCTGTTCAATTGAACACCTATCCACCATTCCTTAAAAAGTAAAGAGACCCATACATGTAAAAATTAAAAAAAATGAAATTCTATTATTTTCTTGAAATATCCTAACCAGTCTTTACTTTTTTGCAATAAGATTGATTTGATATATTATAATTATTTTTATATCTAAATTTTTAAATTTTTTTAAAAATAAATGTTAAGATGATATGAAGCAAATAAATGTTAAGATGATATGAACCATGGGCTAGAGAGTCTCGGGCAGGTCAAGAATGCGGTCGAGGAGGAAAACAAAGCAGACGGTTTTACATTTTCAACTTTTTAGGGTGAGGTTTAGGGCCGGGATTTTAAAAAACCTGATGTAAACCCAACCAATGCGCACCACTAGAGCCGGCTCGACTGCTTAGCTTATGCGATGTGGCTTCTTCGACCTCCGTCACTTTCAGGCTTCGCTCTTCTGCCCTCCAGGCGCTCAACCTTTCCGCAGCGCAGCCTTACCGCCGTTCATCGCTCCGACGGAATAGACGAACCTGTAAGCTCATCGAATAATCTTCTCCCCGTTCTCTTCTTCCTCTTTCGTCTATTTTTTTTCTCTTTTTACCTCTAATCTTCCCTGACGCCGGGGAGTGCGACACTCGACGCAAGCAGAGTCTGGCCGGAGGGAGGGGAGGAAGAGTTCCTTCCCTTTGCTCCTTCTTCTCTGTTCAATTTTTGGAAACCCTCGCTTGACCTTTATCTCTTTACATTTGTTGCTTTGTTTTTTTACTGAATTCGTCTTTTCTACTGAAAGAAAAACTGAAATCATCTCTCTATCTGTGTTTGTTTTCCTTCTTCTGATTTTTTTTTATTGATGCGGTAATTTTTTTACTTTTTTATTGTTAAATGCTTGATTTTCAATTAGGTGTTTAAGCTTGTTTGTAAGTACTGCCTCGTTTACCGTGCTAAGTTATTCTTGTTTAGTCATTAGTGTCTGTTAGTAATGTTTATTAGTTTTCTATTTGAGGTTTCTCAAGATTATGATTTGCTGTGGGGGTTGAGAAATTTTACGGTCTCTGCTTTTCCTTTCCTCTTTTTTGCTGGTGAAGTAGTTTTGTAAATTAATGGTGGGATATTTGGCAGACTACAGACAAGAGGAGAACCAGGATTTTCTTAAAAAACAGTTTGGACTCTTAATTATTACCTTCGGGTATCTTATTTATTTAAGTTGTTGTAAATGTTTCTCATGCAGTCAAACTGTTTGCCTCTACAAACATTGCTTTTCTTTTGTGTCTGAAGTGTGCATTAAATTTTTTGTGGTAACAGTCGATTGAGTTACTTACTGTATGGGAAGGTTGCAAAACTTCATTTTCATTTGCTTAGCTATGTTTTTCTATGAAGTCTAAGCATTACACAACATACTTCTGTCATCTTTTATATTTTTTGCATTTGAAACTTGGAGTGAAGAGCTTTAATTTGGGTTTTGGTGCATGCTAAGTGATCAAATAGTGAGTGTCATAGTAAACTAAGGAAACCCAAATTTAGCTAATTATTTTGCAATGGACAAGGAACTTGGGTAATTGCTGATTGTGTCTTAAGGTGCAGAGTAATTATTTGTTTCTTCTTTACCTAGCTCAAATTCTTTTTTTTATTGAAATGTTTGTTATTATTTTTATTTTTTATTTTTTGCTTCAAATGTTTCTCTACCTTCATCTATCTTCTGTACTTTTGTTTGTTAATATCATTGTTCGAAGATGCAATTTCTATTTACTTAGGTTTCTGTTAAAGTAGTTTCTCATAGAATCTTGTTTTAGAGGGTGTAAGTGGAGCAGGAACGTTATTGCCTTTTTTTCATTATTTATCTTATAAATATGATAGAAAGACCAAACCTAGCACTAACCCCCTACTAACTATTTTTAATTCAATGTGTATTCATTCTCTCTTCACCCACGTTCTCTCTTCTCTCTCTCACGTCTTCAATCTTTGATTCTTGAATGTTCATGAATTTTCATATGGTATCAGAGCAGTGGGTACTGACATGTAGGAAGAAAGAAGATAGATGGACAAACTCTGATATTATGCAATTCTGAGGCCTGACCCTCTCTGTTGGTTTTTTAGTTGTTTTGCTCTGTTATCAGGCAAATGTCCTTGAGAGGGAATTGAAAATGACCTATATATGGATGTGTGCTGGTCAAGTGCTTATAGATGAATTTATTGCAAGTCCTTGACAGTGTGATGCTTGTAATAATTAAAGTGGAAGGTTAACAGCTAAGATAAAAAAATCAATATTATATATAAGGCAAAGTTTTTTTTTAATTCTAATAGTCTACTTTTATATGAATTGTACTTCTTTTTAAGATGTAATGTTCTACGAAGGATAATCATTTAAGCTATTTCAATTTTTTGTTATTCTTTTAATAATCCCTGCTTGGTTTCTTTCTCTCTGTTCAGATTTGAAACTCAAGTATGATAAAGCGGTAGGAGATTAAAAAAGGGGGAGCTTTCTTATGCATCACCAAAATCCAAAAATGAAGACGTAACATCACTTCTCCAAACTAGATTGAGTCTCATTGCTTCCAAATTCTGGTATGATATCCTATCTCTATATTGTAGTTGTATATGAATGCACGTTCGCAAGTTCCTGCTAAATATGATATAGTTGAAATGATTTCAAAAATTATGGGATAGGTGACAATTATAAGAGTTATTCTTATGTCAGTTCTATGGTGATTTATTTGAAGCATTTGGGTGATTTATTATAGTTCTATAGGAATGTTATCATCTTCAGCCCATATTGTATCTATAAAAGATTAAATTATTAATGTCTATTAAGGTGCAACATCTAAATCGGGGATGTTATGGACTCCCTCTTCCTTAATTAGTATGAAACATTAATTGGTGGACATCAATGATGCCGGCTTCGTTTAACTAGTGATTAGGCACAGGAACATCTAATCCATATAGTTGTCAGGAGGTTGTAAATTACCATTTTATACATGGATCAATAATTTGGTTCACTGATGTCCAATAAAATGGTCAAATTGAACCAGAATTTATAGGTTCATCAAATGTAGCATGGCAAAGAACTCAACCAACCGACTAGTTATGCTTTTGAGAATTTCTTTCTCATGTAATTTTTCAAGATATTTGATAAGTGAGGTCTAAATAAAGTCCCCATTGATTTTGGTCATATTAAAGTAATGAGGCAACTTGATGTTATTATGTATCTTAGAATATAATAACCAAGTCAAAAGACATCGACACATCTATCCCTGTATCTAATAATTATGTGTTATTTAGGATGAAACATATCGATAAAACTTAGTTATCTGCCAGTTAATAATATAAGGATATCAACCTTTATGGAGTGCATAACTATGATGTTAACACATGTAAAGCTGTATCATGCAATAACTAGGCTTTGCCTTGAGTTTTTTGTCAGTTGGCCTAAGGTTAACATATAATAACTAATGTTCGAGAGGGCTTGGGGACCATTTTGTGTGGAGTGTTCCTTTAAAATTTATTTACTCTTAAATCTGGGACAGCTTTTAATGAGGCCATGGACCATGAGATCATTTAGGGAAAGCCTAATGGGGAGGGGGTGTGGCTTCCCTCTCTCGCCTCCTTTTCTGACCTGGGCGAAACCTGTTAGGTAGCCTTAATAAATATTTTGGTAATGTCTTCAAAGAACAACATATATATTATTTGTTTGTTATCTTGGATAACCACTTAGAACTAGTTTATAATCAGCCTATACCCGAATCCCTCTGATCTATCCCCAATTGGGTTTGCACCTGATGATTTCATGTGACCAGTGATGGTCACGTGTTAAACATGTTATATTGAAGTATTCCTGCCCTTGGGTCCTATGCCAAAATTATAAACCCATATCTGACTCAAAGGTTGGGTCAGATAAATGGGTCAGGTTTGATTTCTGTTATAGGGTGGGTCAAATTTTGCTGAGAACGGGACAAGTTTGTTCACAAGGACAGAGCATTAATTTCTATGAGTTGGGTCTGATTTGCTTGCTCGGTTCAGTTGCTTCTCACTTTCTTGACATGCTGCATATATGTGAGTCACTCTTGCTTGGCGTGGGATTCGATCTGTATCCTGAATAGAATCTGTAGCATTCCTACATAAGATCTACCTTTCTCATCTATAATATGCCCTGTTCCTCTTCTTGATCTGTTCTCAACCTTTATTGCTCTATAATAGTCCTGTTACACTTTAACCATTTGCTGATGAGATTGTAGCCTATACCCTTGATGATTTTGCAACTCAATTAACCTAATTCTCGTGATTCTCCTAGCATAACTCACATGGCAACCATTTTGTAATTCACCCATTTAAATTCATAAATGGTGTACCAACAGTGATCATTTACTGTCTAAGAACAAAATTGTACCTAAAACGGGTTTACTCACTAGCTAAGAAGAAACTTAGTCAGGTTCAGTGGTTTACTGAACCAGGCATTGAGTTGCACAAACTGAGGTTGGTAGCCAGTAAGTTACATTCAATCTAATGGGATGGATTAATAAAAGAAAATTATAATAAAAAAGGATAGATGACTTTGGAGAATAAAATTGGAGAGAACGAAAGATTAAAATCTTAAAAGTAGTGGAGAAGAAAATAGAGATTGAGCGGGTGGGAGTTAATAGGAGAAGTCAATAAGATAACATAATTGCTTTGCCCTCCCATGTATATATGTGTGTGTGTGTATATATATATATATTTTTTTTTTTGAAATAGTGCATATTTAAGGCTCAAAAGAGCAAAATTACAAGGGGGGAAAACCGTCCCATTGCCCTATCCTGTATTAATTGTCTTATATAATAGTAAGTAAACAAATAGCCTTAGATGAAGGGAAAACAACTGTAGATCATACAGCAAATGCCGACAAGTTACATGGCAGTTCCATTTAAACTAAACGTCTAGTTCTCCCCTTGAAATTGAAGAGAATATATATTTGTTGACATCAATTGAACAGGTATGATTAGATGAGATGTGCTCCAAGGCCTTCATCAAGATATTCATAACCTGTATGGAAATGGAGATATATTGGAGTTCTGTTTCCTTATTTAACGCCTTGTTTTTTAATAAAATAATTATCAACTTTAATATGCTTTGTGCACTCTTGAAAAATTAGATTGGCTGAAATCTAAATTGCTGTTGGTTTTTGCATGAAAAATTATAGGTGTACTTCTTGAAAGCCAAAAAAATTTTAAGGCACTCTCAAATGGCAACTCACAAATGGAATCTGTTGTAGATCTATACCCCATTTTGTGTTGGATCTAGCTGATGCATTTTCCTTCTTAGTTTTCCATTTTCCAATCCACAATATCTCCTCTTCGAAGAACAGCACAACATCTTTTTTTTTAAATGGTGGTTGCTTTTAATGATAGCAAAAGAGATAAGATAGTAAAGTTACTGTTGAGTGGGATCCCACATCGAGAGATGTGAAGAAAAGTTAATGATTATGATATTGAATAATAAGCGTCTTAAGTGGCTAGTCATTTTATGGATTGAACCAGACACAACCTAACAGTGGTATCAGAATAGGATGTGTGCGTGGCTCGAGGCCTAGTTTGTGCTCTCTAGGTTATCAACGTTGTAGGCTCCATGAGGTGGGAGTCTGTGTTGTTTGCTCCATTGAGAGTTTGTGCCCATATCTCGGGCCTATTATGTGTAAGCATGGACGTGAGAGGGACTGTTGATTAGAAAAAAATCCTCATTGAGAAAGTGAAAAAAAAATAGTTATAAGATTGAGCAATGCCTCCCAAGTAGCTAGTCATTTTTGGGATGGAACTGGGCTCAACGTAATAATGATATTAGAGTAAGATGTGTGCGTTAGTCAAGGCCGAGTTTGTGCTCCCAAGGTTATTGGGAGAAGAAAGAAAACATGGGAGGAGAAAGAGAAGGTTGGAGAAAATCTCACATTGTATTATGTAATAAATTTTTGTAAGAAAACATTTTCCTATATAAACACAAATTATATCTTATAACACTTCCCTCAAGCTGGAGTTTCTGACTTCAGTTTGTTACATAGCATATCAAAATATAAAAAAAATCATAAAATTTTCTATACTTACGTCTTCAATATCTTCAACGTAGCAATGAATTCTCAAAATTTCAGCTTCACCTTGATCTTCCACTTCTACTTGCATTTGGTCACTTCTCAAAATCCAATTGGGATATCGTTGTTGATTTTTAGGACTCCATGGATTTAGCTCACGGAGAAAAAGCAAGGGACACCCATTGGGAGAAAAACAGGAGGAAGAAGAGGTTATGGACATGTTTTCCTAACCCTTCCCCTAAGTTCAATTTATAGATTAATGAACCTATAATATTACAATTATGCCCCTGGAATTTAACCTAATTAAATCAATGCCATCTCTATGTGACGACTCTTTATTTACCATCTTGCCATCATTGTATGGGCATATGGGCCTTCTCCATGGTCTATGGGCTTTGACTCCATGGATTTAGCTCATTGAGAAAAAGAGAGGGACACCCATTGGTAGAAAATAGGAGGACGAAGAGGTTGTGGACTTGTTTTCCTAACCCTTCCCCTAAGTTCAATTTATAGATTAATGAGCCTAAAATATTACAATTATGCCCCTAAAACTTAACCTAATTACATCAATGTCATCTCTATGTGATGACTCTTTATTTATCATCATTCTATCATTGTATGGGCATGTGGGCCTTCTCCTTGGTCTATGGGCCTTGAGCCCATCTTCTACATCTCTTGGATGCGTGGGCCTTCCTTGGTCTTATGGGCTTGGGACCATCTTTTAACACACTTGGAAATGTGGACCTTCCTTGGTCGTGTGGGTTTGGGCTCATCTTCCAAGTTGGGGGTGAGAGAACATCATGAACTCCCATCTTGCTGCAAATGGTGTATAAGATTTTCTCGTATAAAATGACAGTCCTCCATATTTTCCAACACTCCCCTTTACGTTGGTGGTCTCTTCCATGAGGCCATCTGGCATAAGATAAGTGAGAGTAAAATCACTCCTAGCCGTATGATATCGCTCCATATTCCAGTCATAACTCATGCTAGATGTAGGGTACACTCCTATCTTCTATAGGTAGTGGGTCTATACTCAGAAGTGTAATAAAACTCTTCCATCACATTGTCCCTCCACAAGACATTGATCCTCAAATGGTAGGAGTAATAAATACCAATTAAAGGGGGGTAACTGGTAATTACCCGGAAGATAATATTTTGGGGCCACCTTGGCTTTCTTCATCATCAAAATCAGCATTGCTGATAAAAATCCAGCAATTGAGAAGTCTTTCTTCAATAATAATATCTCATCCAAAGAGACACAATAGCAATAGCTGAAATGGGTCTAGGCTCAATAACACGTACCAAATAATAAAAATCCTTGTAAAAGGACACATGAAATAATCCGATGTGAGTATCTGCACCAAGTAATTTGCTGACCAAGGAATATGTTGCCAATACTTCAAAATAATAATCCAACTAGAGACACAAGGACCAAGTCGAGTCGAGTCAAATATTAGGCCAATATAGTCGAGTCGCGGGAGAAATATGTATAGGACTTGGGACCTAGACTCGTATAACTGAGGCAAAAAAAAAGTGAGCGGAGTCGGGTTGACTGGACCAAGTAGACTTGAACCGGCTTGACCCGGATCGAGTTGGCCCAATTTAACTCAGCAGAACAGAAATAGTATGTTCGTTCATCTCTTCCCTTTAATCAAACTCTTGATTCTCTTTCTCCACCTGCTGAATCAAAGTATCACTAACTAGTTAAAGTGAAACAACGGCAATAACTCGGCGGATTAAATTCAAACAGTCATCTTTCTCTCTCTCGGCTTCCTTCCTATATCTGCAACGAAGAAAGCGGTAAACGAGCAGTAATCGAGCCAAAGACTTCCGAAAAACATCAGCGAGAATTACGGAGATAAGAAATTTGCTACGAAGATCTAAGATAATTTCGCATTGATTGAGAACAACATTCTTGCATATAAGTTCTTTAATCAGGCTGGACTAGGTTGATGACAACTTTCCAGTTGAATACCAAGCTGGATATTGACTAACAAAGCAAGATCAACAAGCAAGAGAGGGACTCGGCTGGTTCGAACCAGCACCTCTCTTCTCGGCATGATGAAATAATCCAACAAGATAATCAACAACTTTCGTTAGCGATGAACCAGTAAGGCGCCGGTGATTGCCGTGCATAGCGGGCTGATTCATTGTCCAGAAACGGCAACACGGCGGGATCAATCAGCCAGTGTCTTTGTCTTCCCAAAGCGGCAACCAAGATCAAATCCGGATTGATGAAAGATTACGGGAGTTTCCGAAGATAGCAGAAACACACTCGCAATGTATAGCGCCTAGAAGTTTGATTTCACAGTGCAGAACGAAGGGGAGGAAGTAACATTAAAGATTAAGATTAACATGGCCAAAATCAGAGGAACCGTCATAGACGATGAGCCTTTTGTGGCATACACATTGGACAGTGTTTTGCTGCCGAGGGAGTTGATTAAGGCAGAGGCTCCGGCGCCAGCACCTGCTCTGGAGGCAGAGTCACCAAAGAAATCCAAGCAAGCGAAGGGGAACTCACTGCCGGTCCCAGGTGATGTAGATGCACAAGAACCTCACTGCGGATGGGAAGGCTTTCGTGCTGCTCTTCCACAGGATTCTGATTTACTAGTCAATGGCCATGTTAAAGTCCAGCAATGGGTTGATGGCCATGTGGGCGGAAAGAAAAAAAGAGATCGCCTTTGGTAAGTAGTTGTAATCTCCGCGTTGGTTTTGACAATGCATAACTTGCAGGCATCTGCAAGACGTTCCGCTGCACTGGGCGAGACTGTAAACATGATTAGTGCCTGATGGAAATAATCATCAGTTGATGGTAATTACTAGCAGTGCAAAAAACAAGGGCACGATAAAGAGAAAAATAAAAAAGTTTAGAACTTTAAAACACCATATCTACGAATCCTGAAAATCAATGTTCTGATACTATGTTGATTTTCAGGATTCCATAGATTTAGCTCATGGAGAAAAAGAGATGGACACCCATTGGGAGAAAAACAAGAGGAAGAAGAGGTTATGGACATGTTTTCCTAACCCTTCCCCCAAGTTCAATTTAAAGATTAATGAACTTACAATATTACAATTATGCCCCTAGAACTTAACTTAATTACATCAATGCCATCTTTATTTGATGACTCTTTATTTACCATCCCGCCATCATTGTATGGGCATGTGGGCCTTCTCCTTGGTCTATGGGCCTTGTGCCCATCTTCTACATCTCTTGGATGTGTGGGTCTTCCTTGGTCTTATGGGCTTGGGCCCATCTTCTAACACACTTGGATATGTGGACCTTCCTTGGTCGTGTGGGCTTAGGCCCATCTTCCAACAATCGTGAATAACTTGACTTTGGTCTCCAACTTCGATAAAAAAATCAGTCCTAGCACTTGACACAACTCCAAATGCTAGCACTCTTAGGTCAAAGAAAAGTTAAGAGACACCATCCTACCCACTTTTAAGGGTAGTACTACATTCACCCAATTTAATAATGTAAAACAGCCTAACTTGCCTCAACTCAAATTGGATTTGGGCATACTCTTACTCCGTCAAGTAGTGTGTCTATGGTATTGCTTCGAAGTGATTAAAAAAACAATAGAAGAAGTACCATTAGAGGTTTCGCGACTTTCACTGGAACATAACTTGGAAGTTACCTCTTTTGTGAGTACATCCTTAAATTATTCACCATAGTGCAGGTATGGACAAGGAGAGAACAATGGTGGCCAGTTTTTTACACCAAGGAGGGCCAGAGAGAAACAAAACTTTGATTATGCTGGACCAAGAGACGAATTGATGCAAGACAAGTAGCTCATGAAGCTAAAACACAATTCTTCTACAATCTTCTTGATGGAAAAAGAATCTCCATTGCTCTTGTAAGTGTTAGGATAAATTCAAATACCAAAATTAGTAGGACTCTATTCTGCTTTAGAAAATTAGTAGTTGCTACCACATAAGGAACCTTCTTTTTTTTTTTTTGGAAACGGTGATGATTTTATTTCAAAAGAAAGCAAGAAAATACATCAAGGGAAGCCTCCCCTAATAACAAGAGATAAGAACTAAGCTAGGGATGTAACCTACTTTTACGAGATCAGAAAAGGAGCAGATACTAAGGACTTACAGTTTACTAGCTATCATGAAACAACAGAAATGTTAATTCCACATAACCAAAACTCAACAACAGTCAATTATTCAAGAAGCAAATAACAAAAATGACCCATGCAGAAACAGCATCACATAGGACAGAAAATATAAGACATGTCAATGACCATGCAGCAGAAACTTTGGATATTACTTTAGTTTGCCAATCAACATGAAACCACTAGAAATTAAATCATGAACATCAACTAAGGCTGAAAAAAGAAAAAGGAAACTGAGAACATCAAAGCTATCAAAGGCCAGTACAAAAGAAAACCAAAGCAATAGAATAACCAGCTACAAAGAATAGAGAAAAAAAATCGAACTCAAAAATCGTGCTTTCTGCTTGTAATAGGCTTCCAGCATAACCTTTTCTTCTTCTAATGTTGATTTATATCTTTAGAAAAATTGGATTGGGAAACGGTTTGTGGGGTTAGAAAATAGACTTAGAGATCTTGTCTTTAACATATAGTTTTCTATATAAATGTTCTTTATGGCACAAACTCCTGCAAATTGAAGCTTTTTTGTTACTGCTGCCTGACCTTTACTGTTTCAAATGTTGATTTCTCTTTGTAGAAAATTCTGATTTCCAAAACTCTTTTTGCATTGGAAACTAGACTTAAAACCTTTCCATCAATATATGATTTGCAATATGGAAAGTGTAGTATGATAATGTAAGCTCCATGGAAAAATGGGTGCAGGAACATGAACTCAAGAGAAATTTTTTTTCTTCTTCTCTTCTTTAATTGATTGTTTCAAGCGCAGTTCTAGGCCTTGGATTATGTTAAAACTTGACTTTGAAAAAGTATTTGATAGGATTTGCTGGCGCTACCTGGATTCCTAGCTATTGGGCATGAGATTTGGAAACAAATGGAGGCACTGGATTCAAAGTTGTATCTCATCTGTATTTTATTTAGTTATCCTTATTGGAAATGCCTATGGGTACTTTAAAGGGTCTAGAGGACTTCAACAAGAAGATCTCATCTCATCGTTGTTATTTAATATTGTTGTTGACGGCCTCACTTGCCTCTTCCACCTGACAAAGGATCGTGATTGGATTAAACCTCTCTTTGAAGATGAGAGACTTGATAATCCAATTCTGCATTTTGCGGATGACAAAGTCATCTTTGTGGATGGTATTATGGAAGAAGTGCTTCATATTAAAGCTCTCCTGAACATTTTTTTATTTCTGAACAGCAAATTAATTGGAGCAAGATTACCCTATAATTTACATCAAGCTAGCCTCGATGAGATGGCCACTAGATTGTGGCGTTGTGTTGGCTCTCTTCTAGGAATCTAGTTGGACTACCTCTCTTCATAGGAAGAATGGAGAGAACATTGTGGAATTCTGTCCTTGAGAAGCTCCAACTTTGTTTGCCCTCATGGAAGATGCATCTTATTTCCATAGCTGGCAGTTGACTCTCATCCGATCTTGTTTGATGGTACCCTTGTTACCTTACTCGGGTAGCTTGGCTAAAGGCATAGGAAAATTCATTAGGAACTTCCTTTGGAAGGGATCGTGTAATGGATTCAAGCACTGTATGATAAAATGGATGAATGTCTACAAATGTAAGGTGGAGAGAGGTTTGGGTATTTGGTGTGTAAGGGACACTAATATTGCTCTCCTCACAAAATAATGTTGGCGTTTGAATACTTCTGCCTCTCTGGCACGAATTTCATTTGTTACTAGGAATATGGGAGAGACAATGCTTGTTGGTGGCTTGGTGATGGATCACCAAACAAACTTTCCTTGGTTTGGAGATGTATCTTTCACAACAATCACTTTACTCCCCATATTCGTCTCTTGCTCGGCATTAGAAACTGTGTGAATTTCTGGTATCATCTGCGGTTCAACAACTCCTTTGAAGGTCTCCTACCTTTGTGTTTTCTATGTTGCTCAAAACGAGGATACACTTCTATCCAATATTGGTGGCAAAGGGGGACTCTTAAGAAGTAAATTGGAGCTCCATATTCCGTTGTGATTTTAATGATGTTGAGGCTTTCAAGATATGCAACTCGGTTAAGGACGTGACAACAGTGGACTCAAGCATGACCAGCCTGATAAGATGATATGGTGCCTTTGAGCAAATGGATCTTTCACTGGGCCTTCCTATTTTTCTTTGCTAATTGTAGGATCCTTATTGAGTGGGAAAAAGTTTCACATTGATAAATGTAAAAAAAAGGGTAATAAGGTTTAGTAATAGGCCTCCTGAGTGGTTAATCATTTTGGGATGGAACTGAGCTCAACTCAACAATGGTGTTAGAGCAGGACATGTGCATGGGTTAAGGCCCAGTTTGTGCTCTCTAGGTTGTTTGTTATTTGTGTGAGTGGGCTCCATGAGGTGGGAGTTGTGTATTATTTGCTCGTTTGGGAGTTTGTACCCATGTCTTAGACCTGTTATGTGTAAGTGTTAGATGTGAGTGGGAAAAAGTTCCACATTGAGAAATAGAAAAACTAATAGGTTATAAGGTTAAGAAATAAACCTTCTATGCTGTCAGTCATTTTAGGATGGAACATGTTCTATCCAACAGATTTTAAAGTAAACTACATAGATTTGGTAGCAAAAATAGTAAGTACTAACATTGATTTCAAAGTAAGAGTTCTATATACTTAGTTAATTTTTAGAGAGGTTGAGAGACTGGGTTCTTGTTCACTGAAAGTGATTCCCAAGGATGTTTCATAGGCCTTGACACATTAAGAGTTAAGAAATGTTATTGGGTTAAGGTTGAGTAACAGGCATCCTAAGTGGCTAGTCATTTTAGATGGAACTATGCTCAACCCAATAGAGGTATCAAAGAAGGATGTTTGCTTGGGCCCACGCCTAGTTTGTGCATGATTGTGAGTTTGTGCTCTGTTGTGAGTTTGCGCTCTTGTCTCAGGTGTGTTTTTTTTTGAAGAAGATGTATTTTTATTAAAATGAAGGAAGAGAAACTACAAAAGCGGAGGGCGCAAATCCTGTACAACGAGAGATTGCAGGAAAGCTCCCTCCTTGGCAAGCACATCTGCTGCCGAATTAGCAGATCTCGGAATGTGAGACCAAATACAAGAAAAGGAAGAAACGATATCCAAAATCTCCTGGTAAACGCCCCAATGCCTCCATGGGGGAGAAGAATTGCGCTGGCACCAACCAATCACCACCTTGGAATCCCCTTCAATGTGAATAGGCCCACTGCATTTGTCTTTGAACACCCGCAATCCATTAAGAAGGCCATGTAATTCCGCCGACATTGAGTCGGAAATGCCTAAAGGACCAGCATAGGAAAAACATTTGTTCCCAGTTGAGTCTGAAATAACGCCCCCAAATCCCGCAATCCCGGGATTTCCAAGAGAAGATCCATCAAAATTTAGTTTTAGGTAGCCAGTTTCCGGAGGGGTCCATTCCTGCATAACTGGGATTTTAGCTCCAATGTGCATCCTCGCCAAATTGCTCCAGTTGTCTCGAATGTCGGTGCCTTTGAAAGAAGAGAGGGGTTTTTTTGTCAATAACCAGGTTGATATTTGCCCAATCACTCTATCAACAATTCTAGCCTCAGATTCACTTTTAGCATCAAACCGCCTTCTATTTCGTTCATTCCAAAGCCCCCATGGAACGAAACTAGCACAAGCTGAGATAATCAATTTACCGAGGCCAGGAAGGGGATATCCCAAGATCGACTTGCAAAAACTTATCAGGTCGGCAGCAATACAAAATTGAATCTCCAATTTGCTTAAAATAGAGGTCCACACAGTCCATGAGAACTGACACTGAAGAAGAGTATGACTGGTGGATTCATCTTCACTGTGGCAGAAAGGGCATAGAGGATCTATAGATGGGTGACCTCTTCTTTTGAGCACATCAGCCATGAGAATTTTACTTTGACAGGCACTCCACATGAAAAATTTTACCTTAGGGGGGGCACAAAGATTCCAGACAAAGTTGATGTCATGTTCCCTTTGCGTCGGGTCCCAACCGTTGATGTATCCATATGCCGAAGCAACTGAGAATTTCCCACTTTTGTCAGGCCACCAAATGAGTTTGTCGTCATTGGAAGGCCAAATTCTGACATGTTTTAGAGCATCTAAGAGGCTGCTGGCTTCCATGGCCTCCATGTCAGTTAAACCTCTTCGGGTATGTAGGTTCACATTCCCTCCTTCAAAAGCATCCGCAACTGTAATTTCCTTGTGAGTGGAGAGAAGGAAAAGAGTGCTGAAAGAGTTCCGTAAAGGTGCCTGTCCTGTCCACCAGTCGTCCCAGAATTTGAGAGATCTTCCATTGCCCACAAAAAATCTACAGGCTGAAGTGAAATTCTGAAGAATCAAAAATATAGATCTCCATATTGAGGACAGTCCTCTCCGGTTTCCTCCAGCCATCCACATGGCATATTCCAGCCCAACTTAACGCGAACCATATCCTTCCAAAGATTGAAGGAGATTGTGTTGTACTTCCAAATCCATTTAAGCATTAAGGCTTTGTTCATATCTTTTGATTTCCGAAGCCCTAGTCCTCCCAATCTTTTTGGTAGGCAAACTTCATTCCATTTGACCAAATGATATTTAAAAGAGTCACTTGATCCTTTCCATAGGAATCTTCTTTTCATTTTATCTATGGCTTTGCAAACTGAGGATGGGCAAGGCAGAAAAGATAGTGCATAGTTTGGGATGCCAACAATACAAGATTTGAGGAGAGTTAGTCTGCCTGCCTTACTAAGAAGTCGGCCCTTCCAACTGGCTAGCCTGGATTCAATCTTTTCAACCACTGGGATCCACAGATTTTGGGAAATACGCCCATGAAACAGAGGAAGACCAAGATACTTCGCTGGAAGTGCATTCGTAGAGCATCCAAATAGATTAGCCATCCCTTCAAGGTCTTCTGGCCTCACATTAAAACCAATGAGAGAGGTCTTCCTCCAATTAACTTTCTGACCTGATGCAATTTCAAAGAGCCCTAATACTGCCTTTATCCTCCTAGCAGTATCCATATCACTGATGCCAAAAATTATGGTATCATCCGCATATTGCAAAATCGGTATATTGAAAGCCTGTTGAGAGCTGGTTGGGGAGAGCCATCCAAGGTCGACCGCCGAATAGAACATGGCTGAGAGAAATTCTGCTACTATGTTGAATAAAAGAGGGGATAGGGGGTCACCTTGTCTTATTCCCCTCGTGCCTTTAAAATAACCACATACCGAACCATTGAGAATCAGGGAGTAGGTTGCTGAGCCCACACAGCTTCTTATCCAAAAACGCCATTTCTCTCCAAAACCCATTTTTTCCATTGTTTCATCCAGTAGGGTCCAGTTGACACGGTCAAAAGCTTTTTCGAGATCAATCTTGAGGGCTATTCTTGGCTTCTGGTTACATTTGAAGTGATCCATAAGCTCGTGCGCAGCCATTGCGGAGTCTAAAATTTCTCTTCCCTTGAGGAAAGCGCCCTGCCCTTTGTGGATGACAAGGGGAAGCAAAGTCTTCAAACGGCGCGCTAGGAGTCGTGCAATAATTTTGTATGCACTTGAGACCAAACTGATAGGCCGGAAGTCTTCTGGTTTTTCCACAGTTGTTTTCTTGGGAACTAGAGTGATAAAGGATGCGCCGATACTGCGGAATGTTATGCCATTTCTGTAGAAACCTCCGATCATATCATTGATATCTTCCTTAATCTTGGGCCAAAACTTTTTCAAAAAGTCTCCATTAAAACCATCAAGACCCGGAGCTCTGTTGCTTTCCATGCCCAATACTGCCTGCTCAATTTCTTCAGACGAGAAAGGTGATTCAAGAATTGAGGCTGCTGTTGTGGATATATGGGAGAGATTAATGTGCTGGAACCTCGGCCTGTTGGTACACTCCTCCGAATATAGACCTGTAAAAACTGAACCAACTCATTAGTAATTGAGGTTCGACTCGATGTTACCTTATTGTTTATGCATAATGAGGTAATTCGGTTGGATCTCTTTTTTGCCGAGGCAATGGCATGAAAAAACTTTGTATTTGCATCTCCCTCCTTTAACCATCTAAACCTGGCACGTTGCTTCCACCGGATCCTCTCTTGGTGCAGGATAGTTTTTAGCTTATTGTTAAAAGAGTTTCGACGAGAGACTTCATCAGGATTTAAATGTCTTTGCTCCTCCACCAGGTCTAGTGTCTCAATCTGAGAGATAAGAGATCCTTTTTCAACTAACAGAGAGGTGTGTCTACTCTTGGCCCACTCTTTAATTTTCTCTTTTAAGTACCGCAACTTTAGAGGGAACGCCCACTCCCTTCTACCAAGGTTTGGCCCCGCATCCCACCAATCATTGATAAGTTGTTCAAAGTTTTCCTCCAAAAGCCAAGAGTTTTCAAATCGGAAAGGCGAGGGTCCCCATTTTTCAAATGTGGTAGTCAGCATAATAGGCCAATGGTCAGATCCCACCTTATTGAGGACTCTACCCGTGACGTTCTCAAACATCTACATCCAGTCATGACAAGCCAAGAATCGGTCCAATTTTGATAGAATTGGTTGCTGTTGACCATTTGACCATGTGTAATTCTTCCCAGATAGGGAAATCTCATCCAGCCCACACCCCCCAATAAAATCAGAGAAGCCTCGCATAGAGGCCGAAATTCGGATTGCCGGAGGCTTTTTTTCTTGACAGTATCTGATAGCGTTGAAATCTCCTGCAAAGATCCACGGGAGATTCCAATTCTGCTTAAGAGAATTAAGTTCCTCCCAAAAAGAGTTCCGATCTCTGTATTTAGTCGGACCATATACTCCTCCCACGCACCAGAGTTTCTCGGAGGAGAGATCACGAAATTGAATACCTAGTGAATACCACCCCTTAATGATGTTCATAGAGTCAAAGAAAGTTGAGTCCCATGCTAGAAGAATAGCTCCTGAGTGACCAATAGCATCCACAACTTCCCATTTAATTGAGGGACACGACCAGAGCTCTTTTGCGATGGCATCAGTCATTTCTTGGCATTTGGTGTCCTGGAGGATTATTATAGAAGCCTTGAATTGAGCGAGGAAACTTGATATCATGCCGCGCTTTCGGGCGGTGCCAATACCTCTGACATTCCACGAAAGCAAAATCATTTACTATCTCGTGTTTGCACTCCTGATGTGATTGTGTCTCCCGGTAACTGACCCTTGTAAACAACCCCCAATATGCTGGCCAATCTCATCATATTTTGCCATGTTTCATCATCATACTTGTGACTTTGAACTTGGAGGGCCTTCACCAGACGAGTAGATCTATCATTTGGAGTGAGAGATGTTTTAACCATGCTCATCTTCTTAGCCAGTCTTTTAGATTGCCTACTGTGTAGGGCGGTTTCCACTTGTCTTCTTCTTCTTCTGTTGTTGGTCAGGATAGGTGGAGACGGTGGAGTGGAGGGTATTTCTGGAATTGGGTTGGAAAAATTCAGATTGGCGGTCTCCATTTGAGTATTCAGAGTTTGGGTGGATTCCATCTGCCTCTCTGATCTTCTAGATTCAAGGTCCATATCGGGCGCAGTTCCCAAGACAGTTTTTGTGCCATTTGTTTGACTTGAGGAGCTATCTTCAAGACTGATATTAGAGTCCTTTCTGATTTCTGTAGTCCTGGTTTGACTACCCTGCTTGTACCCATCGAGTTCAACATTCTGCGTGTAAGGGTCATTGGGATAATCTTTCTGGGGGGAAGGGTATTTCTGGAAATGGGAATCAGGTGGCATATTTTTGACGGGTGTGGGGGAGGGTGAGAGGAAAGAGGTAGAGAAAAGAGAGAGGATATTTCCGGAATTTTCAAAATCAGCCATGCCGGTGCGGGAAGAGTAGCCATAATCAGAACACTGTTCAGGAGAATCAGGGACAGACTGGAGCTTGTTCTGCGTGCCCTGCGCACTCACGGAGTGGGTAGGCTCGTTTTTCAAGGCAGAAACTGGTTTCGGAGAAGCTTCCTGATTCATCAAATTCAAATTTGAAGTGGACTGTGTTTTTTAAAATTTCCGGAAGGGGTCTTATTTGAAACGTTACCCCTATTTGCTTTTTCGAAAGTTGGGCTCGAGACTAAAGAGTTTGGTACCACACCTACCGTCTGCCCATATAGGTAAGACTGATTTGAATTGAATAGCTCTGACACGCCATCAGTATTCCTCGGGAGGGCACCCTCTGACGCACTGCAAGTGGTACTTGGCAGAAGTGTTACTGGCTTGTACCCCATTTTACCAGAGGAGTCAATGGGTCTCGGGATGGGGGATACATCGGGATAGCTCGTTGCTGAAAAATTTTTTGATTTTAGAACTGAGTCAGGACTCGGGGATGGGGATGACTCACCTGGACTCATGTCTCCGGAGTTGACTCGTTTAGTGCTCTGAGAGGCTGAGTCCGAGGTCGTGCTTCTTCGTCCTCGTGTCCGGCACTGTTCCGGTGGGCACAGTATGCAGAGGTCCTCAAAAGAAACCTCAATCCACACGAAATTTCCCCCGAAGCAGAGCTTTTGGAAGCACTTCTCACTCCAGCGTGAGTTCGGATCAACGAAGGCCTTCGCAACTTCAAGGTTTGTTCCCTCCATTGTGGCGTCCGACCACTTGATGATCTTTCCGAAGGTTGCGAAAATCGCGTTGAGTACCTTCATCGTCCACAGCTCGACCGGAAGGCCACGTATCGAGATCCATTGGCCGAGGGGCTTGCATATTGTAGTTTCAGTCCACTGCGAAACACATAGGTCACCTTCTTGGAGCCAATTCCTGTTTTCCAGGATTACTTCCGTCTCCTCCATCGATGTTGGAAGGATTAGCCATTTCCGTGGCTCCAACCTCGTGACCCTGGGCTGTGTTCGAAAGAAATCTCCAAACCAAATCTTGAGGTTATCGCAGTTCCACCACCTCTTAGAGGTCGATTCTACGATCAGGCCGGCAGTGAGGTTTTTCTTTCCATTTTCGAATATTTCGGGCAGTAGATCTATGTTAGGGAGTTGCTGTGTCGTGTGGGAGAAAGTTGGGGGGCGTGGTAAGGGGGTCGGTGGTTGGGAGGCTTGACGGTTCTGAGTGGGTTGGATTAACGGAGGGAAATTTCGAGGATCATTGTTGAGAGGAAGGTTTACTGTCTCCGTCATCGGCTTGAAGTATATAGAATGCTTCTCTCCGAATTCCAGAATTACGGACCGCATCTCCTTCCAGCACTGGATCGGTCCGAGCGTCTCCGGTAGGTATACTCGAGCCATTATGGTGAGCTCTCGTCTCTGTATCACCTTCAATTCTCGGACGCCATATTTCCTGAACACAGAGAGGGAGAAGGAGATGTCTCCAATTCTGAGTTCCCGGAGTCTCAGGTCGTGTCCGCCAAGAGCATCATCTAGACAGCGGGTGAAGTCCGAGAGAGCGGCCATGGGAATCGAGATAAAAGAACTTTTCCGGCCGTTCCGTAGCGTGATTCTCACCACCTTGGTATTTCGTAGCTGATTTAGAGTCATTGTGACCGCAGAGTCGCCGTATCGCCATGCTCTGTCTCCCTGCTTCCCATTTTCTTTTCTTCTGGTTGTTTTTCCTTTCACTGTGCTCCAGGATCCTTCCTCCGTTGTCACCGGCAGATTGCCTCCGTCTGTTTGCTGCGGAAACGCAGTGTCGGGAATAAGCACAGCCGCTATCTTGCCGAGGTGTAAGGAATGATTTTCCTCCTGCTTCCCAAATTTCGATAGGGCCTTCTTCCCGATTGACGATGATCCCTCATCTTGCTCGTCAACTCGCTCCTTCCGTCGCCGCTCCAAAGGTCGCTCCGTCATCGTTCACCAACAGTACAATGCTTTGTTATTCTTGTCTCAGGTCTGTTATTAGCTCGGACATGAAGGGGAGTATTTAGTGAGAATATCTTCATTGATAAGAGTTATGAAGTGTTATTGGTTAGTGATATTGTGCACTAGGCCTCTTAAGTGGCTAATCATTTTGGATGAAATTGGGCTCAATCAAACGTTGATATGAGAGCAGGATACTTGCATGGGCCAAGGCCCAATTTGTGCTCCGTTGGGAGTATGTGTTCCTTTGGGAGTTTGTGCTTTGTTAAGAGTTTTTACCCATGTCTCATGCTGGTTATATGTAAGTTTAGATGTGAGAGAGAATGTGGAGTAGGAAAGGTCCCACATTGATAAATAGTAAAAAATGTTATTAGGTTATAAGCTTGAGCAATAGGCCTCCTAAGTGGCTAGTCATTTTGGGATCGAACCAATCTCAATCCACCATGATAGTTTTGTGGACACTATTACATGCTCCCTCACTAGATATAAGGCACAAAATTGACTAATAAAGCCAAACTCTAACATTATAAAATGGAGCATTAGATTTTGAAAGGAGCTTTTTGTATTTTGTAAAATCGTCTGAAACATTCAAGAAGAATCTCAACTAAATGTTTGGAAATTTTGTTTGAGTTTCATTGGCAGTTAATGAGGCAAAAGATTGAGTCAACTCATTTTCTTGAGGGACAACTTCGGAGCTCTCGGGATACAGCTGAAGCCTACTCTTGACAATATCAAGCTCATCTCCAGCACACAAGCCCCTTTATGTGAGAGGAGAATTTTATCCTTCACCTTATAGCAATAGGTGCTTCTCGCTTGCATCTCTAGTAGCTTCGGAGCTCGACTTTCATTGACTTCTCTGTCAGCTAGGTCAGCTGTGGCAGCATTGCAAACACTTTGATCTTACCTGCTCCCTCTATTGATAGATCCAAGGGCCAAAAAGACATCATTTTAGTGACTCATAGGGCTTCCCTCATATCAAACAGGAAAAGTAAGCAAAACCAGGATTGGATTGATCAATTTGGTAGGTCACTTATAGATTTTGATGTTCTACAATGACTAGATCATGTCTTGGAATCTTTCCTTGCAATTTGTTGGACTGCGTTTGTTCAAATATGCTTGAATGTTCAATAGTCACGTGTCTTTGCATCTCTTATGTTCGAATCTTCAACTTGTTTGAACTGTCATATAAGCTCTAGCTCTACTATCTGTATGCCTTTGTTCGAACATTGTTGTCTTTTGGACATTTTATTTTTTGTCAGGAGTTCTTTGCTGATGCAAAATATTTGAATAGTGGAATCTGATTGAGAGAGGCGATTTCGGGTGAAAAATAAAATAAAATAATGTTACGCGTAATGTGTGCCGGTCAACGCGTATCGTGCGCCGGTGAAACGCATAACGTGCACTGTTAGCTTCGAATGTGCTAATATGCGCCGTTAGCTTCGAATGTGCTAACGTGCGCCGATTTTCGAAAATGATCAGAGACTCTTCTCCGGTCACCATCCCCCGGCCGGTGACCGGAACCCTCAACTGCAGACTTCCGGCAAAGATGCAGACTCCTTCTCCGACGAAGATCGATGGAAAGAAGTTGACTTTCCGAGAAGACAGAGAAATTCCGCAAATATTTGAATAGTGCTTTTGTTCAAACATCGTCCTTTCTAGGAAGCTTATTGTTTCTCTCCTTTGTTCGGACACTGACCTTATTCAAACAATCTTCTTTTCTGGAAGCTTTCTGTTATTCCACTCTATCTGAACAACACACTTGTTCGAATGATGTTCTTTCCAAAGGACTTTTACTTTCAGAGCATTCAAACATTATTCTCATTCGAATAGCTGTTTTTTTAGTAAACATTCGTGAGTGCACTTTGTTCAAAAAGTCCCATTGTTTGGACAATATTCTTCCCTTTTCCTTTTCCTGCTGTCTGAGCTTTATTGAATAACCTCTGTATTTGAAAATTAATGCTACTTGTGTTTTTTCTTTGTGTCTTTTTACTGGATTTAAAAATCTTTCAATGCACATGATTTGTTTGAAATGTTTGTTATAATCAAAACCACTTGGGTTTGGGATCTTGAGATCACCATGAGTGCCAAAATGCATAGTGTGAAATTACAGAAATAATGCTGATGTTGTATTTTTTAATATACTTGGGACCAAATATCATTGGTCTAATATTTTAAACCATTGAGACTATTAGAATCCTCCATTTCCACCCTCTTCCCCTCTCCTTATTTAAATAGAGGCACAACAAGAAACATTCATTTTAGAGTGCATTGAGATTAACAATGACGTTCACACATGCAATTATTGGTAAGTCATTTCAAACACTGGTAATGACTTTTTTCGGGAACATAAGTACCAATAACTCCTCCATATACCCTCTAGTTAGAGGGGAGAGTAGAGTGTCCTTTCTAGTAATATATTGTAGTTGTATATGATTACTCTAGCTTGTGTTAGAGCGAACTCTCCCTAGATTATTCACTTATATTGGCAACTATATTATCGCCACATAGCAACTATATTATTAGTATACTAATTATATGTTCATAGCCTCATTGGCTAAACTCAAGACTCTGAATGAAAACTATAAATTTGTCCTTTTTAATGGTCAAGGTACCAAATTACTTCACAGACAAGGTAAATGAGACAAGTAATTCTTTCGACAAAATGGCCAAGTCAGCGTAGGAGGGAGTGTGGTGTCCTCCCCTTTCTTTCAATGCTGACGGGAGGCCATACATTAATTATATTATTGGCTACCGACTAATGTTGTCCTTCATCAAATGTTCTGTATTAAAATAAATGTGGCGTGGCCTCCCTCTCCCCTCTCTTTCAACGCATTGGAGTAAAAGCAAATGAGGAAAGAGAAAAAACATTCTAAACACTTACTGGAGTTGTTCTTTTTCTCGATAATTTCACGTATGGAATGGCTTATACTTTTCTGAATTTTGGAACAAGCTTTAGTCTGAACCTTTCCTATCTAGAATTCCTGCATAGTTTTGTCAATGTTGTCCCACAGATATTGCATCATCCTAGAAGTCTCAATATTTGTAGCTAGAATGTTAAATACATAAAACATACTCAAGTGTTTACTACTTTGAAAGTAGATTTTGTTATTCATGTCGTAATCTAATGATTTTCCTTGCACTTTGTGATCAACTTACTCTGTTTTTTCACTTTCTATTCAGACCCTTGTTTGCTGCAAAGAAGTTGGACTGCAAAATTAAAATGGAAGCAAAATTCTTTCGGTTTCTTAAGGTTGTTGGAGTGGGTTTTAAGGCAAGAGCAGAAGCTGAAGGGCGTTTACTTTATTTGAAGGTGGGCTTCACCCATGAGATTGAGTTGACGCTCCCACCAGCAGTTCGAGTCTTCTGCTTTAAACCAAACATTATTTGCTGCACTGGTTTAGATAAGCGGAGGGTTCATCAGTTTGCTGCTGCGGTTCGTGATTGTAAACCTCCTGATGTTTACAAGGGCAAGGGCATATTATACATGGATGAAGTTGTAAAGAAGAAACAAGGAAAGAAGTCCAAATGAAAGAGAAAATCTCGTACCTATATTTTACTTGAATATTTAACTAAGCAACACAGCTAGAAATATTTTGTTTCTTCTAGACTGTAGTAGTGAAGCTAGAATTTTGATATGAAACTGGCAAATAAGAGAGTTTGAACCTGCCACTGAGTTCACATACGAACTTGATATGTTCAGTTAAATCTTATCTTGGTGCCATGGCTTTGTGTGTTTCTGCATAATGAGCCAAAATTGAGATAGGTGTTATACTATTTCGCCAAGTCGGATAGAAGCCTTATCACTGTTGCTGAAAACAGTCAACATTGTTTAGACTTTTTTTTGTTGTGCAAATATTCTGGTTAATAGGCCCAGGTTTTTTATTACACTATCAGATGGCCAGGTTGAGGACTGCTATTGTTGCATCAGGCTTAGTTGTCTTTGCTGCTGCAAGCTTGGCATTTCCTTTTTTGCTAGTGTAAGTAGAGCTCTCATACATTTGGTGCCTCTGGTGTTACCAAATTACATTTTCAGGTACTGATTTTGATGATTTTGTTGAAGGACGTCCAAGACTAAAAACCTGTTATCGACCCAACAAAGTCTTTGCCTCCTCAAGCAACTTGCCGGGGCGCCTTATATCATCAACACAGGATCATGGCAAGAGTGGGAAGCTGTGATTCCTCTTTTGGTTAAATGCAGATGTCCAAATTACATTTGAACCACTTTTTAGGTTTGTTTGATAGGATCTAATTTATTATTATCTAGAAGTAACAATAAACCTCTTCATTACATTTGAAGTCCCAATGAATTGGGGCCCTTTAGTGATATGTTCTCATTGGAATGAGATTATATCAAATTTGTCCAATCTTTGTAAAAATTAAAACCTCCATCTACGGTTTGGATCATCGGCATCAATCAAAGGATATGATCGAAGTAACTTGATCACTCCTTAACCGGAGGTCAAAATTAAAGTTCTTGATGGTAAAAAAATTAGAGATTTTGGTCTAATAGTCTGCAATTGTCAAAATCAGAAATTTGGTCAAAATCTAGATTGATTATTAAGATAGAAGTTTGATCAATGGTCAAGATGAAGTATAATATTAAATTAGTCTAATGACCTTGTAAGCATGAAAACTTGATCACCAAAAATTAAAATCTTGATCTACAATTTGAATCAGCGGTCAATAATCAAGATTGAAATAACTAGATCACTAGTTGACTTGAGGTCAAAGTTATTGATGGTCAAAGAATAGAGGTTTGGTCAAATAGTCTATCAATTGTTAAAATCAGAATTTGGTCAAAATAAAAACCGATTTCCAAAGATTGAAACCCAATCAATGGTCAAGATGAAGTCAATTGTATTGTGCTATTACCACTATCAAATTAAAGGAAGATGCAATTTATATGCGACTTCAAGTGTCACACCTAATTGAACTTTAAGCTTAAACAAAAAGTGTCTCACCATAGTGGTGGTGGATGACTATTCTAGGTTTAGATAAGTTGATTTCCTAGTACATATGGATGATGCTTTTTAGGCTTCGGCAAAATTATGTGAAAAAGTTCAAAAAGTGCAATGTTATAGCATTATCAAGATTAGGAGTGACTATGGAGGAGAATTTAAAAATTCACAATTCAAGGAATATTGAACTAAACATGGTATAGACGATACTTTTAAGCTCAAACTCCTTAACAAAATAGTGTTGTTAAGAAAAGGAATAAAACCTTAATTGAGATGGCAAGGATTATATGACATGCATACAATTTCCCACATAGACCTTTGGGCCAAAGTCATAAATACTGCTTGCTATATCATAAACCAAGTAAGCTTAAGGCCCCTTCTCAACAAAACTCTTTATATACGGGCATTCTTCGCAACACTACCTATTTTCGAACCTTTTGAGTATAAAATATATATATTAAAAGAACCAAAGGAAAAATTAAGGAGGTTTGACTCTAGGGCTAATGTAAGAATTTTTTTAGGTTATTCATCTCATAGGAATACATATAGAGTTTAAAATAAGACATCTATGAGAGTTAAGGAGTCGATGTATGTTGAGTTTGATGAATTTGATTATCCAAATCCAATTCCAATTCTAATTTCTGATGACAAAGAGGGAAACCCATTTGATTCATCCACGAGATCTCAATCTCAAGACCAAAATCTTGAAGAAAGCCCGAATGACCCGAATAACTAAGAAGAACCACCTATGGAGCCAAAGAACTATATATTCATGGCTAATCACCCCATAAAACAAATCATTGGTCAAAGCAAAATTATAATTAGAAGAGCAACTCATGACACTATGGCAAATGGTTTTTTCATTTCTCAAATAGAGCCCAAAAGCTTTGCTGAAGTCGAAAATAATGATTTTTGGATCACAACAAAGCAAGAAGAATGAAACCAATTGAAAGAAACAAAGTTTTGAACCATAGTGCCTAGACCCCAAAATTAGCAAGTCATTGGAACTAAATGGATCTTTAAGAGCAAAGCTAGGTTAATTGCCAAATGATATAACCAAGAAGAGGGAATTGATTTCAAAGAAAATATGCACCCGTGGCAAGACTTGAGGCAATTAGAATTTTATTAGCCTATGCTTGTCACATAAAATTCCAATTGTTCCAAAGGGATGTCAAGAGCGTATTCTTAAACAGGTATATTCAAGAGGAAGTATACATCGAGCAACCTATAGGATTTGAATATATGAACTAGCTTGACCATGTATACAAATTACATAAAGCACTATATGGGTTAGAGCAAGCGCCTAGAGTATGTTATGCAAGATTAAGCGAATTCTTAGAGAAAAAGCGATTACAAAAGAGGAAGTGTGGATAAGATACTATTTACCAAGAACCATGATCAAAATTTTATTATCATTCAAATGTATGTGAGTGATATCATCTTTGGTTCTACAAACCCTCTTAATGTCAAGAATTTGCTAGTGTAATAAAGAATGAATTTGAGATGAATTTAATAATGCGTGAGCTCACGTTTCTTTCTTGTACTTCAAGTAATGCAAATAAAAAAAGGAACTTTCATAAATAAGTCAAAATACACTAAAAGATAATTAAAGAATTGTCACACGTGGATCGGTTAGTAGAATGATTTTGGGTTTATTAATTGGGAATGAGGTTTCCTAACTTGTTTGGTCATTTTGGGTTGGGTTGGACCCAACTTTATCATGGTTTTAGAGCAGGTGCTTATATGTGGCCCTCTGCCTAAATTGGCAATGTGTGGGAGTCACAAAGAGAGCCATATGTGAGGGGAAGTATTAAAATCTTGGATTTATTAGTTGGGTAGGAAAACCCTTTCCCAATTAATAAACCTATGATCTAAACTTTGCCTGGCCATATGGAGCACCATGTTTCTTTTGTGGAAGGATCAGGTCAATCACATGAATATATATATATATATATATATATATATATATATCTCATTACTCTTGTTCTTGTTTTTTAGCTTTATTTTCCAAAAAAAATCTTGGCCAAATTTTTTTCCTGTATTTGATTTTCCTAATAAGAATTTTCAGGAAACAAGAGACACTAACAATTCTTGTAAATGTATTTCTACAAGATATGTTTTTCCAGCGTTTCCTAGAATAAGGCACTAACAAGGCCTAAGAGTCTCAATAGAATTCTTAGACTAGGTTTGAAAGTGTATTTATAAAGCTTGAATTATAAAATGGCCATTTAGTGCATGGAATTGGCATTTGAACGGACACATGTAGGTTCGTTTGCCTCTAAAAACTCGAATTGCTTGGATTGGGGAGGAACTGGTTTGTCTCAATGAATCAACTCTTGAAGCCTCTAGCAGCTTGACTACCTGATTTCTACTTTTAGGTATCTTCTCCTTCTCTTTATATGTTACTTCTGCATTTTCTCATTTGTTCGATCTTCCTTTGGGGGGGTTAGTCAACTTGAATCAGGAAATGAACTTCAACCGTATTCTTCAGTTTATCTCCTGACGTCGTTAGTGGTGCACCAGCTCCGATTCATGTGGATGAATCAGATGAATCCGAAGATAACACCCATAGTTTAATTTCCGGATTTTGGATTCTGTAGTTTTTTTGTGAATCATCCAGATGAAGCGAATGGGACGTGTCGTCCAGGAGGTCGATTTTTTTTTCTTTCTCTTCCGCTAGCTTCTCCCTCTCTTCTCCCTCTCAATCTATCTCGGCATCTCTGTCGCAGCCCTCGCAGTGCCCCCTTTCCCTGTCAGAATGCCTCTGTTGTAGCGCATGTGGTGTAGCGTCGTCTCCGTCGCAACCCTCCCAGCACCCCCCAATGCCGCCTCTGTCACAGCGCCATGAGGAAGAAGACGTCGATTTAATTTTTCCTTATATTAGTACTACGTAAAAAATCGATCTTGTGTTATTAATAAAATAATATTTTTATTTATTCATTATATTTATTTTGGTTTAATTAACCCATTTTTATAATTAATAAAACCAATGGTTTTAAATTTAATAGAAAAATATTATTAATTAATAATACATAAAAATATATAGTATGTTAAAATTAACATCTGATCAATTCTTTTTGTTTAATCATTCCTTTTTATGTTGAAGTATATCATATGTTATTAATAAATTAATAACTTAATTTATTATATTCATTTCTATTATTTTTAATTGTATATTTTTATAATTAATCATGTGCACAATTAATTGTCTCACGTAATTAATGTATTAATGTACAATGAATTGTAATTATTAAATAATATAATATTTAATTTAATTAATCATATATTAATATATTTTAATTATACATTAAATTACTTATTTGTATAGTAATCATGTTTGTTTGACCTAGTTTTGGGTTTAGGTATGATATTTTATTTAAGTATATTATTACATGCTACTCATTCTCTTGTTTTTGATATTTTTCTCGTTTTGGGGCACTAACACTGGAAACTGTTTTCCAGTGCACATGAACTCGTCCACTCTACCACCAAATTTGAAGTTGAAGTTCATGTAGATGAATAAAATGAATTTAAAATTGAATTTGAAGTTTTTTTGACTAATCCCCCTATGTCTTATTTCTCGAGACTCCACTAGTAAGATATTTAGATCTTCTATTGTCGTGACTATCGAGTCATCTCATTATGTTTTTTTTTTCCTTATGGGGAGTTGAGGTTTTCTCAGTGTTTGTCTTTTGCATTTTTTTTTGTAAAATTCACAATTAATTGCGTAATTGAATTGAACTCTTGAGATTACCACCAATCTCCTTTTCATAAGTTCTTTTCCATTGGTTGCTAAACGGTTTTTCTGGCAACACAAGCAGGTATTCATATAATAGTGGACTCTTGTTGATTTATTGATATGTTATCTCTTGAACATTTTATATAATTAAAAGTATTTTTCCTAATATGATCTTGTTTTTTAATTGTGGAAGAAATGCCGTTTCGAATAAACAAAATTCTAAACATAGGCAACGAATTCCAAAAAAATGGAACATAAATTAAAAAAATTTAAAAATTACTTTTAAACACTAAAAAATTTAAATAAAAACCTATAATAGAAGAAGGGAGGGAGCCTCCCTCCTCTCTCACCAAGGATACTCCTACCCTCCCTTTTAGGGATAACAATGAGGTCATTTTGGAGCAGCTTTTAGAGAATTCAACCAAGCATGCAAAATTGTTCCTACTCCACCCCATACCCCTTTCCCACCTTATAACATAAATTCTACTTGGCTGGACAACTAAAATCGATCAATATTTGCGAGATGATCAATCATTCGTTATAGCATGAAATAACTATGTCCCGGATGATCGATTAATCGATTATGGTTGATTGATCATGCTTTATATTTCTGGCTAGCACAGTTCTGGATGATCGATCACAGTCGATGACTAATCAATCATTCTAATGCTAGATTAAAAATGTATATTTTACACAACATAGAAATTTCTCTCAAAGTGCTTTAGCATATTTCTAAGTGATGTATATGATGATTTTAAACAAGTTTATATGTAATTTATATCCTAAAGCTCCGATCTTCACATGTACTTAAGGAATAATAGTTAGAATACTCTCTTATAAAGATTAAATGAGTTAAAATGTTTGTCTATGATGCTTGAACTCAAGTCTTCTGGTTGTCTTCTTCCTCACGGGTACTTCTTTAAGAGAAGTTCTTCTATCGTGTTTGAGGTTTTTGTAGGGTGGAGACAAAAACACCCGTTTTTACCCTAAACCACCACTAGATATATTACCATTATTATCTTAATCATATATTAGGTGCTAGCAACTTGCAACATCACTCGTAAAAGATTTAACACGGGACGAGGCAGCTTCATCTTCCCTTCCAAGTTAACCGATCGCTACAACAATTTTCTTTCCAACAAAACAATGAGATGTTCTACAGAAAAATGGGTACGATCTGTAACCATTTTTTACTTAAGAATACTGAGATTTTCGTACAAAGATGCATGAGGAAAAAAATAGAGACTAACATCAGTTAAGAAATACCTGAAAAAAGAGTTTACTTTATCTGAAAATTTTGTAGCTTCAATTTGGAAGGGCTTAATTTTTCGTTAAGTTATGAAAAGTAACGAGCTTTTCTGATCAGACTATGCCACCTTTCACCCTCACTTAGCTGTGCCCTAAAAATCCAGCGTACATAGATTGGCTTGAGCTCGACGTGTTGTTAGCAGGTACACTTTTGGAAAACTCTCGCACCTCTGTGATCTTTCTCTTTTCTCTGTGCTTTATCACATTCTCTCTCCCCTTCTCATAAAAAAAAATATATTTTCTCTTGGTCTAGATATCTCTGATTTCTTTGAGAACTTTGATATTGGTTCTTGGGCAATTTTCTATTTGTTTGTCAGTTACGTTAAGGTTGGACCGCCGTTTATCTCTGTTTCCATTTGTTACGCAGTCTGAGATTCTTTTGCTCTAATTCAAATTGTTGTGATGCTGTTGTCAAACCATAATAAGATACGCAGTTGCTGTGCATTCCAAAACTGCTTGTACCTTATGGTTAAAAATCCTGATATCAAGAGAGGATTTGAACTGATACATTTTCTCCGAGTAAGTGTGGGATTTGTTTTAATGCTTTTGCAATTTGTTTCTCAACTCGTGTGCTTCTTCGTATCAATTTTTTTGGATGATTCCTAATTTCCTTAAGTGTATTTGAAAGGTGAAAATTGAGTAAGCTGTTATTAGCGTATGTTGTATCTGTTGGTTTATAAATTGCCTCTTTGTGGGTCTACTAGCATCTTTGCCACCAGGACTTGGTGGACATGCTGTCTTCTGCTTTATGGACAATCACATCAATACTTATTTTCTTGTACACTTTATGAGTTTACAAGAAAAAATCTCGAGAAACTCAAATGCAGAGGGAGCTACCAACAGCAAAATGTTTCAGGGTAGCTCCTCCCTAGCCAAAGCATCGGCCATGCTATTGGCGCTTCTAGGAGTATGCTGACATAAGATGTTTAAGCCCTTTCATCTATCTTCAAGTTCATCGAAATATGTCAATAAATGGTCATATCGGCTTTTATCTTTTATTTCTAGCTTTTTCTTATTTATGTGCTTGTAATTTTCTTATTTTGTACTCATCTCCTCCCGGAGTCCTCTCTATCAATTGAATCCTCCTTTCTCATTGTCATAAAAAAATTACACTATAAATTTACATCCAGATCCTTTTTTTTTTTTTTTTTAATTTACTCATCCATTTACTCTGGTACTTTAAATAAAAAACTGAAGTCCTGTTGCCTTTTATTTGAAATCCAAGTAAAATCTTGTTGTCTGTTTTTTTTTAAAGCATATTCTGGTGCCAAGATACAGACCCATCGATGGTGTGGGTTTGAGTGGCATTTGGAAAGAGTTGAAACGTTGAATTTCCATCCCTCGAAAAATGATAGGATGAATTTAGGAGGCCTCTCCGCAAATAATAAGTTCAGGATCCTCCTACCCATTACATTTGTGAGATCCCATAATAATGACTCTCACATTCTGGAAACTAGTTTGAAACATGGCACACTTCCAAACCCCAAATAGTGAGACCTTTTATCCACCTGCATTTTTGCCTCATGTCTAGGCCTAAATATGTAACCTAGCCCAAGATGTGAAGAACATACAAGTGGGTCTGAGATTTAGGTAGAAATAAGGTAGAAAAAAGGCTAATGACAGTTGTGGATTAAGAGGAATGGAGAAGAAGAATAAGAGAAGAGTAACAAAAAGATAGGTTGTAGAAAACAAAGATAGGGCTCAACCAACATAACCCTCCACTTCCTCTTATTTGTTACTGAAGTTGTTCGTGCATAGTTGCAATTATAGTCTTATCACAGGACTGAAATAATAAATCCATAAGTGATCTGACTAAAGTGCGTTCACCACTTTACTCAACATGGAAATAATATTGCTAATTGAAAGACCTATTTTAGAACTAAAGTTTATGCATATATATATATATATATATATATATATATATATATATATGTAATATATATGTATTTATATATTTATATACTTTTAAGAGTACTGTTTGTCTTTTAAATAACAAATTTCTCCCACAAAAGAATCCCCTCATCACTACATGGAGGACTCACAGCCTGCACTAAAAAAACAGTGACTAATTGTCCCTGGCTAGAACTAAAAATATGTATAACACTATTAAGTATAATCATCTATATGCTAAATTAGCCCCCCTTTCAATCTCTTGTTATTAGGGGAGGTCTCCCTTGATGTATCCTCCTTTTCTTTGAGATAAAATTATCAACATTTCAAGAAAAAAAAAGTATAATCATCTATAAGGTAAGGAAATGTTTTAATCTTCTGATTGTCTGATTTAATCATCCTTTCGCCTGGACATTTTCGAACTGAGATGAGAGATGAGAGATGAGAGATGAGAAGTGGAGGTGACATTGTGGGAGGTGAGGAGTTGAGGAGGCTAGAGGTGGGACACTTCGGGAGGATGAAGCATGAAAAGATGATTAATGGCTAGAAATGATGAAGAGAAAGAGAAATGGCGGACTGTCTGCAGATGTAATGATTGAAGGGAAAAGAAAACCTTGGGGACCTCTGGTAAGAAAGGATTTTCCTACAGATATGGAAGAACCATTCTCACCCATAGATATGGAAGAACTATTCTTACCATCGAAAGAAATCGAATTAGTAGAGCAAGATAGTCAAAGTTAGCATTCAAAATGAGATAAAAGTGTTCTTCATTAACATTCCAACCATGGCCTATGTGAACTTCGTCAAGCTGCTCAAAAACCCATTTCTAGACTAAACATCTCTAATCAGAATAAGAGAGCTATGGATGGGAGCCTTATCTTCTACTTGTCCATCCTTCAATACAGGGGTACCTGAGAATGTAAAAATCTTGCAATGTGGAGGTGAGATGATAATTTCCACGATTTACATCCTGGAATAGATTGCAACTAGATTTGGGTGGAATCTATTTGCTGATAGCCTGTCTTTACAATCTCTGAACAAACTCTGAACCCCAGCCAACCACCAATCTGAGAAGAAAATTGCACAAACTTGCCCCTACTACCCCTCAGAGCCAAAGCTAATCTCCCTCCCCTTCCCCTCCTTTGTCTGCCACAAGCCACTGTCCAAAATCACCACTGAGAACCAAAACAATGAAGAGAAAAACCTCATTTTTGTGATTACTACCCAAGCCCTCATTGCAGGAAGAGAGAAGATGACAATATGCATGGTGATCATGACATTAATTGAGGCTATAGACTAGAGATGATCTCTGTAGTTGGCGCTCTTAGCACTGCAATACCCAGGTGGTATGTGACAATCTAAGAAAGACTACGACTAGAAGATTGACTTGAAGAAAATGATGTTTGTCGATGCTTTCCAAGTTGACAAGACTCACACTGAAACTGAGATGGAGATGACAGTGGAAGAAATAACTATGATAATTTTTCTGGAGACAGATGACCTAGTAAAAAATGCCACTGGAAGAGTGTACCATGAACATGAAGTGCAAAAGATGCATGTGATGATGATCTCTTCAAGTGATACAGTCCATCTTTCTCAAGCCCTGAGTCAATCATCTTCTTTGTCTGGAGGTCTTGAAACACACAATGAGAAGGGTAAAAAGTTACTAAACAATTCGTAGATTGTGATTTGGCTAATTGAGAGAAAATTGGTAGGAAATTTTGGAGCTAATAACACAGAATGTAGACACAAAGAAGAAGTAGGTGTAATAGATCCTACTCCACTAGCCAATGAAGACGAGCCATTTACATGGTGAAGATTGACTAAGATTAATTAAATTGAAGATATACCTGACATATGAGATGACACTCTAGAGTCAATAACCCATGTAGACATTGGGAGCACATGCAAAACGGACTCCCCTGACTTAGCTATAAGAGTTGTAGCAGCAAGCGTTGATTGAGGCACAAACATAGCAGCAGTAGTCAACATGGCCATCCTTTGAATTAACTATTGCATCTTATCTAGAGCCTGGGCAAAATACCGCCTGCGGGAGTTGCAGAGGTCTCACCACTCCAAAAACACTAAAATTTGTCCATGTTGGTTTACTAAACTTCTCCCAGCATGTTTTTGAAACATGGTTGGTTCACCTACAATGGACACACCTACGATCACTTCTGCCTTTGCCATCTCAACCTTGGCTTTTATTGCTACTACTACGGCCATGAGTGATCCTTGATCAACTAGACCAATGCTGAATAGTAAGGGCAGCAGCATCAAGGGTAGATGTTTTCTTTCCACCATGTGATGTCACAAATGATTTTGCACAGCATCACTCTATTCAAAGCATTAGGAATTGATGGAACCTCCTTTGAAGCAAGAAATTGGGCTCGTATTGTATCATGCTCGACCCCAAGGCCTTCCAAAAACTTTGCAACATAAATCTGTCATTGCTGCTTCCTCAGTTGTTTTTCATAAGTAGTAAATAGGTGATAGATACTGATCTCTTGTATGATACCTTGTAACTCACTGTAGTAATCAAGAACCTTCTTGTAGAACTCTTCAAGCCAAATATCTAAAATAGAGCTCATAGATCCTTGATAAATTACTTTCCTGTGCATATGTGGAGTCAAGGGATGTCCAAATCACCTTGGTAATTTCACAATTCATAAGTTAGTTTTGGAGCTTTGCATCCATACTATTTAGCAACCAAGTCATTACTTGGTTAACATTAGCTTTCCAATCATCATTCATTGGTACAAGAGGATCATCTCTCAGGTATTTAGTCTTCCTCTTAATTTCTAGAAGATCCAAACTGATTTAGACCAGCTTTAGTAGTTCTGGCCATTCATTCTCTCCTTAGTTATCACAACTATATCTTTTCGATCCTGAATAGCCTGTCTCCTTCGTTGGTGTAAAGGCCTCGCTAGAATCTGCCATCTCAAAAACTCAAAACAGGCACTAATTGATGTATCCGCAGGCTATGAGGACCCTGCACAGGGTAATTAGGGCTGGAACAATATCAATTACTGGTATATTAGACCAGTTCCACCATCAATAGGCCAAAATCCAAGAAATAACACCTCAATTCGGGCTACAAGTGACGTCACCTTCCTGAGAAGTGAGACAGACAATATTATTGCTGTGCAGGCAAAGATTGGAAGCTTTCCAATAGTAGGACTCTTGAAGGGCACAAATCTTTCATAGAACTGATCTAATCAACAATAGGAATCATTAGCCCTTGGGTTATGACAGAAAGAATTAAAAAAGGTTTGACCTTTAACTCCAATCAAACGAAAATCTGAAAATCCCCCTTTCTTGGAATATGCAAACTTGAAGAAGAGGGAAGAAGAACCCCTACGAAGGCCTGAAACAGGATCTTATTACTACAATGCCATGAAAAAGTAAGAAATTGAAGAACTAAGAGAGAAAGGAAGAGAAGATTGAGAGGATGGAGGAGAAAAGTGCTCGAGGCAACACTCATTGGAGGTAAAAAGTTGACCCCTTCTTTTTTTATTTCACTTAAGTAATTACAAAGGTTTTCCTCAAAAAAAATAAAATTACAAAGGTAAGTTTGTAGGAATACCCGTCATAACCTCTACTCATATAATTTCATGTATACAAATCAGAACTCATCATAGGTTCAACATGACATATAATCTATTGCTAACTCCAGAAGTATACGTTAGTAAGGAAAATGACCAAAATACCCTTGTTTATATTTTTACAGCTGTCAAGGAGGCTAAATAGGCAGCTAATCTCAATAACTTCCTCCTCATTGAGTCCCCCATGGATATGAAGGTTCCAGCCAGTTCAGGAGGGGTTCTGGCTTCAGCAATTGTCCAATCCTACTTGGTGATAGGGTTGACTACTCTCGGGTGTGATGTCTTGATATCTCTATCTTCAATCCACCAGTCCATCTAGACTCTTACAGTGTTTCCCTTCCTTGGGTAAAATTTTACTCCCTTCTTGAATTTATTGAGCAAAAGAAATAAGTGCCACGAGATGGATGAAAGGTTACTTTTGATACCTCTGTCAAGCCACCAAGAACTAGGTTGGACTCTTGAGCTTATTTTCAGCTAGATTCCTCCATGCCATGTCTCTTCGGGTGTTGTACCTCCATAACCATTTGATCAATAATGTTTGTCTTGTCTCTTTTGTGGATCGACAGCCCAAGCTACCCATATACTTTGGTTAGCAAACATAAGCCCATGCCTCCAGGTGGTGTTTGAATCCGCTCTTGGTGCGTCTCCACAGGAATCTCCTTTTAAGCAATTCAATATTGCTAGCAACGCTAGCAGGGCAAGAAAGAAAGGACATATATTAAGTTGGCAATCCAACCAAACATGAACTGAGGGTCAATCAATTGCCTTTGTAGAGAAGTCTCTCTTTCCAAATAGATAGTCTTGCTTTCGTTTTTTTTTTTTCTTTTTTGTTTTTTTATCACTGGGATTTGTAGTGCTTTGTTCTTGTGGATGTTAGAAGCAGACCGAGTTAAGTGGCAGGGAGGTTGGCATGCGAACCCACACTCAGGCGTGCTAAATTACTGGCAATGTCCTCCCCCATGTTGAATCAGAATAGACAGAACTTCCCCCAGTTTGTCCTTAGCTTAAATGTGATCTCAAAGAGGCCCAACACAGTTTTTGAGCCTAGTGGCTTGGTCCAATGTGCCATCGCAGAAAATGATCGTGCCATCCACTAGTAGGATTATGGTAAATCCAATTTAGTCTCTTGTGCAGTTGGGTTGAGTCATCCTTCTCTTCTTGCAAAGTGTGTCATAGCGTATAAATTTTCCAATAGTATTGAATAAGAATAGTGACAAGGGATCTCTTTGCCGTATTCTCCTCGGCCCCTTGAAATGTCCACACACTGTCCATTAAGGAGGGAGTAAGAGGCAGAGTACACACAGCTCATGATCCATTTCCGCGATGTTTTACCGAAACCCATTCTTCCAAAGAGGTCATCCAATTGCTTCCAATGAACTATATCAAAGGCCTTTTCTAGGTCAACTTTCAATGCTAAGCTTGGAGATCCCCAACACTTCAGGCAATCAGTCTTCTCAATGGATCACCATCGCAGCATCCAAAATACTTCTTCTGTCCAGGAATGCAGACTATCCTATGTGGATCACCAATGACATTGCCACAGATTGCCTTCTAGCAAGTGGACAAGTAATGATTTTTTACAGACTAGACAACAAGCTTATTGGCCTGAAATCTCTGGGTGTCTACACTTGATTTTTCTTTCAAATAAGAGCAATCAAGGATGCTCCTATTGCGCAATTGTGAGGCTTTTTGGTGAAAGTTATTACCAAAGCTGTGAATGTCCTCCTTAATTAAACTCGATTTAATCTTGTAGAATTCTCCATTGTGTCTGTCTGGTCCCAATGCCTTATTGTAGGGAGTTCAGTCACACCTTCCTAAATTTTCTGATCTAAGAACAGCAACTCCAAAAGTTGGCCAGATATGGGGTATGGGTTTGAATCTTAGGTTGCTAATTTGTGGCCTCATCTCCATCTTTTCCATGAGTAAGTCTGTGAAATGACTCACCAAGCAAATCTGTAGTTACTCATCATTTATCGTGAGGTAACACGTTTAGATCGCCTGTGGACAGAGGCCAAGGCATAGAAGAACTTGATGTGTCCATCCCCTTAGTCAACCATTTTAAGTCTATCCCCCTGTTTCTAGTGGATTTGGTCTTGGTGCAAGAGAAATTGTAAATCAGAATGTAAACCAATTCTCTGGTGGAATTCTGTATGGGTAAGAGATCTACTTTTCTTAGTAGAGTCGAGGGTGGCAATTTGGGATTGTGGAGCTTCTGATGAGAGGTAGTAGCGGGACAAGTTTGTTTAGACCAGGAGCATAGGTGGACTTCCAGAGCCTTGAGTTTCAGACTGAATTTCCATCCTAGGGCCCTTTTGATGTGATTCTCTTGCCACCACTTTTCAATCATCACTTTACAGTCTTTCTCTAGCAGCCGGGAGTTTCCAAACCTGAAAGGTTGGGCTCCCATCTCCCGAATTTCTTGTCGAGTAAGATTGGTCAGTAGGCAGATGCTGGCTTATTAATGACTGTTGCCACCACATCTTCATAGAGTCAGAGACAGCTAGAGGTCACCAAAAAGTGGAAAATTTTGGATTATATCTGCTTCCTTTTGCCATTGTCCAAGTGAATGTCTTTCTGACTGCATGCTCCAATGAAGTCGCAGAACCCTCTCATGGAGCATGTAATTCACTTTGTAGGAGAGGATTTTTTGTTGCAAAAATAGAATTGTATTGAAGTCCTAGGCAAGCTGTCAAGGTCATCCAAAATCTGGCACGATCTCGATACCTGGTGGAGCCATAAACGCCTATAAAGCACCAAATGGCATTGGTGCAATCCTTGAACTTGAGGGCAATCGGAAACTCTCTCACTTTAGTGGCAAGAACTCCTATATAGTTTGCATCCCAAACTATAAGTACCCACTAGCATGCCCACTAGCATTTACAAGGCACCACTCCATGAAGTTGTTTGTACCAAACACAGACAACCCTTGATCAAAGTCTCAAGTTTGGTTTCCTGGAGGGTTACTAATCTAACTTTGTTTTCCATGAGAGTCCTTCCAATGGGAGCATGCTTCCTCAAGCTTCAAATTCCTCTTATATTTCATGAAAAGATGATCATTGTTCATTGTCAACATACCTTCTAACTTTGTCAATTACCTTTACTTCTGGCAGTTGGCCTTTCTAATTCACACCCATTATTCGACCAAGCTCCATCATTCTGTCCTAGGTTTGACAATCATATTTATGCTTCTCAACTTGAAGAACTGCGTCAAATTTCTGTGCCCCCCTCTCTTTATGCAACTTGTGCCTAGTCCTGCCTCTTGTTAAGATTTGTGCATTTAGGCTTTGTGGGATATTGTTGCTCCACTTAGATGTCTTTCTAGGTCTTCCTTGCTGTCTTCTTCCAATTCTTGTTGATTGAACTTGTGAAGTTGGGTCCAAGGCCCATTCCCAAAATGACTAGCCAACTTAAGAAACCTCTTTCCCAACTAATAAACTCAAGATCTTTGTACTCACTAATCCATGTGGGACTATTCCTTAACACCCCCCCTGTGTAGGCCCTTTTTTATGGCTCTACAAATGGATAATTTTAGGTATACGCTCTCTTTTGTGGGTCTACAAGTGGATAGTTGAGGTGTAGGCCCTCTTTTGTGGGTCTACAAGTGGATAGTTTAGGTGTAGGCCCTCTTTTGTGGCTCTACAAATGGATAGATTAGGTGTAGGCCCACATATGAGTACTTGCTCTGATACCATGTTAAGTTTGGATCCAAGGCCCATCCCAAAATGACTAGCCAACTTAGGAAACCTCTTTTCCAACTAATAATCTCAAGATCTTTGTACTCACTAATCCATGTGGGACTATTCCTTAATAGAACTTCGTCCGCAGGTTGGTAGGGATGCCTTATTGAGCTGGCCTACTGGTAAAGGAGGGGGGTGATTGGAATGGAGATGATTTTTCGAGGAGTTGCATCTAGTTGTTGTGATGGAATGTTTCTATTTAGTGTAGGAGATTGCCAAACATCAAGGTTGAGGGGAGGCCCCGAGTAATCTTTGGGGTTCAAGTTTTGTTTGATGTCCAGGTTGTTTGGTACTGGGCATGGGCTGGCATTTGATAATCTCAAGATCTTTGTACTCACTAATCCATGTGGGACTATTCCTTAATAGAACTTCGTCCACATGTTGGTAGGGATGCATGGGTGAAGTTTTGTTCACAAGTGAAGGGAGTGTTTAATCAAAGAGGTCTATGAGGCCCGTGGGACTCAGTTGGAAGGTGTGAATTCTGTGGTCTAGGTCGTTGTTAGGGGTTTTGTTTGGAGGAGGGATGGCAGTTGGCTATGGAGGTGTTATCTCTGTAGTACATCATTCAGATATTGCAACATCGTTGGCTTGACCGAAGGCCATAGCTGTTAGGGGTAGGAACAGATTCAAAATGTGAATGTGGTTCAAGTTTGACAGAGTCATTTTGTTGAACAGGTTCAGCATGACTTTATCTGATCTGCCTACTGAGTTCAGGAGGTGCAACTTGCTGTCTTTCCTTTTCGTTTCCGGCACTGTTTCCTATTTGGTTGCCAGGGTTGCCGAGTCCCTATGCCAATCTTTTCAAAATAGGGTCTTGATGCAAAACGTTTCATTTCCTGGTTGCATGGTAATTTGTTGATTTCCAAAAAGTTGAGATTTAGGCATGATCCAGATGTAGGCTTAGTCTATTTGCTCTTTGCACATGTGACTAGATCAATCTCCAAGAGATGGTCGTATTTTTCGATGTCTTCCCAAACCTTGTTTTGCCACTGTTCTGGTGGAAAGCTTGCTATTGGCCCACCTGCTGCCATGCGCACACACCCCTTGGCTCCTTATTACAATAGTGTCATCTGCGTTTCACTCGCTGGCTTTCATGCAGCAGTGCCCCTGATTTTTATCCATTGTCCTAGGTTGTCACTTGGCCTTGCAAGGTCCATTTGCTAATATCTTGGGTGGACATAGGAGATTCCCATTATTCCATACCGATACTTTTCACTGCAATCTTAAGAAGAGACAAGCCAGGTTTTTTTGGCTGGTTGTATGAGCACCATATACGTTTTTTGAAGTCTTTTATGTCTTTCAACCACTGATTCATGTCAACACTATCTTCAATTTCCTCGTCAATTTCTAGTACCAGGCTCCCTGAAAAGTGGTTTCTTTTGTCTGTCAAAACATCGTCTGAGATCTTGATTGTGGTTCCAATTTGCTCCACTTTATTCTCCTGCTCCTGCCTTTGAGTGCATTCAAGCCTATTGGGGTTCAGTGATGCCTGATCACCCGGTAGAAGGGCGTAGTCTTCTGATCTGCCATTCTGTTGCTGGTTATTAGCTGGAATAAACTCCTGGTGACAGATTATGATTGTATTCCAGCCAAACTATTTGTGAGTTCAGGGATGTATATCCAGAAGGCAAGGATTTGATTTCTTCTACGTTCCACGATCTAGCATTCTTTTATGCTTCTTTATTTAAAGGCAGATATCGGGAAGATTGAGTCCCTTGCCCAAAGCTTTCTTCTAGATTGGGAGCTTCTGTCTTCAAAAGGCGCTTTGAGTTGTTTGATGAGATTGTCACAAACTATCACCGAAATCCTGATGAAGGAAACCTTTAGGCCCGTTTCACACCATGATTCTTATTATTAGTCGGCCAAGAGAGAATCCATAGCTGATGGATAGGAGTGTTCCGCTGTAATGAAATTCCTAGTGAAAGTTGTCAGGACTTCTCTTCATCCTCTGCTCCTCTCTTCTTCTTCTTCTTCTACACTCAACAGTTTTCCCCCTTCATTATCCACTGCTGTCTCTATTGGTCTACCCTGTGCCTTGGTCATTGGTCCCTTTTGCCTCGCCTTTCTCACTTGGGTCCCTCTGCTCGCCACATTGCCACATGCTCCTCTGCCTCCAGCTCTCATCCTGTTCTCCTCCACGAGTATTGTGGATTGTTAACATCTATCTTTGACATTTCTGGCTGTCTGGCATCTCTCTGGTCTCTAGTTTGTGTTTACCTCACTTCTCCTTACCTCTCTTATATCACGATATCATTTTTCCTTCTCTCTGCATCTTGCTTATATCATGATTTCATTTTTCTTCTTTTTTAAAAGTGAGACTATGGTTTCTTTCCTTTGCCCTTGATCTCTCCATGAGTCCTTTGAAACTTTTCAGAGGTGCCTCTATACAAAAGGAAAAAATTGTAAGAGGTGTCTTCCATACTCTTCCATATGTTTATTTTCAATTTTTCTCTAAATATCGATGTTCTGACATGACCTCAATTATGAGGTATGCTCTCAATCTAGATTCTTTCGTACCAATTTGGTACTTTTGTTTTGATTTTAAAAATAATAATATGTGAAGTCGCCACATGTTCCAAGATTGCTCATCATCATAATGTATAAATGCTCATAGTGAAGAGGTGAATATTTCATATTTGGACTGATACATCCTCCTTGTGTAAGTGTGGTGCAAGTCAGATAACTCATCATTGATTTAAATTGTCTTGTGGTGTATTTTGAAAACTGAAGACTTAATTGTTATTTCTTAGTCTGCTGTCTCGTGGTGTGCATCCTTACAATCATGTTTACCAGCACCTGTGCCATCTGCACTTTCAGTGGCCATGTTGTCAACTGTTATCTTCTATCTGGACTACCTTGTGAAAGCTTATCTACACGGTACTAGTTTCCCTTTGTGTTTCATTTTACAGGCTGTCTTAAAAAAAGTCTGTTAGGTTATTTTACACTTATGTAACAATTAAAGAATACTTATCAGAAGAAACTTCTCCACTAAAAATATATTTGGTTCATACCGAAGGACCCTGATCTTTCATCTTGGTGGTTAATGCAGAGTCCATAAGTCCATTTTACATAACTGATATTGATTTTTTATTTTTTATTTTTTATTTTTCTTTTAGAAATATTAAGGTTAATGGCAACCTAGAAAGTTTGTCAGTTTTTAGGTCATAGGAGAAGAAACAGAAGGTTCAAAATTCACAAGCCAAAAAATGAAAAAAAGACAGCCCAAACTGCTTGATGGTGTTGAGTATCGCATTACCGGATCTTCTCTGCTCTTGGTTATGTTTAAGATCTGATTTGGAGGTTGGTTGGGCTTTTGTAACTTGGTTTTTAAAGAGGTTTGGTTTAGCCCCTACCTTGATAAAGTAAGAAATATTTTTCTGCCTGAGGGATTGTTTCTCTTCTTATTATCTCTCTATGACATGTACTGATTCTTCTTCTGCTTCTTGTTGTTTGATTCTTTATGGTTTTTACAGTTAGAAACTTGAAATGGAGTGTGTCTTCGGACTGGTTGGTAATGGCTTTGCTTTGATAGTAGCTGATTCATCTGCAGTACACAGCATTCTTGTGCACAAGTCCAATGAAGACAAGATCATGGTCCTTGATTCTCATAAGCTCCTTGGTGCCAGTGGAGAAGGTGGTGATAGGTATCAACTATTTCCCTTCAAGCTACTCTAACACGTCAAAGAAAATTTGAGTAATTAAGTTTGTTTATTCTCTTTTGTTTCTTCATAGAGACTGGGTTTTCTCAGGGTCCAGTTTACTGAATACATACAGAAGAATGTGCATCTTTATCAATTTCGAAATGGCATTCCCTTGACAACAGCTGCGGCAGCTAATTTCACTCGAGGTGAACTTGCTACAGCCTTAAGAAAGGTCTGTTCATCTTTATCTTTTTCTGTTTTTAGTTTGTTCTTTAATCTGTCTTAGTTACTAATGATCAAGTGAACACGATGCCTCTTACTTTGTTTTAGGAATATTTCCATCTCTGGTTGTCAAGTTCATCTCAATTCTTAAAACATCAAGACAATTTTTTTAAATTAATTTATTTTTTAATGTGTGAGTTTTAATATATAATGCCATGATGTTAGTTTCACCTAATTGATTGAAGATAAAACATTACTTATGTTTAGAGATATTATTGGAAAATTCAGTGAAGAAATATCCTTGCTTCCATCCGGAGATTCAACTCCAAATTCAGCAACCTGGAAAGTACAGTCTCTTGTGCAATGAGTATGATCTCTAGCTGGTTTCACATGAAGGAATTTGCCCCTCAGGCTGGTATTGCCCTTCACTGGAATTGGAGTCTTTTGGCCCATATGACGGGTCCTCAAAAGATTCTGGCCATAGCAGTGTGGGAGCCTCCCCCTAGCGATTGCATTAAGTTAAACTTGACAGGAGTGCTTTGGGATGCCCCCGGCCGATGGGTGTGGGTGAAGTCTTCAGAAACCACAGATGAGAGAATGTTTTTTCCTATGCGGGGCCGGTTGGTATTGCCGACTCCAACACCGCTGAAGTGACTGCTCTTCATCATGGATTAAAAATTTTCAAGGACCTTCTTCACAGGAAGCTGCTGATCGAAGGGGATTCCAAAGTTATCATTAGTTGGTGCTTCAGCTTGGCCTCCCCCCTTGGCTCCATTGGCCAATAATTTCCTCTATTGCAAACATTGTAACCTCAATTTTTTTGTACATGGAATCACACTCCTAGATCAGCCAATAGGTTAGCTAAGTGTGGAACATCCTACAATTTCTCATTGTTTGGGATGGTTTCCCCACCTTGTAATCTTGCTCTTTTGAGCCTTTTAATATAACTCAGCACTATTTCAAAAAAAAAAAAAAAAAAAAAAAAAAAAAACAGCTCATATTTGAGAAATTTCTTTCGCTCTAAAAAATATAACTCCCATTACTCCACCTAGCATGACTTCTAGGGTGTTTCCTACAATCCCATCAAGTGGCTTAACATGGATGGAGGGTGGTTAACCCTGGGGCCTGGTGACGATGTTTCTTGTCTGTTTTTTGGGCAAGTTTACCTTCTTATTGTTGTTCTTAATGTGGAGACATGAAGATCATGTGACCAATTAGATGAACCTAGTAATAATAATCACATTGTTGGTATAATTTTGGTATTCGGCTTAGGTTAGCCAATTTTGATTGATGTAAAGTGATTATTCTTGGGCTAGATTGAATGTCATGCTTTATGATGGGTTATGGAAGAAAAACCATAACCTGATTAGGAATTGAGGCTTGTTAGTTTTTAAGCCCATCGTTATCACTTGCAATGAGAATGTGTTCATGACTATGCTAGCCAGGTATGCTGGTTTGGCTGGGTCAGTCAAAGTCTGACTTATGCAGTGAATTTTGTAAGATCGGAGGTTTGTGAATTATATACCCTTTTCTGTTGTATGAATTTAATTCCACTGTTGAAGATAATTATTGAAGAGTCCTACATTACTCTCATAGGTAGAAGTTTCTAAGGTGGAGAATTGATATAGAGTCTAACATGAGTTTCATAGGGGAAGTCTCACAAAAGTGTCTTAGGTCAAAGGTGTTTTAGGCCTTGTTAGTGCACCTGGAGGGTAAGTGAAAGTGATTACACTCTCACTCACCCGAAAACGTAAGTGTGCGCACCTGAAGGAAAGTGAAAGTGAAAGAACCAGTTCATTCACTTTCACTCACTCATGTGTAAAGCGAGTGAAAGTGAATTCTGACCCAAATCCTAGTTCATTCACTTTTACTCGACGCTCTTTGCATCCGGTTGCTCAACTTTCCCTCGCTCGACCTTCTCTCTCGGTCCTCTCTGCTTTCACTCTCTCACCTCTCCCTCTCTGCCAAAACCTCATCTCACCTCTCCGTCAAAACCTCGTCTCGGCCTCTCTGCTCCCCCTCTCTCAACTCTCGCCTCTCGCTCTCGTCGTCTCGTTGAATCCTTTCGCCGTCTCAGTTACTTTCTTTCTTCCCCCTCTCGCCGTCGCTAAACCCGAACCCTCTTGTCGTCTCAACTCTTCTATTTCTTCCCCCTCTCGTCGCCGAACCCTTTCTTCCCCCTCTCGCCGTCCAAACCCTCCGTCCTCTATCAATTTTTTATTTGTTATAATTAATTGAACTAATAATTTTATTTTACTTTGTAATTATATTATTAATTTATACTACACTAAAATCTATCTTATGTTATTAATAAAATATCATATTTATTTATTTATTATATTCATTACTGTTAATACTATATTAAATTACTAATTTAAAAGTAATAGTTAAGATATTGTTAAACTAAGAATTTGATCAAGTATCTAGACATTATAAAAGTAAACATTTTTGTTTGAGTATTCTATATTTTTTATAATTAATTAAAATAATAATTTAATTTTAACTTGTAATTGTTGTATTAATTTAGACTAAACTACAAGCTATCTTAATTTATTAATAAAATACCCTACTTAATTATTTATTATGTTAATGCATTTTAATATTATATTAAATTACTAAACTACAATCTATCTTAATTTATTAATAAAATGCCCTACTTAATTATTTATTATGTTAATACATTAATATTATATTAAATTACTAATTATAAAAGTAACTTTGTTTGTTTAGGTTTATTATTAGTTTAGGTATATTATAAAAAGTAATTGATTCTCTTTTTTCCACTACATTTTCCATTTTGGGCACTAACACAAGAAAGTACTTTCCAGTGCACTTTACATCGAGCACACTAACACGAAAAAATAATTTAATTTCACTTTTAATTTCACTAGTTCATTCACTTTCACTTTCACTTTCACTTTCCCTTTCCCTTCCCACCTTTAAGTGCACTGACCCCCCTTAGCTAGTTTGACTCTCTACTTGTTGTTTATTTTGGCTATAATTAGTATTATTCTCGGTGCAATTGGGATTTGGGTAGTTTAATTTTATTATGATTTTATATATTTCTTCTATTATAAATAGAGGCCCAATGTACTCAAATTACGTAAGTTCATGAATTATTTATCTTTTTCAGAAATTCAAAATGGTATCTGAGCCAAGTTCTCTAAGTTGACTCAGTCAACCCACATGACAATATTTTTTCTTCTCATAAATCTTGTCTCTTTTGTTTTTAATATTTTTTTCTTTTAAGTTAGTCTTTTATCTTCAAAAGAAAAAGTTTGTTAGTATTTTGTTTTATTTCTCAAATCCTATGTTTGACCAATAGCGGGTTGTCATCTGTTCGTACATTGAAATGGTGCTTTTGTCAGCATTATTTAAAAAAAGAAAGAAAAAGAAATGGTGTTTTGTATTCATGAGACTACCAAGCTTTCCACCAGAAATAAAATAAATTCTGTTGCCATCTATTCTCTCTTCTACAGCAATGGCCATTAACTCATCAAAATTCTATGACTTCCCCTATAATATCTCAAATTTTGGCTTCTTATTTGTGGTTCTCTAGATTTATCCTTCGTATCTATAGTGGATGTCATGGTTCTCTTTTTAACTGCCTGTCCATAGTCATTTTTTATGGGTCACTTCAAAGTTGAAAGCCAATGTTTTTCTTTGGTCGGCTGGTTTTGTTTTTCTCAGCCATGGCTGTCTCTGACAGTGCATCGACTCTCCTTTGTAGTGCTGCTGCCTTATTTCAACTATTTTCACTTTTTCCTAGAGTCATGGTGCATATGGGTAACCATTGCTTTCTTTCCTTTTGCCTTCTTGCCCTTCTACGTCCTGGGCTCCCTCTTAACAGCCGAATACAAGTCCTCATCCTTCTAGTGACATATCCAGAGGCATTGAGGAAGATCATCCAGAGGGCGACGCCAACGCATAGGTCCTTGTCGTTCTTCGAACCGCCTGGGCTGTTGAGCTAGATGACTAACAAGGAGTATAACACACGACATGTGGGATTCTATGACCACTCACGCCATAAGTGAAGCCCTTATGTTTGTTTTCTCCTATATTTGTTTTGTCCAAGCTAGGTCCTTATGTCTTCTTTTTTTTATCTCTGGCTTGAGGGGGAGAAATAGAAGAAGAAATACAAGAAAGAGGTATTTTATTCCACAATTTTCGGTAAATTTTTATGTAACCAAAATATCCAAGAAAGAGAGAGAACATAAGATGAATAATTGGCATCTATGAAGAATTTTTTTTAGCCAATGAAGGTTGAAGACCAAAATTAATTAAATTAAAACCCGATGGCTGTTTGGTCTTGTGGTATTTTTCTTACATTAGGTGTGTCAGGTCACGAGTTCGAATCGTGCCACACCCTTCTAAAAAAAAAGACCAAAATTAAAAACAAAGAATATTTTTCTTTACAAGCTGTAGTTACAAAATCCAACTTGAGGGGGTGTGTTGAAGAATTATCATGGAAAGAGTCTTTTATGACTCTTATAGGAGGAAGTCTCAAAGAAGAAAAATTAGTGTGGAGTCTAACAGGAGTATCATGGGAGGAAGTCTCACAAGAGTGTCTCAGTTGAAAGACGCTTTAGTTATATTTTTTTTCTTTAATTGTTGTGTAGTTTGATTATATAATGAGGAGTGCTATTATGAGTTGAATTAGCCTTTTACTCTCGAGTCAACCCAACACTGATCTACCTTTTATTTGGTTCTATTTCTTTCTGCTCTTATTAAGGTTCTTAGAATGTAGAAGAAATTTAGTGCCTTGAATTTCAGTTAACTTTGGTGCTAGAAACCACCTTCATTAGGTTGTGTGGGAAAAGTTCACTGAAGGTTTTCCAGGGAAGATGGATGAATTTACTCCTAATCAAAGTTTAATTGTTGTTTAGAATGACTATCTTTCAATTTTGTTGAAGGGAAGAAATTTACTTATGTTTGTGGAGAAGAAAGAGAATATTGATGTTGTGCAAGCTTCATTCAAGTAATTGGGGAATATGGGTGTTTTATTTCTTGTTGGGTACTTCATGGAATTCAATGAATGTGTATGAGTGTTTCTTCTTCTTCCTCTTCTTCTTTTGTTGTTGTAAGAATGTTTATAAATTTCAATATGAACACAGTCTAATCTAAGTAGGGATAAGACTAAGCCAATTGCTTTTATTTTGGTGATGTGTACCACTTTGTTTTCTTTCTAGCCTGAGCCTGTTTATTGGTATGATGCAGAGCCCCTACTTTGTGAACCTTCTTTTGGCCGGTTACGACAAGGAAACTGGTCCATCTCTATACTACATTGACTACATTGCTACTCTTCACAAGATTGAGAAAGGTGCATTTGGTTATGGATCTTACTTCTCATTGGCAATGATGGACCGGCACTATCATCCTGGGATGACAGTGGAGGAAGCCATTGATCTGGTCGACAAATGCATAATTGAAATCCGGTCTCGATTAGTTGTGGCTCCCCCAAATTTTGTAATCAAAATTGTTGACAAGGACGGTGCGAGAGAATATGCTTGGCGAGAGTCACTTAAAGATGTCATTGGGGCTTAGATCTGTTGTGCTTATTTGAGAATCTATGTGAATTCTTTTGATAACAATGATCAATTTGGAACATAGTTTAAGCCATGTTTTTGGCTTTGCCAGGCTCTATCACTGCTGTTGAACAATAATTTGTATATGGGTTTGCTTTGTTTCTTAAACTTCTAGAGTTACCTGTTTATTGCATCCAAGGTATGGTTTTCCAACCTGGTGAGTTGACTCCTGTTTGGGTCTCGTTGACTTGATTTTTTAAGGCAGCGGATTGGGTCAGGAGGTTAGACTTACCTCTTCTATTTTGGGACTTGTTTTAGATCCAACTCCAGGCCAGGGGTACCTAACCTAGGTTTTTGAAGAACTCAAGGTTGATTCAAGAGCAAATTGAAAAATCATGAATTATAGTAGTACTACTTTCATGGGTGGGAGCCAGTTTTATTTGTTTAAACAAAATTTTAATTAAATAGGATGAAAATATAACAAAAAATTCTTGCCCAATTGCCTATTTATCATTTATTAAATGGAAAAGAAATTAATAAGGATTAATTTTTACCCAATTAATCGATTGACCAATCATATACAACATTCTTTTAGTAGTTTTATTATCCATTTTATTTATTTACCCATTCTACTAGGGAATTATAAGATAAGAAGATGTAGGTAAGAGTATACCAATATACGATATACCGAATTAGGTTATGTGTAAGCAAAGTGGTGTATAACTTGTCCGAATATATTATATATAGACGAAATGGTGTATAACTTATTTTTTTTTTTATATATCATTTATACACCCAAGTCATTCACAATTATAACTTGTTTATTTTCATAAAAAATTAAAATAAAATTTCACCCGATTATAGCCATACTACCCAATTGGTATACCTACTTTGAAAACTAGGTGCTAATTGAAGAACATTCAAACTTATAATTTAGATTTTTATTTTTTATAGCTTTTTGGTATGTTAGTTTTTTCTTAAATTCGACTTCAACTTCAAATTCAAATTCACTTGAATGATCTAATTCAATTTCAACTTCAAGTTGTGTGTTAGTCAATAGAGTTCAAATGCACTGAAAAATAGATTCCAATGTTAGTACCCCAAAATGAGAAATATAACCAAAACAAGAGAATGAGTAACTTGTAATGATATACTTAAATAGAATATGTATACCTAAACACTAACTTAACTAAAACAAACATGATTACTACACTAATAAGTAATTTAATGTAGAATTAAAATATATTAATATACTAATTAATTAAATAATATATTATATTAATTAATGATTGTAGTTTATTGTACATTAACACAATAATTACATGTGACAATTAATTGTGCACTGATTAATTATACAAGATAAATAAATACAAAGTAAAAAACAACAAAAAACGGCTATAATAAATTAATTAATTATTTTATTAATAGCACAAGATGGATTTTTACATAGTACTAATTAATAATATATTTCCACTAAATTAAAAAAGGATTAGTTTAATTATTTATAAAAATGGGACAATTATTGAATGCTTACTTAACTATATTTTAATTATCAGTCTTAAATATCTAATTTAATATAGTAATAAAATTTATGAATACAATAAATAAATAAATATACTATTTTATCCATAACCTAAAATAGATTATTAATAACATATATATATATATATATATATATATAAATTAAAAATTAAAAAACATGCTTGAAAATGAATTGAGTTACTCGTAGTAGTCCACAATTTGCAGCATAAAGTGTTTATGCCTTGGAAGATAACAACGAGTTTGTGTCTTTAATATTAAAATCATCAAGTTACTGCTTTAATACATGTGAACGACAAGATACATGTTCCAAAGCAATAAGATACAACCATCATTTATCATTCCACATGTGAGTCGCTATGTCATTTTGATATTGTGTGGCACTTGTGGATTCTAATGCATGCTGCCTCCGAATGTTTGTTGATTGGTTGTCCTCATCCATAAGACTATTGCTATCATTGCTATCTGCATCATCATTTACACCTACTAATTCGACCACATTTTGCTGTCTTCTTCGAAGGTCCAAATGTCATATGTTTGAACATTTTGCTGTCTTCTTCCAGCCATTTCAAATATAAATTCAAGTTGGTCTTCATAGAAAAAACTTTATCAAACAACCTCTACCCGTCATAGTAACTAGGGACACATGAAAATATAAAAAACCACTGAAACAAATACCACGTGGTGGGTATTTATAACACCCGTATCTCCTCACCACATGGCAAGATCATTCCATAACACTTCAAAATTATTCAGCAACATTCTATAACATTTAAAAATTAATCAAACTAATTCCATTATATATGCCCTAAACTCTAAACACACTCATCATGTCCAAATTCTCCGAACACCCCTGGTAGAGCCCCATATGACTTCGCAGTCAGTACGAACCGTACCTCGTGAGTGATTGGGGTCAGGTTTCGTTGGCTAATGGACATTAGTGTAGGCGACTCAACCTAGTTTGAACTAGACTTAACCCACCCTCCATTTGCCCCTAAACCCTAAATCCTAAAAGTCCCAAACCTTAAAACCTAAAAGTCCCAAACCCTAAACCCTAATTCCAAAAAATAAACTAAACCCTAAACCCTAAACCACAATCCTAAATCTTAAGACCGAGAACCCTAAAAAAACCTAAACCCTAAACCCTAACCCTAAACTTGAAATTATACCCTAAAGACGAAATTGAACCCTAAATACTATAAACCCTAACCCTAAATCCCAAAATCATGTAATAAATAAACAATTAATACAAATATTGCACACATAAATTAAAATCAAATCAAATACAATAGTATATTAGTTAAAAAATATTAGGGTTGAGGGTTACCATTTGAAATTTGGGGAAAACAGAAGCCCAATGGGGGGAAATCGAAGCCGAATGGGAAAATCAAGAGATGAGACAGGGATAATGGGAGGAAGAAGCAAAGATTGAATGTTTTGACATAGTGATAGAGATAGAGAGTGAGCTTGTAATATACCGTTTTCATGAATATTAAAATTGAAGAAAGAAGTTAGTTTCATGGAGTTTTAAGTTGAGTCTCTTGAAGAACAAGTCTCGTGTCTTTTATTTGTAGCGTATGAAGGAGAATTATTTTGTTAAAAATTCTTTTTTAATTTCCTACTTACATGTTATTTTTTAACTAGTTATGTTTGGTTGTACTTGTGTTATTGGGAGTTAAATTAGAATTTATTTAGGAAATTCAATTATGTAAATAAGAGTTCATCTTGAAGGGAGCAAACCAATACTTTCTCTCTTCTTCTCATCCTTGAGCCTACATTTTCTCCCCCCTCTTGTATACTTTTACTCTAAAATTTATGACTCTTGAATGGGTGTCTTTGGGAAAAAGAAAATATTTTTGAAAGTATACATATTCAAATCTCCAAGTGTATAGAAGATTTCCATTATGAAATGTTGAAGGTTGGTTAATTATCACTTTTATCTTTTTTTTTCATGTTTAATATAGTTTATCAGGCTTGCAATGTTAAATATGTGTTTGCATTGCTCTCTCTCTCTCTCTCTCAAAGTTACTTTAGGTTGTTCAACATAAATAAATGTTTGTAAGATTCTAGGATCTCATGATTAAGTGTTTTAAGAGTTTGTTCTTAAGTGTGAAGTGAGAGGTGCACGGAAAGTGAAAAGGAAGATGAAGGAAGAAAAAAGGAGAAGAAGATGCAAGTAGAAGATGGAGAACATGTGACCAGGGAGAGTTAGGGCATGACTTCCCCGTCGACCCTTTTCTTTGTCTATGTATTATTTCGTCTATTCTCTAATAATTAGAAGAATGCCTCTCATTGAGGGCTGGAATAAAGAAAGGAATACAATCTGAAATAGATTACATTACTACTCCTATTTGTTTTCTATAACCCCCCCTCAAGTTGAGGCATATATATCATAAATACCCAGTTTGAGATATGTAAATCAAAGAAGATTTGAAGTTACTCCTTTAGTGTGGATGTTAGTCACTTGACCTTTGGATGATAAATGTGCCGCTTTAATACTCCTAGACTGAAGTTTTTCTCTAACAGAATACCAGTCTATCTCAATGTGTTTTGTCCTTTCATAAAAATTTGGATTTGATCAATGTGGATAGTAGCTTAATTATCACAATGAAGTTCCATGGGTTTGTTCATGGAAAATGTGAGTTGTGAAAGTGTTCATTAAAAGCAAAGTTTCGAAAGCAGAGATTTAACCCTGTCGAATTTATGAAAAAAAGAAATACATATTTGACTTATTATAATCAAAATACATGAACCTCTATTTATACTAGAGGAAAGTAGTAGAGTCCAATTACAATTAAACTACCTTTGTCCCAATTATACCCAAACTCTAACACTTAAACCCAATATAAATAGAAGACTATCATGACTAAAACACTTTTAAGCTAAAACTCTTCTGTGGGTCCATATCTTATTGGCTTGGGCCCATCTTCCAACACTCCCCTTAAAGCTGGGGGTAAGAGAACATCATGAACTCCCAGCTTGCTGCAAATTATGTATAAGATCTTCTTGTATAAAATGGCAGTCCTCCATATCTTCCAACACTCCCCCTCAAGCTGGTGATCTCTTCCATGAGGCCCAACTGGTATAAGATAAGTGAGAGTATAATCATTCCAACCTATATGACATTATCTATAGTCAATGCTCAAAAGTGTAATAAAACTCCTCCATCACTGTCTCTACAATACAATGATTCTCAAGTGGTAGGAGTAATAAATGCCAATTAAGGGGGGCATAACATTGATGTAGTAATAAGCTCCTCCATCACGGTGTCACAACCCGGGCACCAACTCTCATAGGTAGAAATGGGTGATAAGTGGGTAATGCTTGTTATTCACAAGACGACGATAAAAGACCCATGGGTATATATATATAAGTTTTAATGGACTTAAAAACACCCATATGTAGATGTGATGGACTTAAACTCCCAACCGAAGTAACACTCAAAAGGTTGGCCCAAAGATATGTGTGAGAGTCAAATAAAGGATGGTATGAGAAAGGATACTGATGCCACCACTTTAATAATAATGTCTCATCCAAAGAGACACAATAGCAGCAGCTGAAATGGGTCTGGGCCCATATAACACGAACCAAAATAATAAAATCCTTATAAAATGACATATGAAATAGTCCAATGCAACTATCTGTACCAAATAATATGCTGACCAAGGAATAAGCTATCAATACTTCAAAATAATAATCCAGCCAGAGAAAAAGTACTGAGTCACGTCGAGTCAAATAGTAGACCAATATAGCCGCGTCGCAACAGAAATTTGTCTAAAACTTGGGTCCCGGACACCTATACCGAGGCAAAAAATAAGTAGGCCATGTCTGAGTTGACCCAGACTGAGCTAGCCTGAGTTAACTTGGTGGAATTTGAAATATCAAGTGATGGCTGGTTTGTTGGGAACTCGGCAAGGTCCAGGTTGGGTTAGAATAGGCACGGGCCAGTGCAAGACTCAGAACCAGGATTTAATTTTTCCTAACTTAGGAAAAATTTATCAACAGTGCGTCTTCTTCAACAACGGTGGGTTGTCTTCGCTGCGGTGCCGACTCCTAAACAATGGGACAACAAAGAACCAGAGAAGAAAAAAATGCCAGCAAAGGATAAATGTTCCAGCCGAACAATCTAGCAGAATGATCTCTGCCATAATATTTTTGAAGATCCTAGAAAAATCCCGGAGAAGCAGCAACAACAATAAGTTTCTGAAATATTTTTTTGTGCTGATCACAGGCTTCAGATGGACGTATAACTTGCTGGATATCACATATATTTTCCGAAGATAACGTCTGAAGATAAAACTTCCAGCTCAACACTTTCGGAAAGAAATGGTTTGACTAGAGCAGAGATAATTCACTGGTTCGAGAACAAAGATAAATCCGGCGGAGGAAATAATCCAGTGAAATAATTTCGGAATGACAGCAAGACAGAAACAACAACTAGGTAGATAACTTTTGAAACAACGTCCAAAACAAAGATATGATCCCAGATTGACAGCCAACGAAGCAGTGATCAATACCAGACGTGCTTCCACATTTTTTTGCCAACAAGGCTAGTGCCAATAACAACGCGAGTCTAGGAAGACAATTTTGATGGCTTTTGAATTTTGTCTTTCATCCACCCAAAATGGCAACCTAGCGATGATGAGACAAAACCAGAAATTCAGCAACGTGTTTTTCGTGAGGATAGATAGAAGGTACCTCTAGTTGAGAGGGAAGGATCAGTAACAAAAGATGAATGTTGATGATAATTCGGCGAAGTAGAGGCTGCGACCTTCTAACAATAGAAATCGGTGACTGGATTTCTCCTAGGATAAAGATGCATAGGAGCCCAAATTTGTGTCAACCACCAAAGAATCTGGATCGGGACATTCAAGTCCAAACAGGTGGCAACCATAGCCTACGCCATCAAGCTTCGGAGCTGGAGAGCAGCTTCAGAGATAGGGATCGTTGTTGCCACCGATCATGAACTAGAAACTCCCGAAAATAGAATAGCAGTATAGAGATGAAAAACATAAAACAACTAGCGGGTGTATAGACTGGAAAAAGATAAACACGAACCCAAACCGCTAGAGATAATAGATCAGAAAAATATCACATTATCTCTATGGGTTGATAGAGTCAACTCACAGAACCTGCTCTGATACCACGTTGAATTTATGGAAAAGAGAAATATTTGCTTAACTTATTATAATCAGAGTACATGAACCTCTACTTATAATAGAGGAAAGTAGTTGAGTCCAATTAAAATTAAACTACCTTTGCCCCAATTACACCCAAACTCTAATACTTAAAGATAAGTCCTAGTATAATTAAATAACCCAATATAAATAGAAGATTATCATGACTAAAATACCTTTAAATTGAAACTTTACTGTGAGTCCACATCTTATGGGCTTGGGCCCATTTTCCAACATTCTTAAATATCTGGGCTTTCCTTGGTCGTGTGGGCTTGGGCCTATCTTCCAACAAACCCAATATGTCACTAACAACATATACCATTGCTCTATTCTTGATTTTTGCATGGATCATGCAATTACATTTTACTTTTTGCTTCTCCATGTGACTAAGTTTCCACCATCCAAGTTACAATAACTTAAAGTAATTTTTTTGGTATTTGGACATCCAATCTAGTCAACATATACAAAATCATCTATATTAATATGTTCATGACATTTATACAGTAGACCTTGTCCTCAACTTTTCTTTAAATATTGGAGTATTCGTTCTAAAGCTAGCTAATGAGAAACTTGAGATTTACGAATATACTGGCTGATTACACTTACCACAAGGAAAATGTATGGCCTGGTCATAGTAAGATAAAATCAATTTCCCTATCAACCTTAATAGCAAACCAACATCTACATCACCTCCCAATCTAACACATAACTTAGCATTTACATCAATAGGAGTATCACCTAACTTACCTGTTTTTTCAAGTAAGTCTAATACATAGTTCCTTTCAAATAAGATACTTATATACCTTGACTGAAGCACTTCAATACTAATAAAATACTTCCATAGTTCCAAGTCTTAGGTCTAGAAAATTCAGAAAAGTTCCTTTTTAGCATGTTTAATGACATCCGAATCACTTCTTATCATAATGATATTATCTACGTACATAGTCATAATGATCACCCTTTTACACTATGTTGCACAAATACACTATGATCCACAACAAATCGTGTAAACCACATCTGAAGCACCACATTGCTGAAATTTTCATACTAAGCTCGATGGGATAGCTTGAGGCCATACACTGATTTACTTAGAATACATACTAAAAATCCAAGTGGTTGATCCATATATACCTCCTCACATTGATCACAATTAAAAAATACATTTTTTTCACATCAAGTTGATAGAGTGACCACTAGCAATTAGCAACCAAGGAGAGAATAATTTTCAACTCGTCATTTCACTCGGCGCTCAACGGTTTCACTCGATCCCTTCTCCTGTTTCATTCTTCTGGCTCTCGCTCTCCTCTTATTTTGCTCTGCATGAGTATTTCTTGATGCTCCGGTCGGACATGAAACCATGTATAATTGACACATTTGTGTTCTCTCACATCTCCCCAAGCTACCATTAATCGTCATTCTTGTTATCTACCATTTAGCTATCATTCACTCCCCACTTATACAAGGCACCTTTTACCTACCATTTAGCTATCATTCACTCCCCACTTATACAAGGCACTAATGGGTGACTTTTCCCGTGAAAGTGAATTCACTTAACATGGCTAGTTTACTCTCTTTTACTTTAGGGTCTGTTAATGCAATGTGAATATAATTTACTTTCATTGGAAGGATTTTGTGTTTTTTAATTGAAGAGCCGATACTCATTATTGTCTTAAAACAATGTTTGTTGGACCTTAGTTAATTTGATTCTGCCCTCAGTAATTTTCTTAGCTATTTCTAGCCAAATTGTGTTCTCATTGAGTTGGAAGGATTATTTGTTCAATTTTTTTGGCTGACTTTTCCTTTCTCTAATATTTTACCTTGCAAGGGTTTAATGTATCATTAGAATCTCTTCAAAAACCTGTGCTTGTTATCTTTAGCCCTAGTAATTTTTCAGGCTCATACACAATGCTGAAAGTTCAGCTTCACTATTTCTTGATGATTGAAACAGGATGGACAAAAGGTTCTCTAACTTGGACTCAGGAGCTGAGTTGGGTTCTCGGAATTCTGAGATGGATCGGGTGAGTGGGAGTGACTCTCTCAATATAGAAGCCCTACCAGGTTGGGCTTGAATGGGTTAATTATTTAACTTTGATTATAATGATAATATCTTATTTTTAGTGACTATTTCTCACCAATTATTAATTAAAAATATGTTAATGGTTAAACAATACATTAAATATAGCTAATTAGTGCATTAACAATGGCATTGGCAGCCATGAAGGGTTGAACATGCCACAATTCCAACATCTTAATCCCTTCATATCATCGAGGATGAGCCGTGCACAATGCAAATAAGTACTCAAAGGGAGTGTGTAGTATCAACATCATATTTTTTAGATGTATTAGCAATTTAGATGTGGCAAAATTATTGACTATTGTGCTTTAATAAAATTAAATTTTTTAGGTTGTATTTTGCATGTACAAACTGTAGGTTTTTTATATTAAATATTTGAACGAGTTATATTTGTATTATTTTTTATTTTTATTATTATGTTATTTACGTAGTACATTGGATAATGATTCCATTATATTTGATGAATAGTTTAAGAGTGAGAATTTAAACACTATACAAATAAAATTTTGATTAACTATTTTGATATTAAAAAAGTAAGTACTTGTTTTAGTATTTTTTAATATATTTATTAAATTAATTAATAATAATTCAATTTTTTAATTATTTATTAATTCATCACACATTTAAACACTATCTTATAAGAGTTAATAGACTAATTTTATATAATAAAATATTATTTATATAAATAAATGATGGTTAATATTATATTTAATCAATAGTTTAGGAGTGAGAATTTAAACATTATAAAATTAAAATTTAATTAAATAATTTATATAATAAAATTAAGAATTTGTTTAATTATTTTATTTTTTATAATATAATTAATTTAATCATCTTAATTTATTTTTTAATTGTTTATTTATTCACCACAAGTTAAAATCAATCTTAATTTATCATTAAAAAAGTTTAAGTATAACTCTCTTATAAGAGTTAATAGACTAATAAAATCTTTTTTATATAAATTAATCATGGTTAATACTATATTTAATTACTAGTTTAGAGTAAGAATTTAAACATTGTAAAAATAATAATTTAATTAAATATTTGTTTAATTATTTTATTTTAATAATTTAATTAATGTAATCATCTTAATTTAATTTTTAAATTATTTATTTATTCTTCACAAGTTAAAATTTATCTTAGTTTATCAATAAAAAATTTAAAATCATCTTAAGAGGTAATAGACTAACTTTATATAATAGATATCCTTTTTAATAAATTAATGATGGTTAATATTATATTTAATTACTAGTTTAGGAGTGAGAATTCAGATATTTCAAAATAACAATTTGATTAACTATTTTAATATTATAAAAGTTATCATTTGTTTAATTATTATTTATATTAATTAATTAATTAATATTAATTTATTTTTTAAGTATTTAGTAATTTATCACAAGTTAAAATCTATCTTTTAGTTTATTAATAAAAAAATTAAGTAAAAATTATCACTCTCCACAGCACTTTCAAAGTGCACGATAGTGAAGAACACAGGGTGACGTTCGTGTGATATATTTCACAGAGAAGTAGCTAATCAGCTGCTCTACGCGTATTGGCAAACGAGATGTCAGATTTGGACAGGCAGATCGAGCAGCTGAAGAAATGCAAACCTCTCAAAGAATCCGAGGTGAAAGCTCTGTGTCTCAAGGCGATGGAGATCCTAGTGGAAGAGAGCAACGTCCGTAGGGTGGATGCTCCCGTCACGGTATTTCATCTGTCTTCCTTTAAAATTGCTTTCTGTGTAAAGTCCAATGAGACGGGATAAGGTCCTAGATTCATGTGATCATGCGTCTCCTTTTCTCACTTGAATCTTCGAGGTGTTTTTTGGCCTTTTCTGCAACTTGACAGAAATTGGTTCCTTCGTTTCACTGCTTTTGCGTTTATCTGGTTAGGAGAATATCTATTCTTTGGTATGCATTTTTTGTATTTTTGTATTGAAGGAAGATTTTTTTTTTTTCTGTAGAGCCTTTCGACTGGTTATCATGATAATTCGAGATGCAATGTAGTCCATTTACGTCGAAAAAAGCCTTTTGTTCGTTAATTTTTGTCCTTGTTTAGTGCGTGGTCTCGTCGGATGAGCCGTACGAAATAGTACCCGCTGAAGAATCGTTTGTCAAGAACAAACCACTTCACAAATTTCGTAATGCCAATTTTTTTCGTTTGTACCTTTGCCCATTGGTTCCGATATATTGATTAAAGTGCTGTTGTTTTCAATGGCGAAGCAGAGAAGAGCAGAGTAACATGATCTAAGAATGGAAGGGCTTTAGCCTAATGAAGAGTACTATCAATGGGAGTTCTATGAACTGGATGTCAAGATTCATTGCAATTGACATTTTTGTAAATTCTGTTAAGAATGTATAATTAATGTCTACTACAAAAATTCTGACTGTTAGAAATATATTCATGTGCCAATCTTAGTTAATTTCGTCATACCTTGAACTCTGAACCTTCCTACACTGCACCAAGCACACATGCTGGGAAAATTATAGTTATTACCAGGTCCCTATGTTTGTTCTCTCTCAGATATGACATATGCTTAATAAATCAAGTGTTTATCTGGCATGCAGTGCATGTGTGCCATCATAGCATGGTGCTGCAGATTGATTCTACAGGAATTTAGTTTCTCATCTATGCGGCATAGTTTAAATGTCATTTTGCATTCAATAGTTGCCTTTCTATAAGTAAAAATAAAAGATTTACACTTTGAGCTTAAAAAAAAGAGAAAAGACTAGTACTAATGCAGAAAATTGTTGCATTCGGAAGTCCAGGTTTTTCTTTTGTTAGATGAAACTTGAAGTGCATGCGAGAAATACTAAAATGGCATTTTACGGAATCTTTGGCAGCAAATGGCTGCTGCAAGAACCATGGCACACAGTTTAAGCTTTATAAGGAAACCAGAGCAAATTATTTCTTTGACTGTCGATGAGTTGAGAGAAATTTTTTACTACATGCTATTGTGTCCATCAAACTGACCTGGCTGTTCCATTATTAAATGGTGACTCGGTCTTAGTCTCCTGATTGAATGTAGAAATTGTATGGGCCCTTTAAAGTTTGTCGCAGAACAGTATTGAGTTTCTTTTTGGGATTATCGGCCAAAATTGAGGTACTCCTGTTCCATGTTGAAGTAAAACTGACTCTGAGGAAGATTCTTTGGCATTCTTTAAGAGTACACATTGCCACATAATCTGGTTGAAGCACTAAATGCTCTGTGGGTGAGAAGTGAGAATCCTTGAAAGAGAAGACTAATCATCATTGATCATGTGTCCTGCACTATCTCATGAGATGCACTCCAGTGGAACTTCGTGAGCAAGAAAGTGGCTGCATGGGCATCACATATGGCAGGGAGACGTTGTTCAAGCGTCTTAGGAAAATTTAAAGATTTTGTCTATCTTGGTGAAAGTTTTGGTTGGTGACATTTTTTTTTTTTTTTATGTATACAACAAAACAAATATTACTGGTTAAGTGAGTATGTCTTTATGAAGGTGTTGAACTGATTATGTTACTACAGAATCTTAAAATGGATAGTCTAATTGATGAAGGTTGGATCTGGTTTTGTAGATCTGTGGTGACATTCACGGACAATTTTATGACATGAAAGAGCTATTCAAAGTTGGAGGAGATTGTCCAAAGACAAACTACTTGTTCCTTGGTGATTTTGTTGACCGAGGATTTCATTCAGTTGAAACATTTTTGCTCCTTCTTGCCCTTAAGGTACTCTTTCTTTTTTTTTTTTTTTTTCCTTTTTCTTGTGTGCAATCAGTTTTGCTTCTTGTGGCTAAATAGGAGTCTACTTGCTCTCTTTCTCTAGATATAACCAAATAAGTTTAGACAACCAAATAAGTTTTGACCTAATTGAAAAAATAATCGAAGGGAAACTAAAACTGATAGATTCTTTGGAAATGTGAGCTTTTAGTTTCCTCGTTATGTATTTGCTTCTTGTGGTGCATGCAATTTTGTTCATTCTGGTCAGGATGTTGTATTTTTCATAATGGAGACAGTTTGTGTCACTATATGCATGTCTTGTAGTTGCTTCAATTTTGTTACAAATATTATGGCTATTTATGTTCTCTTTCTCCTTGTTGTTGGAAGATGGGCCCAAGCCCACACGATCAAGGAAGACCCACATATCTAAGAGTATTGTAAGATGGGCCACACGACCAAGGAAGACCCACATATCTAAGAGTATTGTAAGATGGGCCACATGACCAAGGAAGGTCCACATATCTAAGAGTATTGTAAGATGGGCCACACGACCAAGGAAAACCCACATATCTAAGAGTATTGTAAGATGGACCACACAACCAAGGAAGACCCACATATCTAAGAGTATTCTAAGATGGGCCACACAACCAAGGAAGGCCCACATATCTAAGAGTATTGTAAGATGGGCCACGAAGGAAGACCCACATATCTAAGAGTATCGTAAGATGGGTCACACGACTAAGAAAAACCCACATATCTAAAAGTATTGTAAGATCGACCCAAGCCCATAAGAAGTAGGACCCACCATGATTACCATGAGCTAGCATCCTTATCACATAAGTTGGAAGATCAAGTGGGACTCACAAAGATAACCACAAGCTGGTTGGAAGATCAAGAATGACTCACAAAGATAACCACAAGCTGTTTAGAAGATCAAGTAGGACCCACAAAGATAGCCACGAGCTAGCATCTTTATCTTATGGTCATGTCCTCATAGAAGAGTTCTAGTTTGAGTTATGTTGTCTTCTATTTATATTGAGTTATTTAATTATTCTAGGACTTATCTTTAAGTGTTAGAGTTTGAGTGTAATTGGGACAAAAGTGGTTTTATTATAATTGGATTCTACTACCTTGCTCTATTATAAATAGAGGTTCATATACTCTGATTATAATAATTTAATGAAGTATTTATCTTTTCCATAAATTCAACATGGTATCAGAGCAGGTTCTGTGAGTTGACTCGGTCAACCCACAGAGATAATGTGATTCTTTTCTGATCTATTATTTCAAGCAGTTTAGGTTTCGTATTTATCTTTTTTTCAGTCCCTACACCTGTTAGTTGTTTTATGTTTTCACCTCTATACTGAGCTTTTCATATTGCAAATGATATATTGACGGAAAGATATTCAAGTCTACTTCCAAGGAAAAATGTTTTTTTTTCCAATCAGAGTTATTTACAAAGAGAAATCGATATTTGAAGCAGCGAAGGACATATTGCAAAAGAGATTCGAGTAGCAGCAGATAGCTTCAACTTCCGAGGTACTTTATGCTATCAAGAACGAGACTTTATATGGAGAATTATATATAAAAAAAATATCTATAAGTCTATTTTCTTACCTATTCAACCAATTCTCGATCTGAGTTTTTTATAATGAAATCTATTAGATTATTTATCTCAAAAGAAGTATAATTTATGAAGAGAAGTTATACTTGGATGAAAAGTATTTAAGTCTAGTTTCAGAAGGAGAAAATTTCATGTCAATCTAATCTATATTTAAAGATATATTCGCATTGGAAGAATCAAAGGTTATGCTGGTATCCTGTTGAATTGAAAAATCCAAATTTAAGCCGATTGTTTTGCGTTACTTTTTGAGTTGTTATATCAGGAAAATATCTCACTTCTCCTTTGTTTGAGGGCTTATTACTATATCTATGTTATTTGGGCTTATTACTACATCTATAATATTTGGTTCAAGCTGGGATCATTGCCATTACCTCCCAGCTTGAGGGGGAGAAGTAGAAGAAGTACAAGAAAGAGGTATTTTATACCATATGTTGTGGATAAGTTTTATGTGACCAAAATATTCAAGAAAAGGGGAGCACAAAAGATGAAGCTTTTGCATCTAAGAAGAAATTTTTGCATCGGATTATTTCATGGGTCATTTTACAAGGTTTATTATTTTGGTTCGTGTTATATGGGCCCAAACCCATTTCAGTTGCAGCTATTGTGTCTCTTTAGATGAGACATTATTATTGAAAAAGTGGTGGTCTCAGTATCCTTTTTTTTACCATCCTTTATTTGACTTTCATAAATATTTTTGGGCCAACCTTATTGTAACCTTATGAGTGTTGCTACGGTTGGGACATCGTGATGGAGGAGCTTATTACTACATCTATGTTACCCGTTAATTTCTACCTGTGAGAGTCGGTGCCCGGGTTGGGACATTATGATGAACAAGCTTATTACTACATCTATGTTATATCACCGTGATGGAAGAGCTTATTACTACATCTATGTTATACCCCCCTCAATTGGCATTTATTACTCCTACCACTTGAGAGTTGTTGTCCTGTGGAGGGACACGGTGATGGAGGAGTTTTATTACACTTCTAAGCATTGCGTATAGACCCACTACCTATAGAAGATAGGAGTGTGCTCCAACCTATTGGAGTATGGAGCAATGTCATACGGTTTGGAGTGATTTTACTCTCACTTATCTTATGCCAGTTGGGCCTCATGGAAGAGCCACCAGTGTGAGGGGGAGTGTTGGAAGATATGTAGGACTGCCATTTTATACAAAAAAATCTTATACATCATTGCAACAAGCTGGGAATTCATGATGTTCTCTCACCTCCAACTTGAGGGGGAGTGTTCGAAGATGGGCCCAAGCCCACACGATCAAGGAAAACCCACATATCTAAGAGTATTGTAAGATGGGCCACATGACCAAGGAAGACCCACATATCTAAGAGTATTGTAAAATGGGCCCAAACCCATAAGAAGTAGGACCCACCATGATTATCACAAGCTGGCATCCTTATCACATAAATTAGAAGATCAAGTGGGACTCACAAAGATAACCACAAGCTGGTTGGAAGATCAAAGACTCACAAATATAACCACGAGCTGGTTAGAAGATCAAGTGGGACCCACAAAGATAGCCACGAGCTGACATCTTTATCTTAGGGTCACGTCCTCATTGAAGAGTTCTAGTTTGAGTTATGTTGTCTTCTACTTATATTGAGTTATTTAATTATGCTAGGACTTATCGTTAAGTGTTAGAGTTTGAGTGTAATTGGGACAAAAATAGTTTTATTATAATTAGACTCTACTACCTTCGTCTTTTATAAATAGATGTTCGTGTACTCTGATTATAATAAGTCAATGAAATTTTTCTCTGTTCCATAAATTCAACATTTGTGAACTACAAAACATTTTCTCTGGAAAACTGCAATGGGACTATTGATTATGAGAAGTAATTCATGAAGTTCTGGGGCATTCACCTCTATTTAAAGTAATGACAAGGTCATATGGTCATTATAAGCTCTTAGGGACACTAAAACTCCTGCTTGGGGTGAAAGGGTTGGGTTGCCTGCCAAATATTTGATCAGAGTCAATGGATGTCTCATGTTGAGCCAAAAATCTGTCAGTTTTAGTCCATTACACAACTTTATGTTGTCTATTATAAAGAAATAAAAATATTAGAGTAAGGGAGAAGAGAAAGAGAAAAAAATTGTCTAACTGGTAAAATCAGCAGGCCTCCTGAAATAGACTATTCTCTGGTTGAAGTTTTAGTATGGTAAGGAGTGCTAAAACACTATGGAAAATAAACAAGACTCCTAATGATTATATACTTTGATTTTCTACATATAAGACTTGGAAACTGTTATAGAATACATATACACATTTTGAGTTCTATCAACTAATCAACTCAATAGAAACTGCTTCTATAAGTACACTACCTCTTCTAGTTGAACTATGACACTGCAATTCTTTCATAAACTACCCTCAAACAGAAGAGCGTAAAGCAATAAATGTGAGTGAAGCACATCTAGAAGCTTTACCACTCCAAAGGATTTATAGTGCACTGCTTGACAGAGGTTAGATTTGCAATTTCAGCTCTGATGTTTCTAGTATACGCACTTTCAGAGCGGCTAAGTTCTGTTTTAGTTGTGACGTGGACAAGGTGGGGAAAATCTTTTCAGGTAACTCCATATGAGTGGAAGCCTCGTTAGAGAAAACCCGAAAAATTTCTATCATTCCAGATATTCCTCAGTATTGTAGTGAATAAGGTTCACCTAAATATTTTTCTGCGGTGGCAAATTGGAATAGAGGCAGATTAGAGGATGAAATTTGTGAAGCAATAGGGGGGGAGTAGGGTAGAGAGGCTGCTGTTGGACAGAAGCGCATGGTGCCAAATGTTGAGGGAGTCTGAACAGCAGACCTACTCTGTTCCCTCAATGTTGTTTTAAAACCTGCATAGAGAGTTAATAACAGTAGTTTCTCTCCTGTCAAGGCTATCAACAGTAAGGATCCTATTCCTCATTGCACACCAATTAAGAATGGGCTATTGGTGGAGTTTCCAAACTTTAGTAGAGATCAGATCACCAGCTTGAGCATTTGGAAGTCTGGAAATGTAGAAGGATGAGACCATGAAGTTACCATCTGTAGATCCGTTTCCAGATTATGGCATCTTCAGCATACCTATAAATGAATATTGATTCAAGAGAGGTAAGGAGGTTGCTGGCATCCAGTGCTTCAAGATCAAGTTTGAGGATGACCTTAGCTTGCGACCATTTGACTTAGTAGTGGATTTAACTTGTGAGCTGCTAAGATAGAATCTAATATCTGCCACTCTTTTATAAAGGCAGACTGATGGGAATTCACAAGCTTTCTGATTATTGTTCTGAGCTGATTGGTGACAACTCTCGTGATGATCTTAAATGCACTTGAAAACAGAAGGATGAGTTGAATGCCCGCTGGCTGGGACACACCATTTTCTTAGGAATAAGAGTAATTAATGATGCACCAATTGAGCTGCTTATGATGCTGAACTTGCAGAAATCTTTAAATGTGGCCATGATATCATACATGAAGGCCTCTGGATTAGCTTTATAGAATCCAGTCCAAAGCCATCAAAGCCTGGGGATTTATCTAGCTTCCTCAACTTCTCTCACTGAGAAAACAGACTCTAGATGATCAGCTTGCTGTTGCTGCAGCTTATTGAAGCTTGTTGGAAGACATCTCAAAGGGGCATTAAGGTAAATACTTTCCCCACATCAAAGAGATGGCAAAGGGTTTAAATTAGTGTTCTTCTCATAAGGATGACACACAAGGGTGTAAACAGAGAAGATGATGTATGTCTACTTGTGTATTTTTTTTTTTTTTTTTTTTGAGAGCTTGTACTATAAAGGCAATGTAGTCTGTTAAAATACAAGTCCAGGGGTATTTTGGTCTTCCCATATTTTTCTCATTACATTTTTCTCTTATGGCATGACTACTAGATAGAGAATGTCTTATTTTATCTCTAGTTAAATTTTCATTGAATTTAGACATGTATTTTAGGAGATATGTAATTTTGAGTATCAAGGGGCATTTTTGTCCTTCTGTAAATTTTCACTTAAACCCTGATTATAAAGAAGCTGGAAGGGCCTTTTTGGCTCGGATTCTTAAGGCATCAAAGTTGCTCCTCTTCCTGAACTCTTTTTCCTCTTCTATTTTCTCCCCAAATCACATATTTTTCATGGTATCAGAGCAGCAACGCAAGTCTTGGGCAGGTTTCTTTCGATTTTGTGGGTCTTCTCTCCATTTTCAGCAATCTCCTTGAAGGTTTTCCCCAAATTTCTGAACTGGTAGGGTAACCCTTTTTTCTGCCTATCTTAGCCCATTGGCTAATGATTACTGCTTCTATTTGATTGATTGTTGAGATTTAGAAGTGTTTGATGATCCCAATTTGAGAAATTTTTTCAAATCTGCCTGTGTCATCAACCCAATGCTTGCATCATCATCCATATAGCCCGTGTCATCCTAGTTTCTTGCAATTAAGTCATTCTCTCATCAATTTATGGTCTCAATTGCTAAAATTGATCATTGTTGGTTCGAAATTGTGTGAATTGCCCTAATTGAATTCGGTGTGGGGCCACTTGATTGCACAAGCATAGAAATTTGGGAAAAATGTTTCCCTTGGTTAATTGATGCTCTAGAGTACTGAATTGTGGTGTTTGCTGATATTTAATGGCTGACTCCAACACTTGAGTTGCTGTCTAGAGGATTGCTGAGAGTTCAGATGTGAAATTCTTTTAGTCTATTCAGATAACTACGATCCGGTTGAATGGGTCGAATTATGTAAACTGGCCCAAATCAGTTTTGATGTATTTGAGGGCCTGAAGAATGGCAAAATATATAACTGATGATCCCCCGGTGCTTGTTACTGAAGATTAGGTGGCATAAGATAATTTAGTAATGACCTAGTTGGTCAACAGTATGAAATTCCGATTTAATGACTAGATTTTGAGTTGCATTACTACTAAGGCAATGTGGATTACTTTGGCTTCCCTTTTGTCACAAGAAAGTAATTTGTTGAGGATCTATGAATTATATGTGAAGTTCTTTACTATGAAGTGTGGAGGTAGGTCGGTGACAGATTATTTCACTGAGATAAGGGGAGTACTATAGGAGATTAGTACATTCCATCCTTTTACTACGAATGTTGAAGACATTTGTAAGAAAGAAAATCAGATTCAAGTAACTCGATTTTTGGATGGTTTGGGGCCTAAGTATGATGCTATTAGAGGCCAGCTGTTGGACAATGAGGATGTGACCACCCTTGAGCAAGCCTTTAATAGAGTTCTTCGAGCTGAAGGTGCAGTTGTAAGTAAGAATGAGGCAAGTGGAGCTCTCTTTGAAGCAATTGTTCTTAACCTTTTGTTTTCTACTGGTAAGCTTGATGGTTAGTTTCATGGTGGTAATAATAGAGGTAGAGGTCGCTCTTGCTCCACCCATGCCTGTGGCCGAAATAATCTGAGGAATCGAAAATGTGTTCATTGTGGTAGTATTAATCATATTTCTGAGAAATGCTGGGAAAATTTGGTAAGTCTATTTGGGCTAACTCTATAGTCACAGATAAGGATGCCTCCTCACACACTGGATCCTATGAGGAAATTCAACAGTTATTACAATGTATGAGTCAACTGACTGCTTCATCTATTGCTTCTCAGACTACCGAGACGACTCCTTCTTCCTCGGCAAGTGTTACGATGGCTAGTACAGGTATGAATGCACTGGATGTGTCTCATTTTCCCTCTTGGATTATTGATTCAGGAGCCTCTACATACATGTCAGGTATGCCTTCCCTATTTCAGTCCATTAGTCCATCTCATTCATATCGTCAAGTTATTTTAGCTGATGGATCCACTCTCCCATTCAGGGGGAGGGTACAATTGACACTACTACACAAATATCCTTAGATTTTGTCTGTGAGTCATATAACTAAATCCTTAAATTGTTTAGTAACCTTTTATCCTAAATCTTGTGTCTTCTAGGATTTGCAGACGAAGAGGATGATTGGTTTAGGACATGAGAAGGGAGGGCTCTACATGCTGGATGATGTATCCATTTCTCCAGGTTTAGCTCTATCTATTGCAGATTCTTCCTACTTGTGGCATCTGCACTTGGTATATCCCTCACCAACTAAGTTGCATCTTGGTATATCCCTCACCAGCTAAGTTGCGTCAGTCTTTTCCTTCTTTGCCAACCAATATTTCATTTGATTGCGAATCCTATCAGTTGGGAAAACGTCGTTGCTCCAGTTTCCCAGTTAGTTTTAGTCAAAGTAGCGAGTTGTTTAAATTAGTCCACTTTGATGTATGGGGTCCATGTCGGGTTCCTAACCCATTTGGTTTTAAGTATTTTGTGTAGTTCATTAATAATTTCAGTAGAGTCAATTGGGTGTATCTCCTATGGGAGAAGTTCAAAGTATTTTATGTATTCCTTAATTTTTTCAATTACATAAAAAATCAATTTGGTGCATGTGCTTCATACTGACAATGGTTTGCAATATCTTAACCATAAATTTTCAGTATTTTGTGCTTCTCATGTTATTACCCACCAAACATCCTGCCCTTATACACCACAACAAAATTGGATGGTTGAAGGTAAAAATAGACATCTCCTTGAGGTTACAATGACAGTATTACTGCACATGAATATTCCTAAATCTTTTTGGGGAGATGCAATTTTAGCTTTGTGCTACTTGGTTAATCATATGCCCTCATCTATTTTGGGTGGTCAAGTTCCCAATTGTAAATTGTTTGATGTAGCTCCTCGTATTTTTGGATGTACTTGTTTTGTTCATATGTTTGGAACTTTGGTTGATAAGTTCTCACCTCGGTCAGTCAAATGTGTTTTTCTGGGATATTCTCATCAACAAAACGGGTACAAATGTTATGAACCTATTCGATGGAACACATATGTGTCAGCCGATGTGACCTTCTTTGAACATACTCTATATTTTTCATCATCTACTGAGCTTACTGTATCACCTGAATCTCCTCCAGACAATCCCGTCCTTGTTACAGTTTTGGATGTACCAGCTTCATCGAGTTCTTCATTGCCTCTTTGCTTTTATAGTCGTCTCTCTTATGCTCCTACAGTGCCTCTAGCAGTTACCTTTATAGTGCTCTCTTCTCATGATCCACCAACTTCCTCATTGCTTGCAGATCCTGTTATGTTTAATTTGGACCTGCCTATTAGTTTACGAAAAGGTAAACGATCTTGTACTTCTCATCCGATATCCAAATATGTGTCTCTTGATTTTTTGTCCCCTTCCTTCAAGTCCTTTGTTATGTCATTGTCTACTTCCCATATACCCCGTTAAGTGTAGGAAGCTTTGTACTCTCCAGAATGGAAACAAGCTATGGATGATGAGATGAGTGCTTTGGTGTCTCGAGGAACATGGCGTCTATGTGATCCACCAGCAGGAGCAGTTATTGTGGGGTATCGTTGGGTTTATACTATAAAATATAATGTTGATGACTCTATTGGACGGTACAGAGCTCAGCTGGTGGCGAAGGGGTATACGCAAACTTTTGGAGTTGATGTCTTTGAGACATTCTCTCATGTGGCCCGACTTACTTCGGTATGTATCTTAATATTTGTGGCTGTTAATAAGGGTTGGCCTATCTTTTAGCTCAATGTGAAAAATGTCTTTTAATATGGTAATATACATGAGGAAGTGTATATGGAGCAATCTCCAGGGTATGTTGCTCAAGGGGAAATAGGAAAGGTGTGTAAGCTACAGAAGGCTATTTATGAACTTATACAAAGTCCACGGGCCTGGTTTGAAAAGTTTAGTGATGTGGTACTATAGTTTGGGTTCTATAGGAGCCATTGTGATCATTCTATGTTCCTACTTAAAAGGAAGATTGGTATGGTGGTTTTGGTTGTCTATGTAGATGACATTGTATTATTTGGTGATGATCTTGATGGTATTACAGAATTTAAACAATATCTGGCCACACATTTTCAGACAAAGGATTTGGGTTTTCTCAAGTACTTTCTTGGCATTGAAGTCGCTCGTAGCAAGCGAGGTATTGTTCTTTCTTAGAGAAAATATATATTGGGTATGTTACAAGAGTATGGTTTATTAGGTGCTAAACCCATAGACACCCCCATGGAAGTTAATCATAATCTACATGACACCCAAGGTCCTACACTCAAGGATAAAACTCAATAGTGACGGTTAGTAAGTAAACTAATCTATGCTACAGTTACCAGACCAGATGTCTCATTTTCTGTGGGAGTTGTGAGCCAAATTCATGGAAAATCCTCAGAAAATCCATTTAGAAGCTGCTCAAAGGGTTTTGAAGTACTTGAAGGGTGCACCTAGGAAAGGTCTTCTATATACTCAGAATGGGAAAGTTGATGTACTTGGGTATTCTGATGCCAATTATGTTGGGTGGAAGATGGATAAACGTTCTACGTCAGGCTACTATTATTTTGTTGGAGGCAACCTAGTATGTTTGAAAAGTAAGAAACAAACAGTTGTGGCTAGGTCCAATGCAGAGGCCGAGTATTGTGCAATGGCTCTTATAGTTAGTGAGCTTATGTCGATTAAGTCTATGCTTTTTGAGTTTGGTTTTACATTACCTGACCTTATGGTTATGAATTGTGATAATCAGGCAGCCATTTTATTGCCAACAACCCTGTATTCCATGAGAAAACGAAGCATATAGAGGTTGACTGTCACTTTATTAGAGATGCAGTTATGCAGGGGAAGGTGGTAACTCCTTATCTAAAGTCTTCAAACCAATTGGGAGATATATTTACCAAGCCTTTGGGAAGACATGAATATTTATGACAAACTGAGATTGTTTAATATCAACTTTCCAGTTTGAGGGGGAGTGTTAAAATTAAAGTCTAGGGGTATTTTGGTCATTTCCTATATTTTCCACATTACATTTTTCTCTTTTTGTATGGTTATTAGATAGAGAATGCCTTATTTTATCTCTAGTTAAATTTTGTTTCAATTTGGACATGTATTTTAGGAGATATGTAATTTTGAGTATTGAGGGGCAATTTTGTTCTTTTGTAAATTTTTACTTAAACCCTGATTATAAATAAGCTGGAAGGGCCTTTTTGGCTTTCCAAGGTAGAAAAGTTGCCCCTCTTCCAGAACTCTTTTTCCTCTTCTATTTTCTCCCCTAATCACATACTTTTTATAGTCATTGTAAACTTCTTTCATCAACTATAGATAGAGACTCAAGGCAAGGGGTAGATGATTAAGTCTCCCCTCTTCTCTCTCAAATTTGTCCTTACTTTTCTTTCTCTCTCTCTCTCTCACACACACACCTTTCTCCACTCTTCCTTCTTCCTCTCCTTTTCTTCTTCTTTTCTTCTTTCTCTCCTCTCTCACCCTCTTGGTCGAGTACCTTATCATGGGATCCTAAATCTAACATAGTATCAGAGCATTAGGTTTGGTATCCCGAAATTATGATGCTGGTTAATCAAGTTTTTATCAACTCTTTCGGAGGAAGTTGAGGTATTGAACAAGGTTTGGTTTTGAACCACTTTTGGCTCACAAAGATAAGTTTTTTCTTTTATTCTTTTCCTTGAGATGAATGCTTTTATATATCTCGAAAATTGAAGGTTTATTAAGCATGCTTTGATAAGAAAAGATAGAGTTGCTGCATCTTATATATTAACTTTTGCTTGGTTGATATTGATATGTTTATCTATGTTATCTTTGGTAAAAGAGATCAGTTTTTAGATTGATACAACTTGTGGATTTCTGGTTCTTTATTTGTTGAATAAAGTTTTGCTATTCCATTGATGGTTTTATGGTGGTGTTTTATGATTGAAAGACTATATTTACATACGTTGAATGTTGAAGGTTGATGTCATTGGAGCAAGATATTTTTTTTTTTTGAAAAGATTATACGCTATTCTTTTATGTTGGAATGTTATTCTATCATTAAGATTGGCTCTTGATTTTCTTTCCTAAAAGTTTAAGAGGAAAAAAGGGAAAGAAAAGGCTGGAGTTACATGATTAGTTGGCGCATGACTCATAACCTTCTTTAGAAGATCCACCAAATTGATTGAGATCTCTTGAGTTTTGGTATAATTTCACATATCTTGATCTTCTCATTGGGGTGTATCCCACGAAAGGACAAGAATAAAAAGACTTACCAAAAAATTTTTTAAGAAAAAAAGGCAGCAAAGGCTGGGTCTTTGGGTTATTTGTTGGCGCCAAACACTAGAAGGAAAGGTTCATTCTTTAAAGGATCTCCAAGATATCCGAGATCTCCCTCTTGGTATGATTATTGATTACCTTCCTTAATTATTCCCTTGCCTACTAAAATATTTAGGCAAGTCAAGGAATGAGATTGATTTGCTGAAGTGGCACCTAAGACACTAAAGGAAAGTTTCCTATCTTATTTTTGGAAAGTGGTTGATTGAAGGAAGATCTTCCTTGATTTGATTTCTTGGTGAATATTATTTCCTAACAGAGAAAGTCTTCCATGCCCTACCTATTTGTTGATCTCAGCTAGCATGTACTCTCTTATTTAGTGCATGATTAGTTGTCGCAAAAATTACATATTTGGTTTTTGGGTTAAATCTTCTTCTTTTCCCAAATTAGTTCCAACCCGAGTTGGCCTTGGTCTCCCTCCTCTTGAGTTGGTTCATTCCTAATGGCTGAAGATCACATGGGGAGTAAGAGTGACCTTCTTAAGATTGCCACTATACCCTTGAAAGGGTTATCTAATTACTTGAGCTAGTCACAATCGGTTAAAAGGTTTTTCATTACACGGGACCTCTTAGGACATCTCACCAAACCAGCTCCACCTATTGATGAGGAGGACAACTTCTTTATTAAGTGGTTAATGAATAATACATTGGTAATTAGTTGGTTGATAAATAGCATGGAGGAGCATGTGGCTAATAATATGGTCTACATTAAATAACCGAGTATAAATAAAAGACTAATATAACTAAAACACATTTAAATTGAGACTCTTCTGTGAAACCTTCTTTTGTGAGACTCCTGTAAGATTCCACCATATTAATTCGGGCTCTGTGAGACTTCTTACTGAGAGAGTTATGTAAGAGTCTTCCATATCTTATCTTTAACAAAACACACACACATACACTCTATAGGCACACCACACACACACAATAATATATACACAAACTCACACACACTCAAAACTCACACATACACGGGGTCACACAATCATATGCACATGGGCCTACTTGGAACCATACACGTATGAGCCCATGCACAAACGTGCCACATGGGTCCACACACCATCATACACACATGAGCCCACACACCATCATACACACATTAGTGTAAAACAGAGTAAGCTCAACCAAGAACGTCTAAACAACAATCAAGAAGAAAGCCAACACTGATCTATCACAAATACAAGAAGGTTTCGTCCCATCACACGCTCTTAGAAGAGCTTCAATGGCTTCTGGACTGAACAGAAATACAAGAGAAGAAACTAAAACAAAACAGAGTAACAAGGAAGAGGTCTAATTTTGGATGGCTCATGCTGCTGAAGAACTCCTCTATTTATAAGCATTGCAGCACTCAATGGCTGCTTCACGCAATGGCTGCTGCACGCAATCCAGTTGACCTCATGAAACTTCCCCGGACCCCGCCGCCAAGGGGCCAGCCCCCTTGGACCCCCGTCGGGGCTGACGGCCCGAACCCCCATCTTCCTTATTCATTTTACAGTTTCTTCACAAATAACCATTGCAGTCACAATTTGACTTCATCAGCGTCTAAGCCGGAACCGCTAACTAATTTACTCACTATCGATATTGGCGCTTCTCATTATTGGGGGCCAGAGAATATATTACATTAATGGTAACTTGTGAGAGGTGGGCATTGACACACTAACGGGCTCACCATCGTATACACATGAGCCCATGCACCATCATACACACATTGGCCCACACTTGCTCAAACTTATAAATATGGGCCTACACATGCTCAAAATTACACACTGGTCCACACTTTCTCAAACTTACACACAGGGGCCCATGGAATAATATACATATGAACCTACGCAAAACAATCATGCACATCTGAGCCCACACACAATCATGCACACTTGGGCCCACACACAATCATACACAGCTGGGCCCACACGAAATCATACAATTTGACCCACTCACTCACAAACTCACTTATGTAGGCCTTTCTAGACACACTCACGCACACTTAAAACTTGTGGACCATACACTCATAAATCATGTGGGCCTATACACTGTCACACTCATACAGATGTATGGGCCTATACACATGCATAAATGTGTGTCCTTATACATTCTCCAATGTATACAATATGTGAGCCCACACACAAATATGTGTGGTTGCAAATAGATACGCAGGTGATCGCACACCTGTAGGCTCATATATATATATATATATATGATGGCTGAGATAGCCTTTTTACATGTTTCGCACCAAATGGTTTTTCGTATTGGATCAGCCCTCACACGCATGTAGATCCACATTACACATGCATGCACATGTGGGCCCAACACTTTTTTTTGAAAAATATGTATTAATAAAACAGAAGAAAATTACAATGTTTGAGGGAGCATTTCCCTTACAACCAGTGATTGTAGGGCAGCTCCCTGCCTAGCAAGTACATCTACCGCTGAATTTGCGGATCTCGGAATGTGGGTCCAACAACAAGAAACAATTGAGGTAATATCTAAAATTCCCTTAAAAGTATCCCAATGTCTCCACGGAGGAGAAGACACTCTCTCACACCAACCAATCACTACTTTTGAATCCCCTTCAACTTGGAGGGGCCCACTGCATCTTTCTTTGAAAACACGAAGACCGGAGAGGAGAGCTTGTAACTCGGCATTCGTAGAGTCAGAAATACCAAGAGGACCGGCATACGTGAAGAGCTGATTGCCGGAGTGATCAGAAATTACTCCGCCATAACCAGAAATACCAGGGTTGCCAAGAGATGAACCATCAAAATTTAGCTTGAGATAACCAGGAGCCGGAGGAGTCCATTCTTGCATGACCGGAGGCTTTTTTCCAATGTGCATCAAAGCCAAGTTTCTCTAATTTTCACGAATGGAGGAACCCAGATAGGGAGAAAATGCTTTCTTTGTTAAAAGCCAAGTAGATATATGACCCGCCACTCTGTCCGCAACCCGGTCTACAGATTCACTTTTTGTATCAAATCGTCTTCTATTCCTATTTGAGATAAGTGGGCCCAGCACTTACACACAGAAATGTTTGAGACCACTTATAAACGCATGGGTCCACACATCTAACTTACGTGCACTCTTACCCATATGGGCCCATATTGCACATACATGCATTTATATACCAGGCTATTTTTTATTTTTTATTATATTAAATGAATGAAATATATGCAATGGTATTTTTGTTATATTATATTATATTAAATTCGTAAAGTGTATTTAATGTTATTTTTGCATTTTAAAGTGTATTGAGTTTCCATTAAAAGCCCGCTAAGCTTATTGGGTATCCCTTAAGAGTCCAATATCAACCGAATATACTTCTTTGTGTTCTTAATGGAAATCCATTGAATTTTTAATGATTTGGATTGGGTTTGGTTTTGTGTACACCCAACACATTAAAAGCCCTAAAGAAGTCATGGAATGTGTCAAACATTTGTCTTCTTTTGATTTGCTGTGTCATTTATTAGGGTATGTTTATGTTGTGGAAAGTGAGAATAACAAAAACTTGTTCTACGCATTCCTAGCACATTGATATAAATTGTAGTTTTCTTTTGGTAGATGAAAAGTCATTTCCTTGCTACTTATACCAGGAATTTTTGTTTGTGTGGGGCATGCATACCTAGGCAAAGTTCTTTCCAAACCTCAAATATCAAGTATTCTGAGGTGACAAATGCCTTGCAACCTTACCCTTTACTTTATCTTCTAGAGATTGCTTTCCATATCTTTTTCTTCAAAGTTTGAATGTTGTAGTTATAAAATCATGAACATTAAACATTGTGAATTTTTGCCTTATTAGCCATTGGCTTGTTATGCAAATTGTATGGCGAAGAAGAGATATAGTCATTGCTGTGCTATCTACTGATTTTGGCCAATCACCAGTTGGAAAATAGAATCCAATCTCTCAAAAGAAAATTACTTTTAAGACTGTATACCCTTAACCTTTCAAGGCCTTAAATAGCCAACTTGGAAGCATTGGAGTGATTCTGGCATTTGACTTTTTGGTCATATTTCTATTAGGTGAGAGATGATGCCCTTGATAAAAAGAGATTAGATGCCTGCTAGTTTTAGTTAAATGTGCTTACTTAAGGTCTAGCGTTGTGTGCCTATGCTGCCTTACCTGGGAGACCATAGGAGTTGGTACAATCTGGGATGTGGGAGTGAACACTGTTCTATTATTCTTTAGAGAGTATAAAAATGCCTAGGAAACCTAGGGAGAGCATTAAGAGTTGGTACAATGTAGTATGTTGGATTAACCTTGAAATGTGTGAGATGCTTTAGGAATTGATAGTTTTTGTTAAAAAATTTATGAATGTTTTTTCTAAATAAATATCTGAGTAATAATAGCAGTGCAACTGTTATCGTTATCTCCTTCTCTGCAAGTAGAGGGAGATTGTGCATGAAGGAAAAGGATGTGTGACTATGTCTAAGGTCATCATGTAGCTCTGCTTGGTCCAGGATTTATGTTTGTATTGTGAAACAATTGTTGTTGGTCTATCTATTAACTTGTTTTTGTTTTTTTTTTTTGTGTGTTCTTGATCCTTTTTGCAATATATGGTCCTTCCAGGTTAGATACCCAGATCGAATAACACTTATACGAGGAAATCATGAGAGTCGGCAGATAACACAGGTCATTTGTGTATTCACTCGCATTTCCAATGCTTACTTTAATCCAGTTTGCTCAACTGATCCAGTGTCATTCCTTTACCAGGTGTATGGGTTTTATGATGAATGCCTTCGAAAATATGGCTCTGTAAATGTATGGAGATATTGCACGGATATATTTGATTACTTAAGGTTTGTCTCTCTACTCAACAGATTCCTTTTTCCATCTTGTCATCATTCATTCTGTTTCATGACGTTGCAGGACTGAAAAAGCAAAAAACTATAAATCTTACATTACCTTTTCTACAGTCTCTCAGCTCTTATTGAAAATCAAGTATTTAGTGTTCATGGGGGGCTCTCTCCTGCCATAACCACATTAGACCAGGTCAGATATACCTTTCCTGGTTATTTGCGGAGTATTCCTTCTCAGACTTCCTTTTGACACAGAAACATTTTCTCTGGCAACAGATTAGGACTATTGATCGGAAGCAGGAAGTACCTCATGATGGGGCCATGTGTGACCTTCTGTGGTCGGATCCCGAGGACATTGTTGATGGTTGGGGTTTAAGCCCACGAGGTGCTGGTTTCCTGTTTGGTGGGAATGTGGTCTCATCTTTTAATCATTCAAATAACATTGATTATATTTGTCGTGCCCATCAATTGGTGATGGAAGGTTACAAGTGGATGTTCAATAATCAGATTGTGACAGTGTGGTCAGCCCCAAACTATTGTTATAGGTATCAATCTGTTTTCTTTTCCCCTTCTTTAGATTTCATTTTATAATGGTCATGAGAAGTTCTTAAACTTGAAAGAATGCAGAATAGGATGAAGAGATGTACACCCATGTTAGGTTTCTTCACCCCATTAGAAATATAACACAGACATGCTTGCCTATGCACTTTTGCACTCATGCACACTCATAGTGCTTAGATAATTACTTATTCGTAAAAAATTGAAAAAAATTGGAAGCACTCTTTTCCATCATCATATATCATTTCGTATATCTAGACATAAAAAGACAGGATACCCTTTGGAATAGGTATTGTCTCCTGTACAATGGACTTTTATGGGATCGATGGGTTATGCAGATTTGATGGGAAATTGTTGCTGAGGTGAGACTTATTTTTATCAATGTGGGGCTGATTGGGGAAGTCTCTTTTCTGGTTTAAAAAAAAAAATGTTCGCTTTAGATTCTTGGGCCTAGATATCAACGTTAAAGAAAATATATTATAGCTTTTTTAAGGCACTTTTCATCACTGTATTGGTTCAATAGATGCTGAGGCAGTGTGTAATGTTTCCTTACGTTTGGTGTCATTTTGTATAAATTATTTATTTCTTGGGTGCTGATTATACCCTTTTTGTTGCTTAGATTTTGATTATTGGTTGAGTTTCTCACTATTTGATGTGCTTATTCAGATGCGGCAATGTAGCAGCTATCCTTGAACTGGATGAAAATCTAAACAAACAGTTTCGCGTGTTTGAAGCAGCTTCACATGTTTGTACACAAGATACTTGCTATTTCAATTTATTTCCTTTTCGAAATAATAGGTGGTTTGATGTCCTAAGATTAGGAACACTTGAGCAGCCAATTGAACTCGTGCAATATGGCACAAAGAATAGTGCATTCTGCTCCAGTGTTCCTAGATTAGGAACAGTATCTAAGGAAATGGAGTGCTTTCTTAAATGGATTTTGTCTTGTTTGTATGATGCAGGAGTCAAGAGAGGTTCCTTCTAAAAAACCTGCACCAGATTACTTTCTCTAGGACAAGTTTGCAAGGCTCATCATTCCTCATCCAAACTGAACCACAAAAATGGAAACGAAATAGTGTAAAGTATGAGGGTTTGATGGTTTGGTTGCTCGGGTGGTGCAGATAGTTGCTCAATTACCTTAGGGTGTGATTCAGTTTTGATTGGCAAGCTTGTGAATATCTTTATGTAAGAATTTAAGATGTATCTCATCATCTGGATTTGTTCCCAATTATCAATTGGTCTTATAACCCAACAAGAGACTGGGTTACGATGTTCAAGAAGAGGGGTTATGTCAATTTAAGGCATTGAAAGGTATAAGTTAAACATGGACTGGGATTTTTAACATCCCATAAGAGTGAAAAAATGTAGCCAGCAGGATACAATAATTGAGTCATTGAAAAAGGCCGTTCATAAATGTACCTACTTTCCAATTCAAGTTTTATGTTATAGACCCTAAACACTTTGTTTAGAATTGTGGTTATTTTCTTTCAGCCCTTCTGAAATGTTGTTTAGAAGTGTTCGATGTCTGAGAGCCTTAACAACATTATGTTAGGAATTCGACGTCCCAATTCAATACTAATGAGAGAAATAATAATTGTAGAAGAATAAATAATTAAGCACAAGAACACAATATGTATACAGGTTTGGCTTAAAATGTGTTTATATCTATTATTTTGCTGTTGTAATAATTCACTATTTTGATAAGGTAGTTTGTAAAAGAAATATCACACATTCAAGTGTTTTTCCTTAACCTTTCTTTTCCATAATTCATAATCCTCGATGATAACGGGGCCCCTAAATATAAAGAGAAACTAGTACAATCGTTAATGAAACAACAATCAATATATAATCAACTTTTCGAGGGCTCTGCACTTATAGCTAATCATTCCTTTGTCTTTGTAAATATTAATTAATTTTCTTTTCTGTTGGTGGTTAAATGCAATGAAGATATTTGGTTTGATTTCAGAGCACACAGGGGAAAGCCCACTTAAAGTTTTCATTGACAGCTGCAAAGTTGAGGACGATTGATAGGCATCTTCTAATTGAACAGGCAAAAAAAAAAAAAAAATGTCTTTCAACGCAAAAAAGAAAGAAAAGACTGGAGGGCAGAGCAGAAAAGGCAAACTCTTCTTTTCAACTTTTTGAGAAGCTACTGCTGTTATGTACAATTGTTCGTTCACCAGTGCAAATGACATGAGAAAAAGCTTCTATAACAGGCAGAGCACGGCTCTGAATTCAGCCACGGATAGGAAGGAACGAACAACCTCACCCTTGGATCATGATTAATGAATTGTCTGGTCTGAATTTTCTTTTTTTCTGTTCCCAGGTTATCCATGTCTTTGTAGGGTCTGACGGTCGAATAGTCCAGGCCTTCGTGGCTGTCGCAAGCGAAGGGCTCGCAGGTATCATTCAACCAACATATTCCATTCTCTTGGCGACCATTTTCATCACCCATGATTAGAAGAAGATTAAAAGGGCATCCGAGAATCTTAATCACCAACCTGTGAGCATCTTTCATGAAATCAATGTAGCCGGACGGTGGTCCACTACTCGCCGACATTGCAAAAACCACGAATCAGCAGCTTTAAATGAGTATCGATTATAAAATCATATAACCAGCACTAATAATGTAATTCAGGAATTAGGAAGGAAAAATCCTTGGATGAGAACCATATCTTACATGATGACGTTATCAGTACTTGTATTACATGAATGCATTAAGAAAAACCTGGAGGCACAATTTTGTTAACAAACATAGAAGCTTCAGTCTCAAACCCACCATTATCTACTGAAAATTGGTGAAGACCAGTGAGATAAATAGAAGAGAGAATATGGTTGGACCCATGAGCAAGCATTTGCTTGTTTCTCCTCTGTGAGCCATGTGCAAAAGTAAGAAGAAAAAAATATATACAGGGAGCAAACTCTGCAAACTCTGCAAATCTCAAAACTCACCTTTTTTCTTCTTTTTCTTGCTTTACGATGCTGTGACCAAACCAGGCCCCATTGCCAGCTTTAAAGGCTTACTACCAACCCACAAATTCCCTCTCTATTTTTTACTAAACATGTGAGTTATGCTTTAGTCATTTTTAATTCTGTGGCAGCTTACTGCGGGAGATGCTAAGCGCTGAAATGCAGGTTTTTGGAAATTTAGAATCTATATTTCCATGTTTTACGTAGCTAAATTTCTCAGTGGATTGTGGGGAGCCTGTTCTAACTAGAGGGAAGCCATTTGGGAGGTTTGGCGTGAAGCATTTGCTGGCAGATGGGGCGGACTGGAGAGCTTGTGAAGAGTGTCTTCTCCAAGAGTCGGTCTGTTAGTGCTCATGATGGCAACGTAAGCTACTCTTGTTTCAGTTCTTCACTGTTTTCTCTTCTTTTTTTGCTGTTTTGAAGCTTTTTTGGTCTGCATTCTGAAGATAGACAACTCCATTTTTCCTTGTTTCGGGTTCTTGAAACGATTTTTTGAAGTGTTCTTCCTTTCTTAAGTGGGTTCTCTTCTCATTGCCGTCTTTCGAGTTTCTGGAGAGTACTGCATTTGAGAATTCTGTCGCAGTACTTTTTTAATCTTCTAAGTGGAATTTTTAGCGGGTTATTTGATGGTATGAATTTGTCCTGTCTCTCTCTGCTTTTGGAGTTTCAGCAAGTTAAACCGTATGGCTGTAACAAGAGTCGCATTTTTGTGTAGTTTTGCCCGTTAAATCTTACGAAAATGAGTCAAGAATTTGTCTTGTTTAATCTTCCGGCTGTTTCTAACTGTGAGGTCTATACCGAACTTTTGGAGCATTTGTCCTGTTTCTGTAGTTTTTGTCTTCATATGACTGAAGATTTTCTGACATTGTAGACTTTGTTACTTGGCACATTTTTATGTTAAATAGAGTGATATTTATTTGATTTTACCAGATTAAGAGCATTGCGATGGACAAGAAGAGTTGGAGTTTGGTAAAATCCTATTTCTGTGTGGACGAAGTAAATTCAGTTCTTGCAGAGGAGGATTCTGCTTCTGTAAGAAGTTCCGAGGCAACTGTGACACAGCCAATAAAGGATGAAGAAATTCATCAAGAAATACAGTCTGAATCTTATGAAGAACAAATTACAGAAAGAGAAGATGTCAACCAAGCAAGATGCTCACAGAAAGATGATGCAGCTATAGTTATCCAGTCGGCATTTAGAGGCTTTCTGGTTTGCTTATGCTTCCTAAACATTGTATCTACTAATAGCTACAAAAGCCATCTAGGTAGCCCTGATTAGCATCATAAATGATGTAATCCAATAGAAATTATGCAGCATGATTCTTAAATTGGGCAGTTGGTTGACAGTCATGCTGAAAGAAATAGCCTCTTGGAAAAGAAATTCTGATGGTCTACAATCAAGAGGCATGCCCTTAAGAAGTGGCTGACTCAAGACTTTCAGAGTTTCACCTATCCACAATGAGGCTAACTGATCTTGTTGGATTTTCAAGTCAAGGGTTTCTTTTTAGTGACTTAACTTCGTGATTCTGAAAAGCCATTTTGCTGTCTTTCTATCAGGCCAGGCGTCAGTTCCAAGAAACCAAAAGGTTCTGTAAAAGGGAGAGTAGTGAAGAAAGCAAACCATTCACCGAGTCTGGAGGCACATCAGTTGAAGTCGAAACTGGTGCTTCAACTGAAAAATACCGTCTTCAAGATGAAACTGCCCCTTTTCATCCTCGAGTACATCAGAAGTCCAAAACCCAAATCTCCAAGCAGAAGGTATTACACATGCCAACTCTTCTCACTTGAAACTGACATGTACATGTAAATTGAGCTACACTGCCTGCTTGAGACCTTAAAGGGAAAGTTCTGCATGTATATTTCATAGTATGACATCAAAATTTTGTCGAACCACATGTAAAACTATCATTTAATTATGAAAAGTTCAGTCTCTATTCCTCTTAAATAATACTTGGGTAAATTGAAGTGAACTCATAACATAAGCAATCATGCTAGGAAATGAGAAATCTGATTTCTGTAGTAGGCATATAAACAAGTTGTCAACATATATATTGGGATCTAACAGACAGGAACTGCCAATAGGTAAGCTGATGTACTTTTGAAATTGCCACTCTAGAAGTAACCATAACTTTGAATTGTCTCCATCGAATAATTCTGTCTAATAGAATTTTTTTATTTATATCCAATATGTAATAAATTAACAGGTAGGAGAAGATGACTAATGAGTAAGAGTTAGTTCAATCTAATAGATTTAAGGCCCAGAATAGCAGATGGTAAAATACTTGAAAGCTGATAAAATTATATAACTTGTTTGAAATTGGTCTTTCAACTCAGACTAGTGTGATTGTCAAAAACAAATGAACGAAAAGAAAATTGAATTTTTAGAAAAATTGTTCACCTTGAATGATGCCATGCGAAGGAAGAATGGAACGACAGCACAGTGAGTAGCAATATAGCAAAGTTAAGAATCCAACACAGGCAGGAGGCAACAACAAGGCGTGAGAGAGCATTGGCTTATGCATTTTCACAACAGGTAAGTCTAGGTTTCTCAAGGACACTGATCTGTTTATTTCCGACTTATCGACTCTAATTTCTGTATATTCAGAGTAAAGACTCAAGTATCCAAATGCTCTACTTCTTGACAGCTAAGAACCTGTACATCCAAAAAGAAACAAGCCCAATCAGACTCCAGGCAACCCAACTTGGGATGGAGCTGGTTAGAGAGGTGGATGGCAACCCGCCAGCCAGAATCCTCTGTTGAAGATCTAAGAAGCAACTCACTGAGGGCGAATTACAGTCATCAAGCTTCATTCAATACCAAGAAGAAAGATGATGTGGGAGGGGAAGAAAAGGAGAGCTGCGGATCCAATGAAATAACAGTTGGACTGGATGGTGTGATAGTAAATGGAGAAACCAGTAATGATGGACATGGAGCTAGTACAAACAGGCTCAAAGCAGCAAGAACTGTGTCAAGACGAAAGACAGTGCCAAGTTGCCAACACACAACAGCGCCAACCAAGGTACAGTAGCTGCACTCCTTGGTTCTCACATATTATACTTTGACAAACTTATATTTGCATCGAATGGTTGCTGGAGTGTCTCTACTGAAGCCAATATCACTTAATACAGCATGTCAAGCATTATTATACAAACTAATGGGACAAAATATTTTTTTAGGCCTACTAGTGTCCTTACCTGCAAACTATGCCCCTTGTAGAGCTAGATATTGACTTTCTAATTTTAGGTTTCCGTGAAATATAATAGAAAAATATTGACGTTCTAATTTTAGGTTTTCATGAAAGATTATGACAAAACATGTTGGTGAGTCCCTTCATCTGCTTTCCTGGAAATCAGTTATTAATCAGTGTATAAGATATGTCTGGACTTATGTTGATGCATCTCAGGACAGAAGCAAACTAGACGGGGCCATTTCATTAGATCTCTTTAGTACTCCATTTACTGATAGATGTTAAAAATATTGAGCTTAAGAAGTTAATACAAGGAAGGAAGAATTGCTAACCAGTGCTTCTTACCCTTTAATAGGAAATGAAGGGGGGATTGAATCTTGAGAAAGGTCTGTTTAAATAAGTAGAAACATCTGCATTTACCATTTCTTGGAGACTTTTGGGTTCTTTCACTATCTATTCACAGTGAAATCCTAAGATTAATTGTGTGGACGAATGCCTAAGATGGTCATATACTCTTAATGATATTAGCTGCACCAGAAGGACCTAGTAAGCAAAGTTTTTGCCAGCTTTTGTGTTAGTCAAGACCATCTATTTTATAGCAGTGAATAATGTAGATTCTGTAAATAACCAAATCTAACCCGGGGTGTAGGATTTTCATGTCACTCCACCCTACTATTATTTTCACCCCATTTTCTTACTCTTTGAAAGTAAGGATTTTTATAAAACTGCCATCTTCTCCATCTAGCTTAATGAAGCAATTATCTTCTCTGGCTTTTCTTGGACATGTTTTACTAGCCTTAAAACTATTGTTAAGGTAAGCAGGAAAGATATACTGCGGGAAGTAGGGAAGGAGAAACAAGTACAACAGCTACACATGGGAGAGAAATGAAACGTAAAGACATTTCATCTCAAATATCATCTGCCCACTCTGAAAGAAAAGGCTCTATTGTCCTTCTTTGAATGATGCCAATCAACTCTCACTGTACCTTTTGTGTTGTATAAGGCTTGACAATCAATAAGGCAGCCAGCCAAGAGACAAACAGGGTTCTCATTGTGTTTATCTCGTGCAATGGCAATCTTGTAAATACCTCAAATTTCACTCTGTTTGTATTTTCATGTTTTAATATCGTGTATATGGTGTTTATTCTGGACATGTGCTGCATTATGTTTTACTTGACTCCGTATTTTAATGTACATATTTCTTGTTTATTTCTTATCATATATAAGAAAATAAAAGAAAATGAGAATTTTGAAACATTATTATTCCAAAAAAATAGTTAGTGAAAAGGAGAATTTGATCACTATCTCATTTTTACTAACTAGTTTTTGGAATAATAATGATCAAATTCTTATTTTCCTTTCTTTTCTTTTCTAGGGGTTCCAAACACTCATATAATTTGGTCCCAGGGGGTATTTGAGAAGGTCATATTATGAAATTACCCTTTTAAGTTTTTGTCGTTTGGTTTTAAAAGTAAGTGTATGTACTTAATAGTAAGTTCAGATTTTCTAGTCCATGCACTAGCAATGGGGTTGGTCCTTTCCATCCTAAGAAAAAGTGAATATGTCTGATATATATGGAGAGAGAGTGTAAAATCCTGTCTTACTACCACCCTCATATAAAATAAAAGCATCTCTCATTGGTTTTAGAGTAAGTTTCTTAATAAGTTCATATGTGCTAGTTCATGTACTAGAAATGGGGTTGGTCTCTTCCAATCCTAAAAAAAAAAGTGAATGAAAGCTAGTTTTATATGGAGAGAACAAGTCTAAAACCCTGTCCTGCCACCACCCTCACATAAAGCAAAAGCATATCTTAGTGGTTTTAGAGTAATATTAAGTTCAAATTTGCTCCTTCATGTACTAGTAATGGGTTGTCTCTTCTAATCCTAAGGAAAAAGTGATGAGTTATATGGAGAGATCAAGTGTAAAAACACATCCTAAAACCACACCCTCACATATAACTGAAGCATCTCTCAATGGTTTTAGAGCAAGTGTATGTACTTAATAATTTCAGATTTGCTAGCTTATGTACTAGTAATGGGGATGGTCTCTTCCTATTCTAATAAAAGAGTGAATGTGACCCACTTAGATGGACATATCAAGTGTTAAAACCTGTCCTATCACCACTCTCACATAAAATAGTGGTGCCTCTTGTTGTACTTAATAAGAAGTTCAGATTTGCTAGCCCATGTACTGACAATATGTTTGTCCCTTACAATCTTAGAACAAGGTAAATGTGGCTCATCTATATAGACAGGTCAAATATAGAAAATCATCCTATCACCACCCACATAAAACAGAAGCATCTCTAAGTGATTTTAAATCAAGTGTATATACTTAATAATAAGTTCAAATTTGTTAGTCCGCATACTATTAATGGGGAGTTGGTCCCTTCCTATCCCTATAAAAAGGTGAAGGAGACTCGAGCAATGTAAGAGTAGCCTTCCATCTTCCAAAACTTGACTTAGCATGAATGGAGCATAGGTCATTAATATTTCAAAGTTATACTCAAAATCATTTTTAAAATATTTTAAAAAGGTTTTGGGACTATGCCTAAATATTTTGTCAAATTTAAACTTAATTTGAAACTCAACCGAAGGAAAAATACAAATTGAAATAAAAACTTAGCTCCTAAACCGAAGATAAGATAAGATAATTTCTTTATGCTCCTTCAAGATAGGCCACAGTTAGAGAGGCCAATCGTATCTCGTAGTAACATAAATTGTGAAGGTGGGAATGGCTTTATAAGGAAATTAGGAAGTTGGTCAATAGAAGCAATATGAGCAACACAAAGTAGACCAAATTGAACCTGATCCCAGATGAAGTGAAAATCAACTGTTACATGTTTCATTCTGAAGTGAAACATGGGATTGGAGTTTAGCTAAGTGGCACCAATGTTATCATAATAGATTATAGTGGAATACTATAAAGTCACACCAAGTTCAGTAAGTAGAGAGCACACCTACTGTAGTTCAGTAGTTGTAGCAACAACTAATCGATTCTTAGTCTCAGTAGAAGAACGAACAATATAGTGTTTCTTCTTTGAATTCCCGGAAATGAGATTACGCCCAAGATAGATAAGGTAGGCTCTAGTGGGAGAGTAATCATCTTTATTGTCAGCCCAATCGGCATCCGAGAACCCATGTAGAGATATAGGAGATTTATGATATAGAAGAAGTCATTTATCCAATGTGCCACATAAATACCTTAAAATTTGTTTGACAATTACCTAGTGCTTGTTAGTCGATTGATACATAAACTGGGACATCTTATTGATAGCAAAAAAAATATCAGGTCGAGCGATCGAGGGATATTGTAGGTTGCCAACTACTTCAAGAAACTTAGATGGATCAAAGAGAGGAGAGCCTGAGGTCATAGTAAGTGATAAAAATTTTGTCAGCAATAGGGTGAGAATAGGTTTAATATCTTCCATATGAGTCCTTTTGAGTATGTCTTAGATGTATCAACATTAAGAGAGTAATATGCCATTGCAAGCAAGAGAGAGAGCCAAGATCTTTCAAAGAGAAACGATGAGCGAGGCAATCAACAAATTGAGAAATATGGTCATCACTATTATCGGTAATGATAATATCGTTGACATACACCAATAGAAACGGAACATGTTTGCCAGTATTGAGAGTAAATAGGGAAGTATGAGAGTGAAAATTCTTGAAACCTGAACCCACAAGAAATTGTCGCAGTTTATGATACCAAGCTCATGGAGCCTGTTTGAGACTATATACAACTTTATGAAGTTTGTAGACATAGGTTGGATGTTCTGTACCCTTCGGATGATGATATTTTTGTTGTAAATTGTATATAAATACCTCTCTTAAATCAATGTAAAAAGTGGTTCAGTTCAACCTCTCGTACTTTGTTGTGAAAAATTCTCTCTTTTGTCGAACATAAGTTGCATAAAAAAATCAAAAAGGAAAAAAGAAAACATAAAGAGAGGTGAAAGAAAATCTTCTCACTTCAAAATATCCTACTCCGTACATTTCTCTTGCTTTGCTACCTTGGTTCCCCGTTTCTTCTTCTGTTCAGCCTTTCGAACTTTAAAGGAAATCCCAAACAATCACTAGATAATTATCTTTATTCATTCAATAATTGAATCTTTGTCAAATCTAAGAGCTCCCTTCAGTCTTACAAACAAAAGAAATATGAAAAGAAGAGGGATGAAAGAACTCACAATGAGCATTCTACTGTACAATAATCCACACAACAGTGAGCCAAGTCCCAACACTCCCTTGTCATGGAAATTGTAGCTGAAATCAGGCCGCAAATGGAAAAATTACCAGCAAAGTAAAGTTTTGGCAGCAGTTAGGCAGCAGTTAGGCAAGAGTCGAATTGCTCGAGCTTGCATGACTACACGCCTCGATTGAAAAAATCCTCCCTGCTAGCAAAAGATTTGGCATATGCTACCAGAATTAAAGGGGATTGAGGATTACTAATGTTATGAGATGTCTTTATCTTCATTTGCTCCTCCATAGAGCATTCTACTGTAAAAATCCTCATTCACCTTTGGACATGCATCGAGATTCTTGGAGGAAGATAGTGCCAAAATATGGATTTCCGTCTAACGATATCGATTTTCTCTGCGAGCTTCTCTTCCTCTTATCTTTCGACTCCCGTTTGTTTAAGAGGCTGAGGGGGTAGGGAGCATTTGCCATCGCAGCTAGTTTCTAAGAAAAACTTGACCCCTGTTCCACTAACATATATATATATTAGCTTAGATCATATCGATATATAGCTAGAAATAGATAGATAAAAAGTCTTTCAAAATAAATTGTTTTTTAATGAAATAACAATATGACCCTTTGTTTGTTTTACAATCTCATATGTTTTTGCAAGAACTATCTTTGTCCCTTCCTTAAATTTATCTTTTCCTTCATTAAATTCAGTGGGTTTTTGTCGTGAATGAAGATGGTTTTATTTGTTTCTTCTTTTGGTTCTTCCCCACACAAAAGTTTTCACTTGTTGGACCTAAGTTTGAGCTAAAGTGAGTAAAATGAACAATGATATAGGATAGGACTGGCAACAATTTATTAGTCTGCAAGATCAATTTGGTTGTCCAGATCTTTCCCAGTACCATGCAAAAATTGGGTTCTTGTCTTCAAAACGTTTTTTGTGCAAGATAGGACGATTATTTTTTGTGTCCATTTTGATGCAATTTCTAGTGTTGGATTTTAGATTTTTGGATTGGTTTTAGGGTTAATAATCGTCTTCTACCTTTGATTTAAGAAAAATATAAACTAATTTACATCTCTTCTAGTCTCCAGACGGGCAAGAGATTTACATAAACCTACATCCACTCCCAATACACAAGCCGCCATGAAGTAAATGCGGTAAAGAAGAAGTAAACAGCGAAAGAGGGAGAAAATTTCCCAAAAATGAGCAAGAATTATTATATAATCCCAAAGAGAGTTTTGAGAGTCCATTAATTAGAATAAGGTATAATCATTTGTCTATAGAATAAAAAACCAAATGTGTCAAACACCAGAAATACAGTGCCAGAACCCAGAAATGGTGAGAAATCAAACAGTATAAAAATTAAAAAACCCAACATCAACGCAGGAATGAATCCAGGTAGTAGTTGAAGACATCCAGTGGCAGCAAATCATTAAAGAAATCTTTCGATGCTGGCAAAATCTTGGACGAGGTATTTCCTTCTTCTTGGGTATCCATAAGAAATATCTCAAGATCGTGATGCAGTTGGGTAGCCTCCACTCCGTCAATTACATCAGCAGGTGCAACCTCCAACGTCAAATGCTGCCCAGAGGCCACCTTGGTCGCATTCAATTCGTCCGCGAGCTCCAGTATCGTGGCTTCTTCCTCCTCCAGATTGGCGATCAAAACTTCGAGCTCATCAACGGTGCATTGCTCCAATTCAATGTTGTCCAAGGAGAAATGCTCTTCGTCTTCCACTGCCTTTGGGATGTTCGTCTCACCTTCGAGATAGCGCTGCAACAAACCCTCGTCTCCGAAGACAAAGGGTCTGCCGGCGGGAGAGAAGGCAAGGACGAGGACGGAAGCGCCGGTTAGAAGGGAGAGTTACTCAGCTTTCTTGAACAGTCCCTTCATCCGCTTGGAGAAGGTGACTTGCAAAGCTTGTTGATTCTCAATCTTCTTCATCTCTAGCTTTCTCTTTCCCATCCCCATTCTTTCACTTTTTTTCTTTCTCTGCTCTCGCTGAAAATTTCTCTCTGTTAAAGAAATAACATAGCTGATCAATTGATTTCTTTATAAAGAAGCAAAAACATTTTACCGTTTATTTCATTTATTTTGTCTGATAAAAAATCTAGGAAGCCGGGTTGTCTTTCAATAGGAAATGAGTTGTCTTGCAGTAGCTTGTTTGAGCCTTGATAAAATCCGGATAATAACTTACATGATCTTGCTCAAGAGATTTGGTTTTAATAATCTCAGGGTTATCATCGTAATCTCGGGGCATAAACTGAATCCAGGTAATTATCATCTTTGTTGTCCTAATAGACACAACGGTTTTGAAATACTACTTCGACTATCAATGATATTCGTATTTTAGCCATTATTTCCTTTCCTTGCTCATAAAATCTGGATCCTAAGGTTGTAATGGTTAGATGAAAAGAAAATCTCAGGGTTATAAATTCCTTATTTTTAATGACTATTTTTAGAGTGAGAATTTAGATATTTTAAATGTAAAAATTTTATTAACTTTTGGATATTATAAAAAAAAATTAAAGATTTGTTTAATCGTTTTATTTTTATATATTTAATTAAATAAATAATATTTATTTTTTGATTATTTATTAATTAAAAATTTTTAAAAACATTTTAGCTTAGTTAAATAAAACTATGGTATAAAATTAAATCTATAAAATTAAATTTTAATAATAAAATACCCTCTTTTTATTTAAATAAATTGATGATTTTGAATATTATATTTAATTAATATTTTTAGAGAGAATTTACATATTAAAAAGTAACAATTTGATTAAGTATTTGGGCATTATAAAAGTAATTATTCGTTAAGTATTTTATTTTTATATATTTAATTTATTTTTTAATTATTTTTTTATTCAGACAATTTAAAATATTTCTTAACTTATTAATAGGAAAATTAAATAAAAAATATCTTATAAAAGTTAAATCTATTAGAATATTTTATTAATAAATTTCTTATATACTTTCCACTATATTTTTTACTATACACTATCAACAAAAAATATTTTTCACACTTTTCATTGTGCACACTAACACATAAAAGTAATTCACTTTCACTAGGTAATTCAATTTCAATATGCAATATAGAGTCCTCGTCACTAGAGAGTTGCAGGACTATGAAAAATCTTATTTTGCTTGCCTTACTAGCCTTTATTCCACTTATACTTTTTGGAATTCTTTATGGATTGGATAATAGGGAAAATAAACTCATAGTGAGCATTCTACTATACAATAATCGAGCCAAGTCCCAACACATCTTTGTCAAGGAAATTGTAGCTGAAATCAGGCAACGACGAGAACTGGAGCGCCAGTTAGAAGCCGGTTAGAACGGAGAGTTCCTCAGCTTTTTTGAACTGTCCCTTCTTCCGCTTCGAGAAGCTGACTTGTAGAGCTTGTCGATTCTCAATCTTCTTTATCTCCAGCTTACTCTTTCTCATGGCTTCTCTTTCATTTCTCTTTCACTACTCTCGCTCTAAATTTCTTTTAATAAATAACATAATAGATCAACTGATTTCTTTATAAAAACGCAAGATTTTTACGATTTATTTCATTTCTTTTGTATTATAAAAATCTACAAAGTCGAGGCTTGAAATGAGTTATCTTTCAGTTTTGAAACCCTTATTGACTATAATTTAGCCATTATTTCCTTTTCCTTGCTGATAAAATGGGGATAATAACTGACAGGATCTCACAAAAGAAAAGATGTGGTTTTAATTATGTTTGGGTTGTAATGGTAATACTTTTTATTAATGGGTGCATAAACTCAATGCATGTCACAACAATGCAATTATCATCATTCCTTCCCTAAAAAATGTACAAGTAGAAAATCTTTAATTTGATCTTTGTGCACGAGCCAATGGCCCTTCCTCTCTCTTGCCTTTGTACTCTAGAAAGAACTCTCTATATTCTTTAATGCCATTATTTTAAATTATTTATTAATTTAAAACAAGTTAAAATATATTTTGTTTTAGTTAAATAAAACAATCTTATAAAATTAAATCTATAAAATTATTTTAAATAAAAATAAAATACCCTCTTTTTTATTTACATAAACTTATGGTTTTTAATTTTATATTTAATCAATATTTTAAGAGTGAGAATTTAGATATTAAAAGTAACAATTTTATTAAGCATTTGGGTATTATAAAGGTAAAATTAGTTAAATATTTAATTTATATATAAAATTAAATATAAAAATTTATTTTATTTTATTAATTATTTATTAATTTTAACAAGTTAAAATATTTCTTAAATTATTAATAGAAAAATTAAATAAAAACTATTTTATAAAAGTTAAATCTATTAGAGTATTTTATTAATAAATTTCACTATATTTTCCTTTGTGCAAACTAACACAAAAAAAAGTAATTCAATTTCACCTTTACTCTTACTAGGTAATTCACTTTCAAAATGCCCCCCCCCCCCCCCCCCCCCCCCCCCCAAAGATTCCTAGTCATTGGAGTTGCATGTCTATGAAGAAAGTTCCTTTTGCTTGCCTTACTAGCCTTTATTCCACTTATATTTTTTGGAATTCTCTTTGGATTAGATAATAGGGAAAATTGGATCTTTCCTAATTGTTGTTAGCTAGTTTTCTTATCTAACTTTTCTTTGTATATTCAAGATATGATTTTGATGCTTCTAAGCGGAACTTCTAGCACTTAAGCATTTTATATCTCGACATTTTATATCCTAAAAAATCCAGAAATGTTTTTTTCCTAGGATATACATTTCCTTGAAACCTTTAGTATGAAATCTTATTAGGCCCTATAAGTGCCCCTGTTTGAAAATTTATATCGTAGGAAAAACTAGAAATGTTTTTCCCTAGCTTTTCCTAGGATATAAATTTCCAAAAAAAAAACTTAAGATAAAAACCTTTTTAGTGCCTTATTAGGAAATAAAAAGGAATTTTTAAAAAAAATCAAGGAAAATTAAATAGATACGTTAGTGCCTTTTCCAGGAAAATAAATGAAAGTTAATGAATAATCTCACACATTACCATATTTATCCAATAAATTTTTAGTAAAATAAAAATGTCAAATACAAAATTTAAATTTTTTTTATTTAAAAACAAATTGGTCATGTTAAATCAACTATTGTACTCTACATAATTGTCCCACGTATGAGCTGCTATATTGTTACGAAAAATGATTAGCTAATTTAGTTTGTTCATTTTTCCTTCTTCTCCCCGATATTGAGACTGTAGATTGTTAATTAGCTTCTGCAAATCATCTTCACATTTTTCTTGATTTTGTCCAAATACTAAATCATCCCCAACAAGTTCTACTGGATCCTCTTCCTCAATCCCTTCATCATTGCAATCTGATAACCCATCAATTGCTTCAATGCAATTCTGAAATTTTGATATTGAAAGTTAATATAATTGTTCTTTTAAATGAATAAACACATAAATAATAGTTCATGTAAAGCTTACTTTGAAAAAGGGTTAATACTTATCATCAACTGCTATTTTTGGATGAACATTTCCAGTTGAAGGAGGACATACATAATCATTCTTCACATATACCATCATACTTAGTAATCTCCTTCTTAAAAAGATCCTCATGTGACCCAGTAGTTGTCATCAGTTTTGGTAATATATCACCCGATGATTGAGAAAAAAGCACCATGATGTGGTTAAGCAGACTAGAAACCCAGCTCATTGTCCAATTGCTCCAATGAGCAAACAAAAAGCAATAAAATCCTAAAACTATTCAAAGGAAAAGATATGGTGCTTCACCCAAGAACAAGCAGAAATTGCAGTTAACACACTCCAAAGCAATTTTTTTTATAAATATTGATTATACAATTAAACTACAACCCTATATCCCCAATGATATTTTTGAACCCAAGACCTCACATAAGAAACCCTCCATGTAACCATTTATACAAATAAGTGATTTTGGAAAACTAGCAAACTTGTACATTCTTGATAACTCTTCAACAAGATAATTAAAAAGCATCACACAGTATAACTCATCAAAGAGAAAGACCTATTATTAAACTTCTAGTGAAATTTTCAAATGAACAACTTCCACAAACAAAATCAAGCTATTATAAACCCATTATCAAAGAGAAAGACCCATTATTAAACTTCTAGTAAAATTTTCAAATGAACAACTTCCACGAAAAAAATCAAGCTATTATAGGGTTAAGGTTGTCATGGAAATAAAACTGAAAAGTCATTGGCTTAGTGGTTAACATGGAACCATGCACAATCATGACAATGTCACATGTTAAACACATGAATTGGGCCTATCCAAGTTTCTGTAAGGAAGGTAAAAACGTAGGAGCCAGGATAGAACCACTGAACCAGCTACACATAAACAAAAAGCTAATAATATCCATGTTTGTCATCAATGCCAGAAAAAAATGTCTTCATATTTAAAGCTCGAGGTCTTTGCTTTTGAAAATTTCCTTGGGATCATGGTTTGAATTAAAAAGACTCCCCTCGAAGAGTTAGTATCCCCTACTAATAGTGAAATTAAAGTTAAACATATTTTTTGCGAAACCCTATTTTTTAAATAGGGTTTGGATTGTTGAATTTATGGAGAATAAAATAATTCACTCACTTTATTGGTTAACTAAGTAAGATGAACATCTATTTATAGTAGAATAAATAAGTAGACTCAAATTACAATAAAATTACCCATGTCCTAGTTACACCCTAAGTCTAACTCCTAAGGATAAATCCTAGAATAATTAAACAATTGTAACATAAATAAAAGATTAAAATAACTAAAACTCCTCTAAATAGAAACACTTCTGTGAGACTTTCTCCCATGAGACAACAATTAGACTCCACCATATTAATAAATGCTTTGTGAGACTTCTTTCTACGAGAGTCATGTAAGGCTCTTCCATACTTGTTCTTCAGCAATCCCCCTCAAGTTGGAGTTTATAACTTCAACTTGCAAGAAAAAAAAATTTGGTCTTCGTTCTTCTTTGACTGAAAAAAAATTCTTCACAGATGCAAAATCTTCATTTTTTGTTCTACCCTTACTTGATAATCCTTGTCACATAAAATAAAATACCTCTTTCTTTTTACTTTTTCTTTTAATTATTTCCCACAAGTTGGGGATAAAAGGACTTAGAACCCAACTTGGATAAAACAAATATGGGAGAAGAAAATCACTCCTAGATGTATGACAAAACTCCATACACCAGTCAAAGCCGTCATAATCTAAAAATGAAAATTCCTCAAACTCAAAGGCGAAAAAGGCCTAATTTTAGACATAAAAATACTAAGTTTTTAAGGGTAGCTTAGAAAACCACCTCTTGGCTGAAGTATAAAAGGATTTGACTCACGCTAGATGTTGGGTAGACTCCTATACTCTGTAGGTAGTGGGTCTAGCTATTACTTCAAAAGTGATGAAAATGATAAATTGAAGAAATATTAGAGGAAAAACAATGAAAAAGTGGCCTTTTTTGAAATTTAGGGAAGACTGTAGTAGTACAATTATAAAACTTGACAAATAAGTTGGACCATGTATGACCTCAAGGGAATTCCTAGAGGGTGAACCTTAATTTTTTTAGATGACTATGTAGAAGATCAAGAACTCATTGACAAGGAGAAGGGAGGAAAAGGAAACATGGCACATGTCTTAATGATTGGTCTGTAGTAGTAGTTGTTGAGAAAAAAATATGACTTAATTTCTGAACTTGGAGCAATATAGTTGGAAGAGTTTTTTCCGTTGTTGCAACAAATAAAGGAATTGTACGGCTATGAAGTCCTACTTGAAGTGGGACTACTTGTTGAACAATTACAAAAATTATTTTATGCAAAAGTCATACTCGCATCCGCTTACTTGGTTCTGAATTATGGTCTCTCGTAGCTTCCGAACCATGTCAACAAAGACATGAATCACAGTAGCAATAAATGGTAATTGAGTGAAGCAGTTCCATGAACTGCTACTTAACAACTCAAAGCTTGCTTCTCTTGAACCTTTTGAGGATGCAACTTTGTTTCTTGTAGAAAATAGGATTGCGTATAAAATTCACGTCAATCAGTAAGATAACAACAAATCAAGTTTAATTACTGAAGCAACAATAGATCAAGTTTAATTACTGAGACAACAATAGCTCAACTTCTCATATGGAGGCTGTTGCCTTCCTCACAAATGGGTAAATTGGATTTCTAGATTTTCTGCACTTAGTGTTCAAAACATTGGCCTTTGGTAGAGGAAAGTGATACTCATGGCATTGAGTCTTATCAGAGTTGGACTCTTATTGCATGAAGCTTTGTTGATTTTGTGACAAATTGGTAGATTTGATGATGCTGCATGTGAGCGTAGAGGAAACTTTTGAATGCCTTGTTTTGATTGCCAATGAAAAACCAATAGTCCCACGACAAGATGAACTGAGGTTGTTGTTGATTTCATAAGACCATTCATTGTGTTGTTGTGTTATGTGACTGGATACTTGCTTGTTGTTGAATTGCAATTTTTTGCAAGACCAAAGGCAGAGCACAACTGAAATAGTCCTCCTTCGATAGGACTCAAGAGGGAATCAGAGTTGTCATGGGAGACTATGAATCAACTTAGTAGAAGAGATTTTTAAATCGTTTTAGGGTCATGGTTTAGCGGGAGAAATCTAACATCATCTTGAAGAATCAAATTCTACATGGTTCTAATGGAAGAAGACTAGGTCAAGATAATGTGGACCCTAATGCAATAATACTCGGAATATGTTTCTCAATCACATGCAAAAATTCGAATGAAAAATTGCTGAATTCTTCCCCTTGAAGCAACCAACATATATTTTGATGATGAAAGATGAAGTTTTTGCATGAGGTCAAAAATAGAATGGTAAAGATTAAATACAACCATAGGTAACAAGTTGAAAATAGAATGACAAAAAATGGTTCTCATATTGTATGGTAGAACTGAGCAAGTGTTGGAGTTTTGTCTGGTATTTGGAGTCTTGATGTTGTACAAAGGGATAAATCTCAGATTGTGCAGTAAAAGAACAAAAATATGTGTTTTTAAAGGAAAAGAAGGAGGTGCAAAGAAATGTAGATGAAGACAATGACATCCTAAGAACTACTTGACAATGAATAAAAACTCTTTGATGGGTAAATCTAAACTGAACTAAGAACTAAATTGGAAGAGAGAAATACATTGTTTATGTAGATTGATGTAACACCAATTTAGTGAACTTGCTCTGATACCATGTTGAATTTTTGGAGAAGAAAATAATTCACTGACTTGATTTATTAATTGAGTACAATGATCTTCTATTTATAATAGTGGAAATAAGTAGAATTAGATTAATGTCTCAATTATACCTAAAGTCTAAATCATAAAGATAAGTGCTAGAAAAAATAATAACTAAAACATATATAGAAGACTAAAATAATGAAATTCCTCTAAATAAAAATACTTATGTGAGGTTTCCTTCCATGAGACTCATGTTAGACTATGCCATATTAATTATTGCTTTGTGAGACTTTTGTCTGTGAGAGTCATGTAAGACTCCTCCATACTTGTTCTTCAATATCATCATAGCGCATATTGAACATATTACACCTCCACCTCCACCTCCACCTCCATCTCAGGAGTAGTATCAAGGCCCTAGTTCATATTGTATAGCTCTTTTTGACATATGATTGACTATACTTGTATCTCTTTTTGATTCCTTGTACATTTTGATATTTTTTATATGTATAAAACAACAGTTGTAAATCAAACTGATACCCTATTTTTGAATGAACATTTCAAGTTGAAGGAGGACATACGTAATCATTCTGCTCGAATAACATCATATTTAGCAATCTCCTTCTTTAAAAGATCCTCATGTAACCCGGTAGTTGTCATCAGTTTTAGTAGTATATAATCCAATGATTGAAAAGTAAGCATCAAGAACAAAGAAATGTATATACTTCTTGTGGTTTAGCAAGCTAGAAATCTAGCTCACTATCCAATAGCTCCAATGAGCAAACAAAAAGCAATAAAATCCAAGAACTATTCAAAGGAAATGATTTGATGCTTCACCCAAGATCAATCAGAAATTGCACTTCACAACTCCAAAGCAGTTTTTTTTAATAAATATTGATTATACACATAAACTACAATCCTATATTCCTAGTGATACTTTTAAACCCAAGACCTCACATAAGGTCCTCGAGTAGAGGGTGAGAGAGAGGAGAGGAAGAAGAAGAGAAGAAGAAAAAGAGAGGAAGAAGGAAGAGAGGTGAAGACATAGAGGGACGGCCAAGGAGAGGAGAAAGGGAGAGACTTTGAGAGAAAAGTGTAAGGACGAATTTGAGAGAGAAGAGGGGAGACTTGATGATCTACCTCTTGCCTTGAGCCTCTATTTATAGTTTATGAAGGAAGGTTTCAATGACTGCAATGCTCTTAGGGCTACTAGCTTTCAAAAGGAAAAGACATATGTAGATATATATCATTTTTTTTAATTACATTGTTGCATCATTTTTATGAGAAGATCATTTAATTACTCTTTGTGCCACCTCCTTGATGTGGGTAATGTTATTACATTAATGCCACTTGAGGTGTCTTCCAACAAGGAGATATTTTTACATGATCAACCCCTAACCATGTTGTATTAGTCTTGAGTTTCATTTTAAGGACTAGTGCTACTCCATTTGTAGAGTATTTCTTTCCCACTATGTTAAGTTGGGAGCCACCTCCATGAGTAGCCACTCTATAGTTGAACCTCAAGAATCAAGAATGAGGGTCATTGGTCATTGAAGGGGCTACAATTGAAGTGAGTAGTAGCTAAATGTTTTAAGGGGGCTAGTAAGGCATAAATGATAAAAGTAATTCTCATTAATGCTTTAAGGGGCACTAGTAAGGCATATATGACAAAAAAAATTCTCAAATAATGTTTGAGGGGGACAGGTAAGGCAAAGATGACAAAAGTAATTTTAATGATGTCAAGGGTTTAGTGGGATTATGGTGGGAACTTCTAGAAGGGATGGTTGACCAAGTTACCTGCTATGAAATCTCAGAAGACCTTGCGGCTAATTCGGTGAATTTGAGAACCGTAGACCGCCGCATGTAGGAGGAGCCAATGACAAGGAGATAGCTGAATTCAATTTTAATGAGGATTCAAGTTCAAAAGATATGAGGTCAATGAATTGTGCAAATGGAAACAACTTGTAGTTTGGGGTAGTTGAACTTGACAAAGGCACTATGGAGGATATCTACGCATGCCACCTGGACCACCAATTCGACAAGCCACAATTAATTCCAGGAAATACCCTAAACAAAAACTTTCTACATATATGGTTGTATACCAATCAGCTTGGGCTACTTAATATGGGATTTGAACCATTTGGAGGGATATAATAAAGTTGAACTCCAAGAAATTTTTTTCATTATCTACTCAATCATTCTTTCCGCTAATCCAAGAACATCAACTTTTCTCTTTCTCAAATTGATTCTGGGTCTGCAATATAATGAGAAACTAGGATGAAACAAAATCAAGTTTTTCATCAACTTCCTTCAACTTGACTTGTAGCTAGGAGAATCTTTTGTGACTTTCCTCCTAGTTTAATTTTTTATTTTGGAATGGAGAAAGCTTGGTTTAAGTGAAGAAATTTATTCCTAATTTTTTATCGCATTCAAATTTCAATTCATTAAGAAATATGATATCTAAGAAGGTATATTTAGAAATTAGCCTTAATTAAATCAAGAATTATAATTGTTGATTTTTAAGACTCCATGGATTTAGCTCGTGGGGAAAAAGAGGGAGACATGTTATTAATTTAAAACATGTTAAAATTAGTTTATTTTAAACAAATCAAACTCTCTAAAATAAACAAAGATTTTATTTTTATCTGCATGTGCCTTTTGATTCAAAGTGCTTTTGTGAATTTTACGCTTTCATACACTAGAAAGAACTCTCGGTACTCTTAATTTATACATTTAATTAAATTAAAAAATCTTAATTTAATGTATTTATTTATTAGTTTAAAAAAGTTAAAATTTATCTTAGTTTATCTTATAAAAATTAAATCTATCAGAGTAGTTTTATGTAAAATAACCTCTTTTGTATTTATATAAATTAAGGATTTTAACAATATATTTGATTTCCAATTTGTGGGAGAGAATTTAGCTAATAAAAAATTAAAAAATACGGATATTATAAAATTAAATAATTTTTATCATTTATATTGATAAATTATCTTAAATAACTAATTATTTGAAAATTTTATTAATAAATTAAAAACATGTTAATATTATTTATTATTTTAAAACATGTTAAAATTATTTTATTTTAAACAAATCAAACTATCTAAAATAAACTAAGATTTTATTTTTATCTGTATGTGCCTTTTGATTCAAAGTACTTTTGTGAATTTTACGCTTTCGTACACTAGAAAGATCTTTTGGTACTCTTAATTTATATATTTCATTAAATAAAAAATCTTAATTTAATGTATTTATGTATTAGTTTAAAAAAGTTAAAATTTATCTTAGTTTTCTTATAAAGATTAAATCTATCAGAATAATTTTATGTAAAATATCCTCTTTTTTATTTATATAAATTAAGGATTTTAAAATTTTATTTGATTTCAAATTTGTGAGAGAGAATTTAGCTATTAAAAAATTAAAAATGCGGATATTATAAAATTAAGCAATTTTTATCATTTATATTGATAAATTATGATAAATAACTAATTATTTATAAAATTATTAATAAATTAAAAAAAGTTAAAATTATTTATTAATTTAAAACATGTTAAAATTATTTATTAATTTAAAACATGTTAAAATTATTTTATTTTAAACAAATAAAACTATCTAAAATAAACTAAGATTTTATTTTTATCTGCATGTGCCTTTTGATTCAAAGTGCTTTTATGAATTTTACGCATTCGTACGCTAGAAAGAAGTTCCAATGTTACAAAATGTGTACAAGTATCAAACGAAAAACATATAAGTATAATCATGTACACGGGAGGAAAAAAAAAAGGGTGGAACCTATGGTCAACTAGGATGAAGGCGGAAGTCGACTGAGGATGATATCAAACTACTGCTCCATCATTTGCAGCCGTGTCATCTTGTCATGGCGGGAAATAATTGTTACTTGAGTAAGCCGAACATCATCGATGACTTCTACAAGAGGAGAGAGTTGATTAGTAGACGGTGATGCACCCTCTTCCATTCTTTTCCCCTTTGCAAATTCTTATCGTTCCTCGAGAGGCTCAAGACTCATCTCGTCTCTGGAAGTAGCTTATTGCGGTGTTTTCTCCTTGGGTATATTTTCTTAATGAAACCACTGTCCACACCACTTGACAAATCCAAAAATTTCCAACTTTGAGTTCTCTTATGGACATCTTCCTTGTCATGTCCATAGAAACCTCATCCGAGAGGACTATGCCACTCTGGAGAAGGGTGATGGTAATCTCTTGTGCGAATAGTAGATTGCCGGCCTTTGAGTTAACAACTATATCGGCCATCCTATTGGCCATGAAATATCCATAATCCAGAGGGACCCACTAGAAGATAGTCATCAACCAAAAAATATCAGTTGTGGTGAGCCGAGAGAAGGTTCCCTTCTTGGGATTCAAAACACGAGTCACTATTTCCATGTCCTCTCAGTGACATGGTGAGGTCTTGTATCCTCACCTCGTAGGAATTCCTTAATGTATGTCCAAAGACAGAAAAAATTACATCTTGAAAATTTTGAGGGAGTTCCTCAAGGAGATCCATTGATCAATTTTCATTTATGTACCTCATCAAGCTCCTGATGGTGGAGTCAAAGAGATTATTCAGAGTGCATGTCTGAATAGATATGGGTGTTTTCTTCACCCACCCAAAACCCAAACCCAGGGTTTTTGGTCTTTATGATGCTCACTCTGTATAACACCAATGCAATGTCTTTGGTATTTGGTAGAAGCTACAGCTATCCTCAAGGCATTCCCATTTGTTCTAGGAGAAAAAAGAAAAAGAAAATCCTTTTTGTACAGAAATATCTTCAACTTTACATTGTCTTTTTTTCTTCTAGACTAATGCAACCACTAATTAACCATTTGCCACCGCTGATGTCAGCAAGATATAAACTCTTATCTCCTGTAGGTATATTTTTTGACACATCTGAAATGAGAAAAAACATGAATTGTTGTTTACAACTGCGAAGGCTTAAGTACTCGGTTATCTTCAATAGGGGTCCCGCAATCTAATTCCGACGACTGTCTATTGGGATCAATTTGGTTGTCCCGATCTTTCCTAGTACCTACAAGTTTTAATTTGTGCAAGATAGGTTGATTATTTTTTGTGTCCATTTTGATGCAATTTCTAGTGTTGGACTTTAGATTTTTGGATAGGTTTTAGGGTTAATAATCGTCTTCTACCTTTGATTTAAGAAAAATCTAAACTAATTTAAATCTCTTCTAGTCTTCATCCACTCCCAATACACAAGGCGCCATGATGTAAATGCAGTCCAGAGGAAGTAAACAGTGAAAGAGGGAGAAAATTTCCCGAAAATGAGGAAAAATTATTATTCAATCCCAAAGAGAGTCTTGAGAGTCAATCAATTAAAATAAGTATAATCATCTCTCTGCCAGAATCTAGAAATGATGAGCAACCAAACAGTATAAAAATTAAAAAAACCCAACATCAACGCAGGAATGAATCCAGGTAGTAGTCGGAGACATCCAGTGGCGGCAAATCATTAAAGAAATCTTCGTCGGAGACATCCAGTGGCGGCAAATCATTAAAGAAATCTTCCGATGGTAGCGAAATCTCGGACGAGGTATTTCCTTCTTCTTCGGTGTCCATAAGAAATATCTCAAGATCCTGATGCAGTTGGGTAGCCTCCACTCCGTCAATTACAGCAGCAGGTGCAGCCTCCAACGTCAACTGCTGCCCAGAGGCCGGCATGGTCGCATTCAATTCGTCCGCGAGCTCCAGTATCGTGGCTTCTTCCTCTTGCATATTGGCGATCAAAAGCTCGAGCTCATCAAGGGTGCATTGCTCCAAGTCAATGTTGTCCAAGGAGACAAAGGGATCTTCGTCTTCCACCGCCTTTGGGATGTTCGTCTCGCCTTCGAGATAGCGCTGCAACAAACCCTCGTCTCCGAAGACAAAGGGCCTACCGGCGGGAGAGAAGGCAACGACGAAGACGGAAGCGCCGGTTAGAAGGGAGAGTTGCTCAGCTTTCTTGAACAGTCCCTTCTTCCGCTTGGAGAAGGTGACTTGCAAAGCTTGTCGATTCTCAATCTTCTTCATCTCCAGCTTTCTCTTTCCCATCCCCATTCTTTAACTTTTTTTCTTTCTCTGCTCTCGCTGAAAATTTCTCTCTGTTAAAGAAATAACATAGCAGATCAACTGATTTCTTTACCGTTTATTTCATATATTTTGTGTGATAAAAAATCTAGGAAGGCAGTAGGAAATGAGTTGTCTTGCAGTAGCTTGAAACCGTTGATAAAATCCGGATAATAACTGACGGGATCTTGCACAAGAGATTTGGTTTTAATAATCTCAGGGTTGTAATCGTAATCTCGGGGCATAAACTGAATCCAGGTAATTATCGTCTTTGCTGTCCTAACAGACACAACGGTTTTGAAATACAACGGTTTCAGCAAGTTACACCGTATGGCTGTAAGAAGAGTCGCATTTTTGTGTAGTTTTGCCCGGTAAATCTTACGAAAATGAGTCAAGAATTTAATCTTCCGCCTGTTTCTAACTGTGAGGTCCAGATCACCAGAGTCCAGAGAGTCGAGAGGGAGAGACGCCATGGGAGAAGGTAAGTCGGTGCCTGCATGTGACTGTTGTGAAGGTAGACTAGAGGAAACCTCCGAACGGAGGGGTGAATCAGTGGACGGATGGTGAGTCATTAACTCGTCATCATGGGGCTCATCAGATAAAAAGGGATCAATGTGTAACAATTCTGTATCATGCAAACCAGGAGTAGACAAGGGAATCCGAAAGTAACAGACCTGTTCCAAGAACTTAACATTGCGAGAAACAAAAAGTCTACCAGACTCAGGATGGTAACATCGGTTTCCTTTTCGACCAAAACCATAACCAAGAAACACACATAATGCAGATTTGGCAAACAATTTAGTGCGATAGGAAGGGGATAATAAGACAAAGCATGCACAACGAAAGACACGCAAGTGTTCATAGGTAGGACGAACACCATACAACCGTTCAAAAGGGGAGATACTGCCAGAAACAAATGAAGGAATACGATTAATCAAATATGTGACAGTATGAAGGGCTTCCCCCAAAAATTCAAAAGGGATAGAGGCATGGAGCAGTCAAGAGCGAGCGGTTTCAATAAGATGATGATGTTTACGTTCTGCAACACCATTCTGCTGAGGTGTATAAGGACAAGACAACTGATGAATAGTGCCCTCAGACTTCGGAAAATCATTCAATAAATATGACATATTCACCACCCGAATCAAAGCGAAAAATTTAATGTGAGTGGAAAAATGGGTTCGCACCATAGTACAAAATCGAACATAAATAGAATAAAAATCTGATTTTTGATGCATAAGAAATATCCAAGAGAAACGAGTGAAATCATCGACAAGCAATGCATAAAAGCGAGCCCCACCTTTAGTTGGTACAGGTGCAGGGCCCAAACATCAGAGTGACCAAGATCAAAAGGAGAAGAAGTAACCGAGTGACTTAATGTAAAAGGTAAATGTATGATCATAAACTGTAAACGAGAAGCAGAAACATGTCCTAAACGAGTATGCCATAAGTAAAAAGGATTATTTATAGAAAGTTAATCTTGCAACATGGATTGAAGTGACAAACTAGACACCTGCAGAGATATTGGCAATTTTAAGTCATCAAGCAAGTAAAGACCACCTTCTCTATGGCCTATCCCAATCTGCCTCCCGAACTTGCGATCCTGTATAAGACAATGATCAGAAGCAAAGGTAATGGTAAGACCTAAATCAGTAAGTTTGCCAATTGAAAGAAGGTTAACAGCTAGATGGGGAACATAGAAAACATCAGACAAAGACCAAGTAGGGTGAGTGACAATTCCAACCGAGGCTAGTGGCATGGGAGAGCCATTAGCAGCTTGGATGTTAACTGGGTGAGAAGGCTTACCACAATCATGTAAAAGAGACAAATGGGGTGTCATATGGTGTGTGGCTCCAGAATCTAAGATTCATTTGTGAGTGTCACTGGAGCCAGCCAAACAAGACATACCTGCATGGGATGCAAATTGAGTACTTGGAGCAGACGACTTGCCAAGAATGCGAGTGAGCTCGGCAGCTAATGATGAGAGATCAGGCGTAGAATGCTGGGGGGAGCTGGTGCAGAAGGTGCATCTGAATAATCCAAAGATCCAATGGCAGCAGATGGACGAAAACCTCTATGTGGTGGTGGACAACTAAATGTATGATGTGGTGCAGATTTGAAATGGCCTTGATGTTAACGACTAGAGGCATGATGTTGTGTAGGTTTGAAATTGCCTTGATTTTTATTGTTGCTTTGCAATGAGGGGCACTGGTGTTTCCAATGACCTTTACCATGACAGTGGGAACATTCATCTTGTGGAAGTGGCACTTTAGGCTTCCCTGATGACTGATGAGTATGAGAGTGTGTTCTAGAACCAAGTAAGCCCCCTGATGGCTGAGGAGTATGAGAGTGTGTTCCAAAAACAAGTACCTGTGACATATCAGGTGATGATGTTTTACTGGAAGAAAGCCCACCCAAAGACCTCAACCATGTTTCTTCAGCCAACAATTAAGATACAGTTGCAGACAAGTTGGGTAGCGGAGCTCTATGGATCATAGATCCTCTTATCAGTTCAAAATCACTGCGAAGAGCCATAAGAAAATCGGTAAGCTTGCGATCATCACATGCTTTGGTATATTCAGGGAGCTTCCGAAAGGAGGGTGGATCCATCATATATAGTTGATCCCACAGAGGTGTCATAAAGGAGTAGAATTCTTGAATTGTACGATCACCTTGCTTAGCGGACAACAATTCTTTCTCAATCTGATATATTTTGGCAAAGTTTGTCTGTTCATACAGAGTTTCCAAATAGTCCCATATTTCTTTTGCAGTCTCATACTTCAAAAGTTGCAAACTGATAGACAGATCCACGGAGTTGTTGATCCAAGTGATGATTTTTACATTTTCAGTCAACCACTTCTTATGTTCTTTGATGAAGTCAGTGGATGTAGGTTCTGAGCAGTGATTTGTCCATCAATGTAATCCCAAGAGTCTTTTCCAACTAAAAATTTTTATTCTAAACAAATCAAACTATTTAAAATAAACTAAAATTTTATTTTTATCAGCACGTGCCTTTTGATTCAAAGTGCTTTTGTGAATTTTATGCTTTCGTACACTAGAAAGAACTCTCGGTACTCTTAATTTATATATTTAATTAAATTAAAAAATCTTAATCTAACGTATTTATTTATTAGTTTAAAAAATTTAATATTTATCTTAGTTTATCTTATTAAAATTAAATCTATCAGAGTAGTTTTATGTAAAATAATCTCTTTTGTATTTATATAAATTAAGGATTTTAACGATATATTTGATTTCAAATTTGCGAGAGAGATTTAGCTATTAAAAAATTAAAAATATGGATTTTATAAAATTAAGTAATTTTTATCATTTACATTGATAAATTATGTTAAATAACTAATTATTTATAAAAATTATTAATAAATTAAAAACATGTTAAAATTATTTTATTTTAAACAAATCAAACTATCTAAAATAAACTAAGTTTTTCTTTTTATCTGCATGTGCCTTTTGATTCAAAGTGCATTGGTGGATTTTACTCTTTCATACACAAGAAAGAACTCTCGGTACTCTTAATTTATATATTTAATTAAATTAAAAAATCTTTATTTAATGTATTTATTTATTAGTTTATCTTGTAAAAATTAAATCTATCAGAGTATTTTTTATGTAAAATAACCTCTTTTGTATTTATATAAATTATGGATTTTAACAATTTATTTGATTTCAAATTTGTGAGAGAGAATTTAGCTATTAAAAAAATTAAAAATGAGGTTATTATAAAATTAAGTAATTTTTATCATTTATAATGATAAATTATGTTAAATAAATAATTATTTATAAAACTATTAATAAATTAAAAACATGTTAAAATTATTTTATTTTAAAAAAATCAAACTTTCTAAAATAAACTAAGAATTTATTTTTATCTGCATGTGCCTTTTGATTCAAAGTGCTTTTATGAATTTTACGCTTTAGTACGCTAGAAAGAAGTTCCAATGATTACAAAATGTGTACAAGTATCAAACAAAAAACATATAAGTATAATCATGTACACGGGAGGGGAAAAAAAGGGTAGATCCTATGGTCAACTAGGATGAAGGCGGAAGTCGACTGAGGATGATGTCAAACTGCTGCTCCATCATTTGCAGCCGTGTCGTCTTGTCATGGCGGGAGACAATTGTTACTTGAGTAAGCCGAACATCATCGATGACTTCTGCAAGAGTAGAGAGATGATCAGTAGACGATGATGCACCCTCTTCCATTCTTTTCCCCTTTGCAAATTCTTATTGTTCCTCGAGAGGCTCGAGACTCATCTCGTCTCTGGAAGTGGCTTATTGTGGGGTTTTCTCCTTGGGTATATTTTCTTAATGAATCCACTGTCCACACCACTTGACAAATCCAAAAATTTCCAACTTTGATTTCTCTTATGGACATCTTCCTTGTCATGTCCATAGAAACCTCATGCGAGAGGTCTATGCCACTTTGGAGAAGGGTGATGGTAATCTCTTGTGCGAATAGTAGATTGCCCGCCTTTGAGTTAACAACTACATCGGCCATCCTATTGGCCATGAAATATCCATAATCCAGAGTGACCCTCTAGAAGATAGTCATCAACCAGAAAATATCAGTTGTGGTGAGCCGAGAGAAGGTTCCCTTCTTGGGATTCAAAACATGAGTCACTATTTCCATGTCCTCTCTGTGACATGGTGAGGTCTCGTATCCTCACCTCGTAGGAATTCCTTAATGCTTGTCCAAAGACAGTAAAAATTACATCTTGAAAATTTTGAGGGAATTTCTCAAGGAGATCCATTGACCAATTTTCATTTATGCACCTCATTATGCTCGTGATGGTGAAGTTAAGGAGATTATTCAGAGTGGGTGTCTGAATAGATATGGGTGTTTTCTTCACCCACCCAAAACCCAAACCCAGGGTTTTTGGTCTTTATGACACTCTATATAACACCAATGCCATGTCTTTGTTATTTGGTAGAAGCTGCAGCTACCCTGAAGGCATTCTCATCTGTTCTAGGAGAAAAAAGAAAAAAAAAATCCTTTTTGTACAAAAATTTCTTCAACTTTACATTGTCTTTTTTTTTCTAGTCTAATGCAACCACTATTTAACCATTTGCCACAGTTGATGTCCGGAAGATGTAAACTCTTATCTCCTGGATTTTCTGAAATTTATGGTATATTTTCTGAAACGTCTGAAATGAGAAAAAACATCAATTGTTGTTTACAAGTGCGAAGGATTAAGTTCTCGGTTCTCCTCAATAGGGGTCCTGCAATCTGAATCCGGTGACTGTCTCGGATTCAGAACCGGGATCATTTGGTTGTCCGGATCTTTCCCAATACCTATACAAGTTTTAATTTGTGCAAGATAGGTCGATTATTTTTTGTGTCCATTTCGATGCAATTTCTAGTGTTGGACTTTAGATTTTTGGATAGGTTTTAGGGTTAATAATCGTCTTCTACCTTTGATTTAACAAAAAATAAACTAATTTACATCTCTTCTAGTCTCCAGACGGGCAAGAGATTTACAGAAATCTTCATCCACTCCCAATACACAAGCCACCATGAAGTAAATGTAGTAAAGAGGAAGTAAACGGTGGAAGAGGGAGAAAATTTCCCGAAAATGAGAAAGAATTATTATTGAATCCCAAAGAGAGTTTTGGGAGTCAATCAATTAGAATAAGGTATAATCATCCCTCTACAGAATAAAAAACCAAATGTGTCAAACACAGAAGTACAGTCCCAGAACCCAGAAATGGTGAGGAATCAAACAGTATAAAAATTAAAAAAAACCAACATCAACGCAGGAATGAATCCAGGTAGTAGTCGGAGACATCCAGTGGCGGCAAATCAATAAAGAAATCTTCCGATGGTAGCGAAATCTCGGATGAGGTAATTCCTACTTCTTCGGTATCCATAAGAAAAATATCTCAAGATCGTGATGCAGTTGGGTAGCCTCCACTCCGTCAATTACAGCAGCAGGTGCAGCCTCCAACGTCAACTGCTGCCTAGAGGCCAGCTTGGTCGCATTCAATTCGTCCGCTAGCTCTAGTATCGTGGCTTCTTCCTCCTCCAGATTGGCGATCAAAAGCTCGAGCTCATCAAGGGTGCATTGCTCCAAGTCGATGTTGTCCAAGGAGACAAAGGGATCTTCGTCTTCCACCGCCTTTGGGATGTTCGTCTCGCCTTCGAGATAGCGCTACAACAAACCCACGTCTCTGAAGACAAAGCGCTTGCCGGTGGGAGAGAAGGGAACGACGAGGATGGAAGCGCCGATTAGAAGGGAGAGTTGCTCATCTTTCTTGAACAGTCCCTTCTTCCGCTTGGAGAAGGTGACTTGCGAAGCTTGTCGATTCTCAATCTTCTTCATCTCCAGCTTTCTCTTTCCCATCCCCATTCTTTCACTTTTTTTCTTTCTCTGCACTCACTGAAAATTTCTCTCTGTTAAAGAAACAACTGTTTTCTTTACAAAGACGCAAAAAAAATTTACTGTTTATTTCATTTATTTTGTCTGATAAAAAATCTAGGAAGTCGGGTTGTCTTTCATTAGCAAATGAGTTGTCTTGTTGTAGTTTGTGTGAGCCTTGATAAAATCCGGATAATAACTGACAAGATCTTGCTCAAGAGAAATATGATCATCACTATTACCAGTAATGATAATATTGCTGACATACACCAACAGAAACTGAACATACTTGCCAGTATTGAGAGTAAATAGGGAAGTATGAGAGTAAAAATTCTTGAAACCTGAACCCACAAGAAATTGATGCAGTTTATGATACCAAACCCATGGAGCCTATTTGAGACCATATACAACTTTATGAAGTTTGTAGACATAGGTTGAATGTTTTGTACCCTTTGGATGAAGAGATTTCTGTTATAAATTGTGTATAAATACTACTCTTAAATCAATGTAAAATGTGGTTCAATTCATCCTCTCATACTTTGTTGTGAAAATTTCTCTCCTTTATGTCGAATATAAGTTGCATAATAAAATCATTAAGGAAAAAATATTTGATAAAGAGAGGCGAAAGAAAGTCTTCTTACTTCAAAATATCCTACTCCGTACATTTCTCTTGCTTTGCTGCCTTGGTTCCCTGTTTCTTTTTCTGTTCAGCCTTTTGAACTTTAAAGGAAATCCCAAAAAATCACTTGATAATTGTCTTTATTCATTCAATAATTGAATCTTTGTCAAATCTAAGAGTTCCCTTCAGTCTTACAAACAAAAGAAAGATGAAAAGAAGAGGGACGAAGGAACTCACAACGAGCATTCTACTGTACAATAATCCATGCTACAGTGAGCCAAGTCCCAAGACTCCTTTGTCATGGAAATTGTAGCTGAAATCAGGCCGCAAATGGAAAAATTACCAGCAAAGTAAAGTCTTGGCAGCAGTTAGGCAAGAGTCGAATTGCTCGAGCTTGCTTGACTGCGCGCCTCGATCGAAAAAATCCTAGTAGCTAGCAAAATATTTGGCAAATGCTACCAGAATTAAAGGGGATTGAGGATTACTGATGTCATGAGATGTCTTTATCTTCATTTGCTCCTCCATAGAGCGTTCTACTATAAAAATCCTCATTCACCTTTGGACATGCATCGAGATTCTTTGAGGAAGATAGTGCCAAAATATGGATTTCCGTCTAACGATATCGATTTTCTCTACGAGCTTCTCTTCCTCTTATCTTTCGACTCCCGTTTGTTTAAGAGGCTGAGGGGGTAGGGAGCATTTGCCATCTCAGCTAGTTTCTGAGAAAAACTTGACCCCTGTTCCATTAACGTATATATTAGATTAGATAATATGGATATATAGCTAGAAATAGATAGATATATAGTCTTTCAAAATAAAAAGGTTTTAACGAAATAACAATATGACCCTTGGTTTACTTTAGAATGACATTTGTTTTTCTAGACTAATGCAACCACTAATTAACCATTTGTCAAGTTTGATGTCCGGATGATGGAAACTTTATCTCCTATCTTTTTAGCAATTTATGGTATATTTTCTAACACGTCTGAAATGAGAAAAAACTTCAATTATTTACAACTGCGATGGTGAGGTGCCTATCGTGCCAAATCTATGAAATTCAAGGATGGCTACATGATTTCTTCTGGTCAACCAGTTAATGAATACATAGACACTGTAGTGATACATGTATTGCCTAGACACGTCAGCACCACTACTAAGAAATGTATAGAGATTAAATAATCTTCACTTGTTCGACCTAAAGTGAATAAAATGAGCAATTATGTAGAAGAGGACTGCCCACAAGTTATTAGTCAGCAAGATTAATCTTTCCCAGTACCTATACAAGTTTTAATTTGTGAAAGATAGGTCGATTAATTCTGATGTCCATTTTGATTCAATTTCTAGTGGTTTACTTTAGGTTTTTGGATGGGAAATGAGTTGTTTTGCAGTAGCTTGTTTGAGCTTGGATAAAATCCGGATAATAACTGAAAGGATCTTGCTCAAGAAAAATACGATCATCACTATTACCAGTAATGATAATTTTGTTGACATACACCAATAGAAACGGAACATGTTTGCCAGTATTGAGAGTAAATAGGGAAGTATGAGAGTGAAAATTCTTGAAACCTGAACCCACATGAAATTGATGCAGTTTATGATACCAAGCCCATGGAGCCTGTTTGAGACCATATACAACTTTATGAAATTTGTAGACATAGGTTGGATGTTTTGTACCCTTTGGATGAAGAGGTTTCTGTTATAAATTGTGTATAAATACTACTCTTAAATCAATGTAAAATGTGGTTCAATTCATCCTCTCATACTTTGTTGTGAAAATTTCTCTCCTTTATGTCGAAAACAAGTTGCGTCACAAAATCATTAAGGAAAAAAGAGAACATAAAGATAGGCGAAAGAAAGTCTTCTAACTTCAAAATATCCTACTCCATACATTTCTCTTGCTTTGCTGCCTTGGTTCCCTATTTCTTTTTCTGTTCAGCCTTTTGAACTTTAAAGGAAATCCCAAAAAATCACTTGATAATTATCTTTATTCATTCAATAATTGAATCTTTGTCAAATCTAAGAGCTCCCTTCAGTCTTACAAACAAAAGAAAGATGAAAAGAAGAGGGACGAAGAAACTCACAATGAGCATTCTACTGTACAATAATCCATGCTACAGTGAGCCAAGTCCCAAGACTCCTTTGTCATGCAAATTGTAGCTGAAATAAGGCCGCAAATGGAAAAATTACCAGCAAAGTAAAGTCTTGGCAGCAGTTAGGCAAGAATGGAATTGCTCGAGCTTGCTTGATTGCACGCCTCGATCGAAAAAATCCTAGCAGCTAGCAAAATATTTGGCATATGCTACCAGAATTATAGGGGATTGAGGATTACTGATGTCATGAGATGTCTTTATCTTCATTTGCTCCTCCATAGAGCGTTCTACTGTAAAAATCCTCATTCACCTTTGGACATGCATCGAGATTCTTGGAGGAAGATAGTGCCAAAATATGGATTTCCATCTAACGATATCGATTTTCTCTACGAGTTTCTCTTCCTCTTATCTTTCGACTCTTGTTTGTTTAAGAGGCTGAGGGGGCAGGGAGCATTTGCCATCTCGGCTAGTTTATGAGAAAAACTTGACCCCTGTTCCATTAACGTATATATTAGATTAGATAATATGGATATATAGCTAGAAATAGATAGATATATAGTCTTTCAAAATAAAAAAGTTTTAATGAAATAACAATATGTTTAGAATGACATTTGTTTTTCTAGACTAATGCAACCACTAATTAACCATTTGTCAAGTTTGATGTCCGGATGATGGAAACTCTATCTCCTATATTTTCAGCAATTTATGGTATATTTTTTAACACGTCTGAAATGAGAAAAACGTCAATTTTTTACAACTGCGATGGTGAGGTGCCCATCGTACCAAATCCATGAAATTCAAGGATGGCTACATGATTTCTTCTGGTCAACCAGTTAATGAATACATAGACACTGCAGTGATACATGTATTGCCTAGACACGTCAGCACTACTACTAAGAAATGCGTAGAGATTAATTAATCTTTATTTGTTAGACCTAAAGTGAATAAAATAAATAAAATGTGCAATTATGTAGAAGAGTACTGCCCACAAGTTATTAGTCAGCAAGATTAATCTTTCCCTGTACCTATACAAGTTTTAATTTGTGCAAGATATGTCGATTAATTCTGGTGTCCATTTTGATTCAATTTCTAGTGTTGTACTTTATGTTTTTAGACAGGTTTTAGGGTTAATAATCGTCTTCTACCTTTGATATAAGAAAAATATAAACTAATTTACATATCTTCTTAGTCTCCTGACGGGCAACAAATTTATAGAAACCTACATCCACTCCCAATACACAAGCAGCCATGAAGTAAATGCAGTAAAGAAGAAGCAAAGGGTGAAAATGAGCAAGAATTATTATTCAATCCCAAATAGAGTTTTGGGAGTCAATTAATTAGAATCATCTCTGTACATAATAAAAAACCAAACGTGTGAAACGTGCCAGAACCCAGAAATGGTGAGCAACCAAACAGTATAAAAATTAAAAAAACCCAACATCAACGCAGGAATGAACCCAGGTAGTCGTCGGAGACATCCAGTGGCGGCAAATCATTAAAGAAATCTTCCGATGGTAGCGAAATCTCGGATGAGGTATTTCCTTCTTCTTCGGTGTGCATAAGAAATATCTCAAGATCCTGATGCAGTTGGGTAGCCTCCACTCCCTCAATTACAGCAGCAGGTGCAGCCTCCAACGTCAACTGCTGCCCAGAGGCCGGCATGGTCGCATTCAATTCGTCCGCGAGCTCCAGTATCGTGGCTTCTTCCTCCTGCATCTTGGCGATCAAAAGCTCGAGCTCATCAAGGGTGCATTGCTCCAAATCGATGTTGTCCAAGGAGACAAAGGGATCTTCGTCTTCCACCGCCTTTGGGATGTTCGTCTCGCCTTCGAGATAGCGCTGCAACAAACCCTCGTCTCCGAAGACAAAGGGCCTGCCGGCGGGAGAGAAGGCAACGACGAAGACGGAAGCGCCGGTTAGAAGGGAGAGTTGCTCAGCTTTCTTGAACAGTCCCTTCTTCCGCTTGGAGAAGGTGACTTGCAAAGCTTGTCGATTCTCAATCTTCTTCATCTCCAGCTTTCTCTTTCCCATCCCCATTCTTTAACTTTTTTTCTTTCTCTGCTCTCGCTGAAAATTTCCCTCTGTTAAAGACATAACATAGCAGATCAACTGATTTCTTTACCGTTTATTTCATATATTTTGTGTGATAAAAAATCTAGGAAGGCAGTAGGAAATGAGTTGTCTTGCAGTAGCTTGAAACCGTTGATAAAATCCGGATAATAACTGACGGGATCTTGCACAAGAGATTTGGTTTTAATAATCTCAGGGTTGTAATCGTAATCTCGGGGCATAAACTGAATCCAGGTAATTATCGTCTTTGCTGTCCTAACAGACACAACGGTTTTGAAATACAACGGTTTCAGCAAGTTAAACCGTATGGCTGTAAGAAGAGTCGCATTTTTGTGTAGTTTTGCCCGGTAAATCTTACGAAAATGAGTCAAGAATTTAATCTTCCGGCTGTTTCTAACTGTGAGGTCTATACCGAACTTTTGGAGCATTTGTCCTGTTTCTGTAGTTTTTGTCTTCATATGACTGAAGATTTTCTGACATTGTAGACTTTGTTACTTGGCACATTTTTATGTTAAATAGAGTGACATTTATTTGATTTTAGCAGATTAAGAGCATTGCGATGGACAAGAAGAGTTGGGAGTGGACGAAGTAAATTCAGTTCTTGCAGGGGAGGATTCTGCTTCTGTAAGGAGTTCCGAGGCAACTCACAACAGAGCCAATAAAGGATGAAGAAATTCATCAAGAAATACAGTCTGAATCTTATGAAGAACAAATTACAGAAAGAGAAGACGTCAACCAAGCATGATGCTCACAGAAAGATGATGCAGCTATAGTTATCCAGTCGGCATTCTGGTTTGCTTATGCTTCCTAAACATTGTATCTACTAATAGCTACAAAAGCCATCTAGGTATTAGCATCATAAATGATGTAATCCAATAGAAATTATGCAGCATGATTCTTAAATTGGGCAATTGGTTGACAGTCATGCTGAAAGAAATAGCCTCTTGGAAAAGAAATTCTGATGGTCTAACATCAAGAGGCATGCCCTTAAGAAGTGGCTGACTCAAGACTTTCAGAGTTTCACCTATCCACAATGAGGCTAACTGATCTTGTTGGATTTTCAAGTCAAGGGTTTCTTTTTAGTGACTTTACTTGGGTGATTCTGAAAAGCCATTTTGCTGCTGTCTTTCTATCAGGCCAGGCGTCAGTTCCAAGAAACCAGAAGGTTCTGTAAAAGGGAGAGTAGTGAAGAAAGCAAACCATTCACCGAGTCTGGAGGCACATCAGTTGAAGTCGAAACTGGTGCTTCAACTGAAAAATACATGAAACTGCCCCTTTTCATCCTCGAGTACATCAGAAGTCCAAAACCCAAATCTCCAAGCAGAAGGTATTACACATGCCAACTCTTCTCACTTGAAACTGACATGTACATGTAAATTGAAACTACACTGCCTGCTTGAGACCTTAAAGGGAAAGTTCTGCATGTATATTTCATAGTATGACATCAAAATTTTGTCGAACCACATGTAAAACTATCATTTAATTATGAAAAGTTCAGTCTCTATTCCTCTTAAATAATACTTGGGTAAATTGAAGTGAACTCATAACATAAGCAATCATACTAGGAAATGAGAAATCTGATTTCTGTAGTAGGCATATAAACAAGTTGTCAACACATATATTGGGATCTAACAGATAGGAACTGCCGATAGGTAAGCTGATGGTACTTTTGAAATTGCCACTCTAGAAGTAGCCATAACTTGGAATTGTCTCCATCGAATAGTTCTGTCTAATAGAATTTTTTTATTTATATCCAATACGTAATAAATTAACAGGTAGGAGAAGATGACCAATTGAGTAAGAGTTAGTTCAATCTAATAGATTTAAGGCCCAGAATAGCAGATGGTAAAATACTTGAAAGCTGATAGAATTATATAACTTGTTTGGAATTGGTATTTCAACTCAGACTAGCGTGATTGTCAAAAACAAATGAACGAAAAGAAAATTGAATTTTTAGAAAAATTGTTCACCTTGAATGATGCCATCAAAGGAAGAATGGAACGACAGCACAGTGAGTAGCAATATAGCAAAGTTAAGAATGCAACACAGGCAGGAGGCAACAACAAGGCGTGAGAGAGCATTGGCTTATGCATTTTCACAACAGGTAAGTCTAGGTTTCTCAAGGACACTGATCTGTTTATTTTCGACTTATCGACTCTAATTTCTGTATGTTCAGAGTAAAGACTCAAGTATCCAAATGTTCTACTTGTTGACAGCTAAGAACCTGTACATCCAAAAAGAAACAAGCCCAATCAGACTCCAGGCAACCCAACTTGGGGATGGAGCTGGTTAGAGAGGTGGATGGCAACCTGCCAGCCAGAATCCTCTGTTGAAGATCTAAGAAGCAACTCACTACAGTCATCAAGCTTCGTTCAATACCAAGAAGAAAGATGATGTGGGAGGAGAAGAAAAGGAGAGCTGCGGATCCAATGAAATAACAGTTGGACTGGATGGTGTGATAGTAAATGGAGAAACCAGTAATGATGGACATGGAGCTAGTACAAACAGGCTCAAAGCAGCAAGAACTGTGTCAAGACGAAAGACAGTGCCAAGTTGCCAACACACAACAGCGCCAACCAAGGTACAGTAGCTGCACTCCTTGGTTCTCACATATTATACTTTGACAAACTTATATTTGCATCGAATGGTTGCTGGAGTGTCTCTACTGAAGTCAATATCACTTAATACAGTATACTCACTGACTCTCCATGAAAGATTATGACAAAACATGTTGTTGGTGAGTCCCTTCATCTGCTTTCCTGGAAATCAGTTATTAATCAGTGTATAAGATATGTCTGGACTTATGTTGATGCATCTCAGGACAGAAGCAAACTAGATCTCTTTAGTACTCCATTTACTGATAGATGTTAAAAATATTGAGCTTAAGAAGTTAATTCAAGGAAGGAAGAATTGCTAACCAGTGCTTCTTACCCTTTAATACGAAATGATGGGGGATTGAATCTTGAGAAAGGTCTGTTTAAATAAGTAGAAACCATCTGCATTTACCATTTCTTGGAGACTTTTGGGTTCTTTCACGAACTATTCACAGTGAAATCCTAAGATTAATTGTGTGGACGAGCGCCTAAGATGGTCATATACTCTTAATGATATTAGCTGCACCTAGTAAATTAAGTAATTTTAACAATATTTTTTTATTTATATAAATTAAGGATTTTAACAATATATTTGATTTCAAATTTGTGAGAGAGAATTTAGCTATTAAAAAATTAAAAATATGGATATTATAAAATTTTGATTTTTTTTTCATTTATATTGATTAATCATTTTAAATAACTAATTATTTATAAAAATTATTAATAAATTTAAAACTTGTTAAAATTATTTATTAATTTAAACAAATCAAACTATCTAAAATAAAATAAGATTTTATTTTTATATGCATGTACCTTTTGATTCAAAGTGCTTTTGTGAATTTTACGCTTCGTACACTAGAAAGAACTCGCACTACTCTTAATTTATATATTTAATTAAATTAAAAAATCTTAATCTAACGTATTTATTTATATATTAAATTTGAAGTATGGGTGTTCCTATCAGAATAGTTTAACGTAAAATAACATCTTTTGTATTTAAATAAATTAAGGATTTTAACGATGTATTTGATTTCAAATTTGTGAGAGAGAATTTAGCTATTAAAAATTAAAAATAACGATATTATAAAATTAAGTAATTTTTATCATTTATATTGATAAATTATGTTAAATAACTAATTATTTATAAAACTTATTAATAAATTAAAAACATGTTAAAATTATTTTATTTTAAACAAATCAAACTATCTAAATTAAGTTAAATAACTAATTATTTATAAAAATTATTAATAAATTAAAAACAAGTAAAATTATTTATTAATTTAAAACATGTTAAAAAAATTTTGTTTTAAACAAATGAAACTGTCTAAAATAAACTAAGATTTTATTTTTATCTGCATGTGCCTTTTGATTCAAAGTGCTTTTGTGAATTTTACGCTTTCTTACGCTAGAGAGAACTCTCGGTACTCTTAATTTATATATTTAATTAAATTAAAAAATCTTAATTTAATAAATTTATTTATTAGTTTAAAAAAGTTAAAATTTAACTTAGTTTATCTTATAAAAATTAAATCTTTCGGAGAAATTTTATGTAAAATAACGACTTTTTTATTTATATAAATTAAGGATTTTAACAATTTATTTGATTTCAAATTTGTGAGAGAGAATTTAGCTATGAAAAAATTAAAAATATGGATATTATAAAATTAAGTAATTTTTATCATTTATATTGATAAATAATTTTAAGCAACTAATTATTTTTAAAAATTATTAATAAATTAAAAACATGTTAAAATTATTTTTTAATTTGAAACATGTTAAAATTATTTTGTTTTAAACAAATCAAACTATCTAAAATAAACTAAGGCTTTATTTTTATCTGCATGTGCCTTTTGATTCGAAGTGCTTTTGTGAATTTTATGCTTTCGTACGCTAGAAAGAACTCTTGGTACTCTTAATTTATATATTTAATTAAATTAAAAAATCTTGATTTAACCTATTTATTTATTAGTTTAAAAATGTTAATATTTATCTGAGTTTATCTTATAAAAATTAAATCTATCAGAATAGTTTTATGTAAAATAACCTCTTTTGTATTTATATAAATTAAGGATTTTAACGATATATTTGATTTCAAATTTGTGAGAGAGAATTTATCTATTAAAAAATTAAAAATACGAATATTATAAAACTAAGTAATTTTTATCATTTATATTGATAAATTATGTTAAATAACTTACTCACCATCTGATGGGGACGTCAGACACGAGTGGAAACGCGAGGGGTGGCAAGATGCGGATCGCCAGAGTCCAGAGAGTCGAGAGGGAGAGGCGCCATGGGAGAAGGTAAGTCAGTACCTACATGTGACTGTTGTGAAGGCAGACTAGAGGAAACCTCCGGATGGAGTGGTGAATTAGTGGACGGATGGTGAGTGATTAACTGGTCATCATGGGGCTCATCAGATACAAAGGGATCAATGTGTAACAATTCTGTATCATGCAAACCAGGAGTAGACAAGGGAATCCGAAAGTAACAGAACTGTTCCAAGAACTTAACATTGCGAGAAACAAAAAATTTACTAGACTCAGGATGGTAACATCGGTATCCTTTTTTACCAAAACCATAACCAAGAAACACACAATGCAGATTTGGCAGACAATTTAGTGCGACAGGAAGAGGGTAATAAGACAAAGCATGCACAGCCAAAGACACACAAGTGCTCATAGGTAGGACGAACACCATACAACCGTTCAAAAGGGGAGATACTGCTAGAAATAAATGAAGGAATACGATTAATCAAATAAATGGCAGTATGAAGGGCTTCCCCCCAAAATTCAGAAGGGACAGAGGCATGGAGCAGTAAAGAGCGAGCGGTTTCAACAAGATGACGATGTTTACGTTCTGCAACACCATTCTGCTGAGGTGTATAAGGACAAGACAACTGATGAATAGTGCCCTCAGACTTCAGAAAATCATTCAATAAAGATGACATATATTCACCACCCGAATCAAAGCGAAAAAATTTAATGTGAGTGGAAAAATGGGTTCGCACCATAGCACAAAATTGAACATAAATAGAATAAAAATTTGATGTTCGATGCATAAGAAATATCCAAGAGAAACGAGTGAAATCATCGACAAGCAATGCATAAAAGCGAGCCCCACCTTTAGTGGATACAGGTGCAGGGCCCCAAACATCAGAGTGAACAAGATAAAAAGGAGAATAAGTAATCGAGTGACTTAATGTAAAAGGTAAATGGCATTGTTTGCCAAGATTACAACCAACACAATCACTAAGAGGGGAAGATTTAATAGTAGAATCCAACATATTGTGTGTGATCATAAACTGTAAACGAGAAGCAGAAACATGTCCTAAACGGGTATGCCATAAGTAAAAAGGATTATTTATAGAAAGTAAATCTTGCAACATGGATTGAACTGATAAATTAGACACATGTAGAGATGCTGGCAATTTTAAGTCATCAAGCAAGTAAAGGCCACCTTCTCCATGGCCTATCCCAATTTGCCTCCTGAACTTGCGATCCTGTATAAGACAATGATCAGAAGCAAAGGTAATGATAAGACCTAAATCAATAAGTTTGCCAATTGAAAGAAGGTTAACAGCTAGATGGGGAACATAGAAAACATCAGACAAAGACCAAGTAGGGTGAGTGACAGTTCCAACCGAGGCTATTGGCATGGGAGAGCCATTTGTAGCTTGGATGTTAACTGGGTGTGATGGCTTAACACAATCATGTAAAAGAGACAAATGGGGTGTCATATGGTGTGTGGCTCCAGAATCTAAGATTCATTTGTGAGTGTCACTGGAGCGAGCAGAACAAGACATACCTGCATGGGATGCAAATTGAGTACTGGGAGCAGAGGACTTGCCAAGAATGCGAGTGAGCTCGGCAGCTAATGATGAGAGATCAGGCGTAGAATGCTGGGGGGAGCTGGTGCAAAAGGTGCATCTGAATAATCCAAAGATCCAATGGCAGCAGATGGACGAAAACATCTATGTGGTGGTGGACGACTAAAGGTACGATGTGGTGCTGATTTGAAATGGCCTTGATGTTGACGACTAGAGGCATGATGTTGTGCAGGTTTGAAATTGCCTTGATTTTTATTGTTGCTTTGCAATGAGGGGCACTGGTGTTTCCAATGACCTTTACCATGACAGTAGGAACATTCATATTGTGGAACTGGCACTTTAGGCTTCCCTGATGACTGATGAGTATGAGAGTGTGTTCCAGAAACAAGTACCTGTGACATATCAGGTGATGATGTCTTACTGGAAGAAAGCTCACCCAAAGACCTCAACCATGTTTCTTCAGCCAATAATTCAGATACAGCTGCAGACAAGGTGGGTAGAGGAGCTCTATGGATCATAGATCCTCTTATCAGTTCAAAATCACTGCGAAGAGCCATAAGAAAATCGGTAAGCTTGCGATCATCACATGCTTTGGTATATTTAGGGAGCTTCCGAAAGGAGGGTGGATCCATCATATATAGTTGATCCCACAAAGGTGTCATAAAGGAGTAGAATTCTTGAATTGTACGATCACCTTGCTTAGCGGACCGCAGTGCTGTCTCAATCTGATATCTTTTGGCAAAGTTTGTCTGTTAATACAAAGTTTCCAAATAGTCCCATATTTCTTTTGCAGTCTCATACTTCAAAAGTTGCAAACTGATAGACGGATCCACGGAGTTGTTGATCCAAGTGATGAAGTCAGTGGATGTAGGTTCTAGAGCAGTGATTTGTCCATCAATGTAATCCCACAAGTCTTTTCCAACTAAAAAATTTCGCATCACAAACTTCCAAAGAGAGTAATTACTCCCATTTAAACGAACAAAGATAACCTTCAAACCATGACTAATTGAATCCATAAAACTATAAGTCCAATAGCAAAAGTGCCACAAGCAACAGAAGATGGTTGCACCAGTCTGGATTCACGAGCAGGCAGTGACAAGACCGAAACCAACTCTTAACCCAGCCACTATAATCAACCTCCCTCACAAACACAAATCTATACCACACTTTCTCAAAAAAATAGAAACACGAGAACTTCAAACAACCACATAGAGCTACTGTCCAAACCCACTCCAAAACTCCGAAATCAATAAACTTCCACAGTAAACCAACAGCAGGATTCTTAGAATACCGTGAGCCCGTAATGCTCTCCACAGATAGAGACCGCACAAGCTAGCACCATAAGTCGACAAAACAAAGTAATACAAACCACAAATAAAGCAGAAATAGAGGGGAACCGACCTCGAATGACGCAAAAACATCGATTCAACCAACGACAGAGCTTTTACGGGGCGGCGAGGCATCTTCAAGCACCAGAGATCACCGGACAAGGAGCAGATGAGCGGCGCGAAAACTGCAGACGAGCAGAACGAGCGCAAACCGAGCAAAACAAAAAACATTTCGAGTGCGAGAACAACCAAATCAACTTAGACTGCAAAATCGAAGCAAAATCGCTCAATTTTCCGCTTTGATACCATGTAAATCTCTCTGATTTTAGAGAGTTTTTCCTTATGAAACTCAGAATCCCGAAAATACAAAGTAGCCGACGGGTTCATCAGAAACCCTATCCAAAAAGGAAGAGGGGAATTTACATGTATACCTTTGGACAAACGATAAAAACAAGTATGCCCCTTTACATATACATATTTACATTAACAAATCAAACTATCTAAAATAAACTAAGATTTTATTTTTATCTACATGTGCCTTTTGATTCAAAGTGCTTTTATGAATTTTACACTTTCGTACGCTAGAAAGAAGTTCCAATGATTAAAAAATGTGTACAAGTATCAAACGAAAAACATATAAGTATCCTCATGTACACGGGAGGAAAAAAAAGGGTGGATCCTATGGTCAACTAGGATGAAGGCGGAAGTCAACTGAGGATGATGTCAAACTGCTGCTCCATCATTTGCAGTCTTGTTGTCTTGTCATGGTGGGAAATAATTGTTACTTGAGTAAACCGAACATCATCGATGACTTCTACAAGAGTAGAGAGTTGATCAGTAGACGGTGATGCACCCTCTTCCATTCTTTTCCCCTTTGCAAATTCTTATTGTTCCTCAAGAGGCTCGAGACTCATCTCGTCTCTTGAAGTGGCTTATTGTGGGTTTTCTCCTTGGATATATTTTCTTAATGAATCCACTGTCCACACCACTTGACAAATCCAAAAATTTCCAACTTTGATTTCTCTTTATGGACATCTTCCTTGTCATGTCCATAGAAACCTCATCCGAGAGGTCTATGCCACTCTGGAGAAGGGTGATGGTAATCTCTTGTGCAAATAGTAGAATTCCCGCCTTTGAGTTAACAACTATATCGGCCATCCTATCGGCCATGAAATATCCATAATCCAGAGGGACCCTCTAGAAGATAGTCATCAACCAGAAAATATCAGTAGTGGTGAGCCGAGAGAAGGTTCCCTTCTTGGGATTCAAAACATGAGTCACTATTTCCATGTCCTCTCTGTGACATGGTGAGGTCTCGTATCCTCACCTCGTAGGAATTCCTTAATGTACGTCCAAAGACAGTAAAAATTACATCTTGAAAATTTTGAGGGAGTTCCTCAAGGAGTTCCATTGACCAATTTTCATTTATGTACTTCATCATGCTCGTGATGGTGGAGTCAAGGAGATTATTCAGAGTGGGTGTTTGAATAGATATGGGTGTTTTCTTCACCCACCCAAAACCCAAACCCAGGGTTTTTGGTCTTTATGATGCTCACTCTGTATAACACCAATGCCATGTCTTTGGTATTTGGTAGAAGCTGCAGCTATCCTCAAGGCATTCTCATCTGTTCTAGGAGAAAAAAGAAAAAGAAAATCCTTTTTGTACAGAAATATCTTCAACTTTACATTGTCTTTTTTTTTTCTAGACTAATGCAACCACTAATTAACCATTTGCCATAGCTGATGTCAGGAAGATGAAGCTCTTATCTCCTGTATTTTGTGTAATTTATGGTATATTTTCTGACACGTCTGAAATGAGAAAAAACATGAATTGTTGTTTACAATTACGAAGGATTAAGTTTTCGGTTCTCCTCAATAGGGGTCCCGCAATCTGAATCCGGTGATTGTCTCGGATTCAGAACTGGGATGAATTTGGTTGTCCAGATCTTTCCCAGTACCTATACAAGTTTTAATTTGTGCAAGATAGGTCGATTATTTCTGGTGTCCATTTTGATGCAATTTCTAGTGTTGGACTTTAGATTTTTGGATAGGTTTTAGGGTTAATAATCGTCTTCTACCTTTGATTTAAGAAAAATATAAACTAATTTACATCTCTTCTAGTCTCCAGACGGGCAAGAGATTTACAGAAACCTTCATCCACTCCCAATACACAAGCCGCCATGAAGTAAATGCATTAAAGAGGAAGTAAACGGTGAAAGAGGGAGAAAATTTCCCGAAAATGAGCAAGAATTATTATTCAATCCCAAAGAGAGTTTTGAGAGTCAATTAATTAGAATAAGTATAATCATCTCTCTACAAAATAAAAAACCAAATGTGTCAAACACAGAAATACAGTGCCAGAACCCAGAAATGGTGAGCAATCAAACAGTATAAAAATTTTAAAAAACCAACATCAACGCAGGAATGAATCCAGGTAGTAGTCGAAGACATTCAGTGGCGGCAAATCATTAAAGATATCTTCCGATGGTAGTGAAATCTCGGATGAGGTATTTCCTTCTTCTTCGGTATCCATAAGAAATATCTCAAGATCCTGATGCAGTTGGGTAGCCTCCACTCCGTCAATTACAGCAACAGGTGCAGCCTCCAACGTCAATTGTTGCCCTAAGGCCGGCTTGGTCGCATTCAATTCGTCCGCGAGCTCCAGTATCGTGGCTTGTTCCTCCTCCAAATTGGCGATCAAAAGCTCGAGCTCATCAACGGTGCATTGCTCCAAGTCGATGTTGTCCAAGGAGAAATGCTCTTCGTCTTCCACCGCATTTGGGATGTTCGTCTCGCCTTCGAGATAGCGCTGCAACAAACCCTCGTCTCAGAAGACAAAGGGCCTGCCGGCGGGAGAGAAGGCAACGACGAGGACGGAAGCGCCGGTTAGAAGGGAGAGTTGCTCAACTTTCTTGAACGGTCCCTTCTTCTGCTTGGAGAAGGTGACTTGCAAAGCTTGTCGATTCTCAATCTTCTTCATCTCCAGCTTTCTCTAGCTTTTGTAAAATCTCATAAAGGAACAGATAGAGATTGTCTTATACGAGACATCTGTTCCTTAACTCAAAATGATGAATTGAGGGAATTAGTTATACAACACATCTCTCCTTTCATCACTTTGTATCAATTAGAACGACTGATTGAAATCTTGTTCCAAAAATTAGAACAGACCTCAACTCATCTAACATTCCTAAATGTTTGAAGAAATAGGAATAAAATGTACTTCTCTCCAAAATAGTGTTCATATACATCATGAAAGACAAGGAAAATACGATGAACATCCTAATCTTATGCAGGATGGACAAAAGTGGACAATAAGTATCCCTAGGATATCTGAAGTCTACAACAAAGATTGGATTGAGTTCCAAAAGAAATTCTTCGTCTTCCAAAAGGAACTATCTGTAGAAATACAGGATACCGACTCAAGTACCTTCTGCTACAGATTATTAAGTGAATCTGACTTAGCTAAGCTAAAAAGATTTAAATATGTCCATTATGGACTAGTTCTTATAGGATTAGACCCCTTAATACGAATCAATCAGAATTTACCCTTCATAGCAGCTATAGTAGATAACTCTGTGAAGAATAATTTTGAAAAAGCCCTACTCGGAGGAGTTAGAGCTAACTTTGGATTAGGCCCAGTATCCTTTACAACATGGCCCAATCTACAAATAGATTTAGAAGACAGGCACATCCAAGATAACTTGTCCCTAAAAATCTATACAGATTACTGGTCGAAAAATGGAATTCAACCAGGAAGAAGAATTATGCGCATACTTGTATGCATAGTAGCCTGAGGAATCAAACTTGGAAAGGTTTCAGTTAAAGATTCAAAGAAACTCACAGAATTAGCCAAAAACATTGGTTATTCTGATAACTTGACCATAGAAGAACTCGACCCCAGAGAGTTAACATGGCCAACAGAATGGGTAGTCCAACTTTTGGCACCCAGACACCTTCCCCTCTCCTGAAAAACCATAAAGGAGATAGAAGGAAAACTAGTAATCACAAACACTAGATCCAGTTTTTCCATCGAACAGGATAGGCCCTCTACCTCAACAAGTAGAACCTCAAACAGTTCCCGTTTCGAAGGAATAGGAAACCCAAGGCTGTATGCTTATGTTCCTCTTCACATCACATCGATGATGGCACATAACCCATATAAACCCTTAGGCCCATCAATAGGAAATAGTGACATTGTCACATATTCCAATCAAACCTTAGAGTCTTATGGTAAGACCCTTAATCGGTTAGAAAAAACTATTGAGAATCTCCAATAGAAAATAAATTTCCTCTATGATGAACATAAACAAAGATAAATAATAAAGTGTCAAAACATCCTAGAAAATATTCTAGAAAAGATTGACCATGGAAATAGTCCTATTTTCTTCAAAGAATTAACAGAACTAAAACAAAGTTTAGATAATCTAAACAAAGATAAAATGCAAGAACTTTTAACAGAAGTCTTAACATTAAAAGAACATCTAGGTTCAAAAGAACGTCTAGGTTCTCCAGGTCCATCAAGGTATAAAACACCTTTTACACCTTGGACACCAGAATTATCTATAAAAAGAAACTTTTAGATCATTTAAAATTAAAAAGAGAAAGCCTTGACCTCGCTTTACTCCAACGAAATATTCTTCAACCAGAAGATAATACAATCCCAGCAATGGTATGGTATTACTATTATCGGGAAAGATATACTGATCTCATCTACAACCTTAGATGCAAGATCAAGAAAATCAAACAAAAGCTACACCTTATAGCTTTGTAAAATGACCATTCTTTCACTTTTTTTCTTTCTCTGCTCTCGCTGAAAATTTCTCCCTGTTAAAGAAACAACTGATTTCTTTATAAAGACGCAAAAAAAATTTACTGTTTATTTCATTTATTTTGTCTGATAAAAAATCTAGGAAGTCGGGTTGTCTTTTAGTAGGAAACGAGTTGTCTTGCAGTAGCTTGTTTGAGCCTTGATAAAATCCGGATAATAACTGACAGGATCTTGCTCAAGAGAAATATGATCATCACTATTACCAATAATGATAATATTGTTGACATACACCAATAGAAACAGAACATGCTTGCCAGTATTGAGAGTAAATAGGGAAGTATGAGAGTGAAAATTCTTGAAACCTGAACCCACAAGAAATTGATGCAGTTTATGATACCAAACCCATGGAGCCTATTTGAGACCATATACAACTTTATGAAGTTTGTAGACATAGGTTGGATGTTTTGTACCCTTTGGATGAAGAGATTTCTGTTATAAATTGTGTATAAATACTACTCTTAAATCAATGTAAAATGTGGTTCAATTCATCCTCTCATACTTTGTTGTGAAAATTTCTCTCCTTTATGTCGAATACAAGTTGCATAACAAAATCATTATGGAAAAAAGAGAACATAAAGAGAGGCGAAAGAAAGTCTTCTTACTTCAAAATATCCTACTCCGTACATTTCTCTTGCTTTGCTACCTTGATTCCCTGTTTCTTTTTCTGTTCAGCCTTTTGAACTTTAAAGGAAATCCCAAAAAATCACCTGATAATTGTCTTTATTCATTCAATAATTGAATCGTTGTCAAATCTAAGAGCTCCCTTCAGTCTTACAAACAAAAGAAAGATGAAAAGAAGAGGGACGAAGGAACTCACAATGAGCATTCTACTGTACAATAATCCATGCTACAGTGAGCCAAGTCCCAAGACTCCTTTGTCATGGAAATTGTAGCTGAAATCAGGCCGCTAATGGAAAAATTACCAGCAAAGTAAAGTCTTGGCAGCAGTTAGGCAAGAGTCGAATTGCTCGAGCTTGCTTGACTGCGCGCCTCGATCGAAAATATCCTAGTAGCTAGCAAAATATTTGGCATATGCTACCAGAATTAAAGGGGACTGAGGATTACTGATGTCATGAGATGTCTTTATCTTCATTTGCTCCTCCGTAGAGCGTTCTACTATAAAAATCCTCATTCACCTTTGGACATGCATCGAGATTCTTTGAGGAAGATAGTGCCAAAATATGGATTTCCGTCTAACGATATCGATTTTCTCTACGAGCTTCTCTTCCTTTTATCTTTCGACTCCAGTTTGTTTAAGAGGCTGAGGGGGCAGGGAGCATTTGCCATCTCAGCTAGTTTCTGAGAAAAAATTGACCCCTGTTCCATTAACGTATATATTAGATTAGATAATATGGATATATAGCTAGAAATAGATAGATATATAGTCTTTCAAAATAAAAAGGTTTTAACGAAATAACAATATGACCCTTGGTTTACTTTAGAATGACATTTGTTTTTCTAGACTAATGCAACCACTAATTAACCATTTGTCAAGTTTGATGCCCGGATTATGGAAACTCTATCTCCTATCTTTTTAGCAATTTATGGTATATTTTCTAACATGTCTGAAATGAGAAAAAACTTCAATTATTTACAACTGCGATGGTGAGGTGCCTATCGTGCCAAATCTATGAAATTCAAGGACGGCTACATGATTTCTTCTGGTCAACCAGTTAATGAATACATAGACACTGTAGTCATACATGTATTGCCTAGACACGTCAGCACCACTACTAAGAAATGTATAGAGATTAAATAATCTTCACTTGTTCGACCTAAAGTGAATAAAATGAGCAATTATGTAGAAGAGGATTGCCCACAAGTTATTAGTCAGCAAGATTAATCTTTCCCAGTACCTATACAAGTTTTAATTTGTGAAAGATAGGTCGATTAATTCTGATGTCCATTTTGATTAAATTTCTAGTGGTTTACTTTAGGTTTTTGGATGAAATGAGTTGTTTTGCAGTAGCTTGTTTGAGCCTGGATAAAATCCGGATAATAACTGAAAGGATCTTGCTCAAGAGAAATACGATCATCACTATTACCAGTAATGATAACATTGTTGACATACACCAATAGAAACGGAACATGCTTGCCATTATTGAGAGTAAATAGGGAAGTATGAGAGTGAAAATTCTTGAAACCTGAACCCACATGAAATTGATGCAGTTTATGATACCAAGCCCATGGAGCCTGTTTGAGACCATATACAACTTTATGAAGTTTGTAGACATTGGTTGGATGTTTTGTACCCTTTGGATGAAGAGGTTTCTGTTATAAATTGTGTATAAATACTACTCTTAAATCAATGTAAAATGTGGTTCAATTCATCCTCTCATACTTTGTTGTGAAAATTTCTCTCCTTTATGTCGAATACAAGTTGCGTAACAAAATCATTAAGGAAAAAAGAGAACATAAAATAGGCGAAAGAAAGACTTCTAACTTCAAAATATCCTACTCCATACATTTCTCTTGCTTTGCTGCCTTGGTTCCCTGTTTCTTTTTCTGTTCAGCCTTTTGAACTTTAAAGGAAATCCCAAAAAATCACTTGATAATTATCTTTATTCATTCAATAATTGAATCTTTGTCAAATCTAAGAGCTCCCTTCAGTCTTACAAACAAAAGAAAGATGAAAAGAAGAGGGACGAAGAAACTCACAATGAGCATTCTACTGTACAATAATCCATGCTACAATGAGCCAAGTCCCAAGACTCCTTTGTCATGCAAATTGTAGCTGAAATAAGGCCGCATATGGAAAAATTACCAGCAAAGTAAAGTCTTGGCAGCAGTTAGGCAAGAATGGAATTGCTCGAGCTTGCTTGATTGCACACCTCGATCGAAAAAATCCTAGCAGCTAGCAAAATATTTGGCATATGCTACCAGAATAAAAGGGGATTGAGGATTACTGATGTCATGAGATGTCTTTATCTTCATTTGCTCCTCCATAGAGCGTTCTACTGTAAAAATCCTCATTCACCTTTGGACATGCATCGAGATTCTTGGAGGAAGATAGTGCCAAAATATGGATTTCCATCTAACGATATCGATTTTCTCTACGAGTTTCTCTTCCACTTATCTTTCGACTCTCGTTTGTTTAAGAGGCTGAGGGGGCAGGGAGCATTTGCCATCTCGGCTAGTTTATGAGAAAAACTTGACCCCTGTTCCATTAACGTATATATTAGATTAGATAATATGGATATATAGCTAGAAATAGATAGATATATAGTCTTTCAAAATAAAAAAGTTTTAATGAAATAACAATATGTTTAGAATGACATTTGTTTTTCTAGACTAATGCAACCACTAATTAACCATTTGTCAAGTTTGATGTCCGGATGATGGAAACTCTATCTCCTATCTTTTCAGCAATTTATGGTATATTTTTTAACACTTCGGAAATGAGAAAAACGTCAATTTTTTACAACTGCGATGGTGAGGTGCCCATCGTACCAAATCCATTAAATTCAAGGATGGCTACATGATTTCTTCTGGTCAACCAGTTAATGAATACATAGACACTGCAGTGATACATGTATTGCCTAGACACGTCAGCACTACTACTAAGAAATGCGTAGAGATTAATTAATCTTTATTTGTTAGACCTAAAGTGAATAAAATAAATAAAATGTGCAATTATGTAGAAGAGGACTGCCCACAAGTTATTAGTCAGCAAGATTAATCTTTCCCTGTACCTATACAAGTTTTAATTTGTGCAAGATATGTCGATTAATTCTGGTGTCCATTTTGATTCAATTTCTAGTGTTGTACTTTAGGTTTTTGGACAGGTTTTAGGGTTAATAATCGTCTTCTACCTTTGATATAAGAAAAATATAAACTAATTTACATCTCTTCTTAGTCTTCTGACGGGCAACAAATTTATAGAAACCTACATCCACTCCCAATACACAAGCAGCCATGAAATAAATGCAGTAAAGAAGAAGCAAAGGGTGAAAATGAGCAAGAATTATTATTCAATCCCAAAGAGTTTGGGAGTCAATTAATTAGAATCATCTCTGTACATAATAAAAAACCAAACGTGTGAAACACCAGAAATACAGTGCCAGAACCCAGAAATGGTGAGCAACCAAACAGTATAAAAATTAAAAAAACCCAACATCAACGCAGGAATGAATCCAGGTAGTAGTCTGAGACATCCAGTGGCGGCAAATCATTAAAGAAATCTTCGTCGGATACATCCAGTGGCGGCAAATCATTAAAGAAATCTTCCGATGGTAGCGAAATCTCGGACGAGGTATTTCCTTCTTCTTCGGTGTGCATAAGAAATATCTCAAGATCCTGATGCAGTTGGGTAGCCTCCACTCCGTCAATTACAGCAGCAGGTGCAGCCTCCAACGTCAACTGCTGCCCAGAGGCCGGCATGGTCGCATTCAATTCGTCCGCGAGCTCCAGTATCGTGGCTTCTTCCTCCTGCATATTGGCGATCAAAAGCTCGAGCTCATCAAGGGTGCATTGCTCCAAGTCGATGTTGTCCAAGGAGACAAAGGGATCTTCGTCTTCCACCGCCTTTGGGATGTTCGTCTCGCCTTCGAGATAGCGCTGCAACAAACCCTCGTCTCCGAAGACAAAGGGCCTGCCGGCGGGAGAGAAGGCAACGACGAAGACGGAAGCGCCGGTTAGAAGGGAGAGTTGCTCAGCTTTCTTGAACAGTCCCTTCTTCCGCTTGGAGAAGGTGACTTGCAAAGCTTGTCGATTCTCAATCTTCTTCATCTCCAGCTTTCTCTTTCCCATCCCCATTCTTTAACTTTTTTTCTTTCTCTGCTCTCGCTGAAAATTTCTCTCTGTTAAAGAAATAACATAGCAGATCAACTGATTTCTTTACCGTTTATTTCATATATTTTGTGTGATAAAAAATCTAGGAAGGCAGTAGGAAATGAGTTGTCTTGCAGTAGCTTGAAACCGTTGATAAAATCCGGATAATAACTGACGGGATCTTGCACAAGAGATTTGGTTTTAATAATCTCAGGGTTGTAATCGTAATCTCGGGGCATAAACTGAATCCAGGTAATTATCATCTTTGCTGTCCTAACAGACACAACGGTTTTGAAATACAACGGTTTCAGCAAGTTAAACCGTATGGCTGTAAGAAGAGTCGCATTTTTGTGTAGTTTTGCCCGGTAAATCTTACGAAAATGAGTCAAGAATTTAATCTTCCGGCTGTTTCTAACTGTGAGGTCTATACCGAACTTTTGGAGCATTTGTCCTGTTTCTGTAGTTTTTGTCTTCATATGACCGAAGATTTTCTGACATTGTAGACTTTGTTACTTGGCACATTTTTATGTTAAATAGAGTGATATTTATTTGATTTTAGCAGATTAAGAGCATTGCGATGGACAAGAAGAGTTGGGAGTGGACGAAGTAAATTCAGTTCTTGCAGAGGAGGATTCTGCTTCTGTAAGGAGTTCCGAGGCAACTCACAACAGAGCCAATAAAGGATGAAGAAATTCATCAAGAAATACAGTCTGAATCTTATGAAGAACAAATTACAGAAAGAGAAGACGTCAACCAAGCATGATGCTCACAGAAAGATGATGCAGCTATAGTTATCCAGTCGGCATTCTGGTTTGCTTATGCTTCCTAAACATTGTATCTACTAATAGCTACAAAAGCCATCTAGGTATTAGCATCATAAATGATGTAATCCAATAGAAATTATGCAGCATGATTCTTAAATTGGGCAATTGGTTGACAGTCATGCTGAAAGAAATAGCCTCTTGGAAAAGAAATTCTGATGGTCTAACATCAAGAGGCATGCCCTTAAGAAGTGGCTGACTCAAGACTTTCAGAGTTTCACCTATCCACAATGAGGCTAACTGATCTTGTTGGATTTTCAAGTCAAGGGTTTCTTTTTAGTGACTTTACTTGGGTGATTCTGAAAAGCCATTTTGCTGCTGTCTTTCTATCAGGCCAGGCGTCAGTTCCAAGAAACCAGAGGGTTCTGTAAAAGGGAGAGTAGTGAAGAAAGCAAACCATTCACCGAGTCTGGAGGCACATCAGTTGAAGTCGAAACTGGTGCTTCAACTGAAAAATACATGAAACTGCCCCTTTTCATCCTCGAGTACATCAGAAGTCCAAAACCCAAATCTCCAAGCAGAAGGTATTACACATGCCAACTCTTCTCACTTGAAACTGACATGTACATGTAAATTGAAACTACACTGCCTGCTTGAGACCTTAAAGGGAAAGTTCTGCATGTATATTTCATAGTATGACATCAAAATTTTGTCGAACCACATGTAAAACTATCATTTAATTATGAAAAGTTCAGTCTCTATTCCTCTTAAATAATACTTGGGTAAATTGAAGTGAACTCATAACATAAGCAATCATACTAGGAAATGAGAAATCTGATTTCTGTAGTAGGCATATAAACAAGTTGTCAACACATATATTGGGATCTAACAGATAGCAACTGCCGATAGGTAAGCTGATGGTACTTTTGAAATTGCCACTCTAGAAGTAGCCATAACTTGGAATTGTCTCCATCGAATAGTTCTGTCTAATAGAATTTTTTTATTTATATCCAATACGTAATAAATTAACAGGTAGGAGAAGATGACCAATTGAGTAAGAGTTAGTTCAATCTAATAGATTTAAGGCCCAGAATAGCAGATGGTAAAATACTTGAAAGCTGATAGAATTATATAACTTGTTTGGAATTGGTATTTCAACTCAGACTAGTGTGATTGTCAAAAACAAATGAACGAAAAGAAAATTGAATTTTTAGAAAAATTGTTCACCTTGAAGGATGCCATCAAAGGAAGAATGGAACGACAGCACAGTGAGTAGCAATATAGCAAAGTTAAGAATTCAACACAGGCAGGAGGCAACAACAAGGCGTGAGAGAGCATTGGCTTATGCATTTTCACAACAGGTAAGTCTAGGTTTCTCAAGGACACTGATCTGTTTATTTTCAACTTATCGACTCTAATTTCTGTATGTTCAGAGTAAAGACTCAAGTATCCAAATGTTCTACTTGTTGACTGCTAAGAACCTGTACATCCAAAAAGAAACAAGCCCAATCAGACTCCAGGCAACCCAACTTGGGGATGGAGCTGGTTAGAGAGGTGGATGGCAACCTGCCAGCCAGAATCCTCTGTTGAAGATCTAAGAAGCAACTCACTACAGTCATCAAGCTTCGTTCAATACCAAGAAGAAAGATGATGTGGGAGGAGAAGAAAAGGAGAGCTGCGGATCCAATGAAATAACAGTTGGACTGGATGGTGTGATAGTAAATGGAGAAACCAGTAATGATGGACATGGACCACTGTACAAACAGGCTCAAAGCAGCAAGAACTGTGTCAAGACGAAAGACAGTGCCAAGTTGCCAACACACAACAGCGCCAACCAAGGTACAGTAGCTGCACTCCTTGGTTCTCACATATTATACTTTGACAAACTTATATTTGCATCCAATGGTTGCTGGAGTGTCTCTACTGAAGTCAATATCACTTAATACAGTATACTCACTGACTCTCCATGAAAGATTATGACAAAACATGTTGTTGGTGAGTCCCTTCATCTGCTTTCCTGGAAATCAGTTATTAATCAGTGTATAAGATATGTCTGGACTTATGTTGATGCATCTCAGGACAGAAGCAAACTAGATCTCTTTAGTTCTCCATTTACTGATAGTTGTTAAAATTATTGAGCTTAAGAAGTTAATTCAAGGAAGGAAGAATTGCTAACTCAGTGCTTCTTACCCTTTAATACGAAATGATGGGGGATTGAATCTTGAGAAAGGTCTGTTTAAATAAGTAGAAACCATCTACATTTACCATTTCTTGGAGACTTTTGGGTTCTTTCACGAACTATTCACATTGAAATCCTAAGATTAATTGTGTGGACGAGCGCCTAAGATGGTCATATACTCTTAATGACATTAGCTGCACCTAGTAAATTAAGTAATTTTAACAATATTTTTTTATTTATATAAATTAAGGATTTTAACAATATATTTGATTTCAAATTTGTGAGAGAGAATTTAGCTATTAAAAAATTAAAAATACGGATATTATAAAATTAAGATTTTTTTTTCATTTATATTGATTAATCGTTTTAAATAACTAATTATTTATAAAAATTAATAAATTTAAAACATGTTAAAATTATTTATTAATTTAAACAAATCAAACTATCTAAAATAAACTAAGATTTTATTTTTATCTGCATGTGCCTTTTGATTCAAAGTGCTTTTATGAATTTTACGCTTTCGTACGCTAGAAAGAACTCTCGGTACTCTTAATTTATATATTTAATTAAATTAAAAAATCTAAATTTAATGTATTTATTTATTAGTTTAAAAAAGTTAAAATTTATCTTATTTTATCTTAGAAAAATTAAATCTATCATAGTAACTTTATGTAAAATAACCTCTTTTTTATTTATATAAATTTAGGATTTTAACAATTTATTTGATTTCAAATTTGTGAGAGAGAATTTGGCTATTAAAAAACTAAAAATGCGGATATTGTAAAATTAATTAATTTTTATCATTTATATTGATAAATTATGTTAAGTAACTAAATATTTATAAAAATTATTTATAAATTAAAAAATGTTAAAATTATTTATTATTTTGAAACATGTTTAAATAATTTTATTTTAAACAAATCATGTAAATCTCTCTGATTTCAGAGAGTTTTTCCTTATGAAACTCAGAATCTCGAAAAATATAAAGTAGCTGATGGGTTCATCAGAAACCCTATTCGAAAAGGAAGAGGAAAAGGGGAATTTACAAGTATACCCTTGGACAAACGAAAAAGACAAGTATGCCCCTTTACATACACATATTTACATTAACACCCCCCCTCAAACTTATGAAGGGGCAAGTACCATAAGTTTGCTTATGAGATGATGAAAACGAGGAGTTGTATGCAATTTGGTGAAGACATCAGCAAGTTGATATGTGGAGGAAACATGGGGCAAGGTGAGAGAGCCATGTAAATAGTGATGCCACACAAAATGACAATCAATCTCAATATGCTTCGTACGCTCATGAAAAACAGGATTCTTGACAATCTGAATGGCACTTTGATTATCACAAAACATAGGGGTAGCAGACAGTTGAGGAAAGCCAAGTTCTTCAAGTAAGCGGCGAAATCAAATTCACTCAGCAATAGTGGTTGCCATAGCCCGATATTCTACCTCGGCAGAAGAGCGAGAGACAATGGATTGTTTCGTACTCTTCCAAGCCACCAAAGAATTACCAAGGAAGATATAATACCCAGTAGTCGATTTTCGATTTGTCGGATCACCAGCCCAGCCAGCATCAGAATAACCAGTGGAAACCAAATCAGAGGTGGAAGACAAAAGTAAGCCATGATGCACAGTGCCACGTAAGTAACGTAAGATACGGAGAACAACTGTCCAATGAGTGGTACGAGGGGCAGAAGCAAACTGACTAACCACATGAACAACATAGGTAATATTAGGACAGGTGACCGTCAAGTAAACCAGGGACCCAACTACCTCTCTGTATCGGGTAACATCGGACAACAATTCACCATCTGTAGGGCTAAGGCGATGATTGACTTCAATGGGAGAGTCCATAATCCGATCATCTGTCAATCCTGCTCGACTGATCACTTCAGAGATGTATTTTGATTGAGACAAAATATAACCTTCTGGAGAATAGGCAACTTCAATACCCAAAAAATACCGTAAATATCCAAGATCCTTCATTTCAAAGAGAGAATGAAGTTGTTGTTTAAGGTCTGCAATGTCATCTTCATCATCACCAGTCACAATCATATCATCAACATATAGAAGGACCACAATATGCCCCACAACACTTTTACGAATGAACATGGCAGAATCATAGTTTGAAGCAACAAAGCCAAGACGAATCATGGAGGAACTGAACTTTGCAAACCAAGCGCGAGGAGCCTGTTTGAAACCATATAAAGCCCGTTGAAGACGGCAAACATAACCAACAGGATGAGGAAGGCCTGGTGGTGGCCGCATATATACCTCCTCGGTCAAATCACCATTTAAAAAAGCATTTTTAATATCCAGTTGATGAAGATGCCATTTTTGAACTGCTGCAATAGAAATCAAGGTACGAATGGTCTTCATTTGAGCAACAGGAGCAAAAGTCTTATCATAATCAAAGCCTTTAGTTTGTGAGAATCCTTTAGCAACTAACTGAGCTTTGTATCGCTCAAGTGTTCCATCAGATTGAGTTTTGATTTTGAAAATCCATTTACAACCAATAGCATGCTTACCTGGAGGAAGTTGAACCAACTCCCAGGTACCTATTTGGTGCAGAGCAGTGAGCTCATCATTAAATGGCTTGTCGCCAATTTGCATCGGATGCAGCTTCCTTGTATGACTTAGGCTCAACTAAAGAGTGAATCTTAGACAAAAAGGTCAAATCGGGGGAAGAGAACAAATATGAAGATGGACAATACCTCTGAGGGGGATGTCGGACACGAGTGGAAACGCGAGGGGTGGCAAGATGTGGATCACCAAAGTTCAGAGAGTCGAGAGGGAGAGACGCCATGTGAGAAGGTAAGTCAGTGCCTGCATGTGACTGTTGTGAAGGTAGACTAGAGGAAACCTCCGGACGGAGGGGTGAATCTGTGGACGGATGGTGAGTCATTAACTCGTCATCATGGGGCTTATCAGATAAAAAGGGATCAATGTGTAACAATTCTGTATCATGCAAACCAGGAGTAGACAAGGGAATCCGAAAGTAATAGACCTGTTCCAAGAACTTAACATTGCGAGAAACAAAAAGTCTACCAGACTCAGGATGGTAACATCGGTATCCTTTTTGACCAAAACCATAACCAAGAAACACACATAATGCAGATTTGGCAAACAATTTAGTGCGATAGGAAGGGGGTAATAAGACAAAGCATGCACAACGAAAGACACGCAAGTGTTCATAGGTAGGACGAACACCATACAACCGTTCAAAAGGGGAAATACTGCCAGAAACAAATGAAGGAATACGATTAATCAAATATGTGGCAGTATGAAGGGCTTCCCCCAAAAATTCAGAAGGGATAGAGGCATGGAGCAGTCAAGAGCGAGCGGTTTCAACAAGATGATGATGTTTACGTTCTGCAACACCATTCTGCTGAGGTGTATAAGGACAAGACAACTGATGAATAGTGCCCTCAGACTTCGGAAAATCAATAAATAAATATGACATATTCATCACCCGAATCAAAGCGAAAAATTTAATGTGAGTGGAAAAATGGGTTCGCACCATAGTACAAAATTGAACATAAATAGAATAAAAATCTGATTTTTGATGCATAGGAAATATCCAAGAGAAACGAGTGAAATCATCGACAAGCAATGCATAAAAGCAAGCCCCACCTTTAGTGGGTACAGGTGCAGGGCCCAAACATCAGAGTGAACAAGATCAAAAGGAGAAGAAGTAACCGAGTGACTTAATGTAAAAGGTAAATGGCATTGTTTGCCAAGATTACAACCAACACAATCACTAAGAGGGGAATATTTAATAGTAGAATCCAACATATTGTGTATGATCATAAACTGTAAACGAGAAGCAGAAACATGTCCTAAACGAGTATGCCACAAGTAAAAAGGATTATTTATAGAAAGTAAATCTTGCAACATGGATTGAACTGACAAACTAGACACCTGCAGAGATATTGGCAATTTTAAGTCATCAAGCAAGTAAAGACCACCTTCTCTATGGCCTATCCCAATCTGCCTCCCGAACTTGCGATCCTGTATAAGACAATGATCAGAAGCAAAGGTAATGGTAAGACCTAAATCAGTAAGTTTGCCAATTGAAAGAAGGTTAATAGCTAGATGGGGAACATAGAAAACATCAGACAAAGACAGAGTAGGGTGAGTGACAATTCCAACAGAGGCTAGTAGCATGGGAGAGCCATTAGCAGCTTGGATGTTAACTAGGTGAGAAGGCTTAACACAATCATGTAAAAGAGACAAATGGGGTGTCATATGGTGTGTGGCTCCAGAATCTAAGATTCATTTGTGAGTGTCACTGGAGCATGCCAAACCAGACATACTTGTATGGGATGCAAATTGAGTACTGGGAGCAAACGACTTGCCAAGAATGCGAGTGAGCTCGATAGCTAATGATGAGAGATCAGGCGTAGAATGCTGGGGGGAGCAGGTGCAGAAGGTGCATCTGAATAATCCAAAGAACCAATGGTAGCAGATGGACGAAAACCTCTATGTGGTGGTGGACAACTAAATGTATGATGTGGTGAAGATTTGAAATGGCCTTGATGTTGATGACTAGAGGCATGATGTTGTGTAGGTTTGAAATTGCCTTGATTTTTATTGTTGCTTTGCAATGAGGGGCACTGGTGTTTCCAATGACCTTTACCATGACAGTAGGAATATTCATCTTGTGGAACTGGCACTTTAGGCTTCCCTAATGACTAATGAGTATGAGAGTGTGTTCCAGAACCAAGTATGCCCCCTGATGGCTAAGGAGTATGAGAGTGTGTTCTAGAAACAAGTACCTGTGACATATCAGGTGATGATGTTTTACTGGAAGAAAGCCCACCCAAAGACCTCAACCATGTTTCTTCAGGCAACAATTCAAATACAGTTGCAGACAAGGTGGGTAACAGAGCTCTATGGATCATAGATCCTCTTATCAGTTCAAAATCATTGCGAAGAGCCATAAGAAAATCGGTAAGCTTGCGATCATCACATGCTCTGCTATATTTAGGGAGCTTCCGAAAGGAGGGTGGATCCATCATATATAGTTGATCCCACAGAGGTGTCATAAAGGAAGAGAATTCTTGAATTATACGATCACCTTGCTTAGCGGACCGTAGTTCTTTCTCAATCTGATACATTTTGGCAAAGTTTGTCTGTTCATACAGAGTTTCCAAATAGTCCCATATTTCTTTTGTAGTCTCATACTTCAAAAGTTGCAAACTGATAGACGGATCCACGGAGTTGTTGATCCAAGTGATGATTTTTGCATTTTCAGTCAACTACTTCTTATGTTCTTCGATGAAGTCAGTGGATGTTGGTTCTGAGCAGTGATTTGTCCATCAATGTAATCCCACAAGTCTTTTCCAACTAAAATTTTTTATTCTAAACAATTCAAACTATCTAAAATAAACTAAAATTTGTTTTTTATCTGCATGTGCCTTTTGATTCAAAGTGCTTTTGTGAATTTTACGCTTTTGTACACTAGAAAGAACTCTCGGTACTCTTAATTTATATATTTAATTAAATTAAAAAATCTTAATCTAACATATTTATTTATTAGTTTAAAACATTTAATATTTATCTTAGTTTATCTTATTAAAATTAAATCTATCAGAGTAGTTTTATGTAAAATAACCCCTTTTGTATTTATATAAATTAAGGATTTTAACAATATATTTTATTTTAAATTTGTGAGAGAGAATTAAGCTATTAAAAAATAAAAAATACGGATATTATAAAATTAAGTAATTTTTGTCATTTATATTGATAAATTATGTTAAATAACTAATTATTACTAAAAATTATTAATAAATTAAAAACATGTAAAAAATATTTAATATTTAAAACTTGTTAAAATTATTTTATTTTAAACAAATCAAACTATCTAAAATAAACCAAGTTTTTTCTTTTTATCGGCACGTGCCTTTTGATTCAAAGTGCTTTGGGGGATTTTACTATTTCGTACGCAAGAAAGAACTCTCGGTACTCTTAATTTATATATTTAATTAAATTAAAAAATCTTGATTTAACGTATTTTTTATTAGTTTAAAAATGTTAATATTTATCTGAGTTTTTCTTATAAAAATTAAATCTATCAGAATAGTTTTATGTAAAATAACCTCTTTTGTATTTAAATAAATTAAGGATTTTAACGATATATTTGATTTCAAATTTGTGGGAGAGAATTTAGCTATTAAAAATACGGATATTATAAAATTAAGTAATTTTTATCATTTATATTGATAAATTATGTTAAATAACTCACTCACCATCTGTGGGGGACGTCAGACACAAGTGGAAACATGAGGGGTGGCAAGATGCGGATCGCCAGAGTCCAGAGAGTCGAGAGGGAGAGGCGCCATGGGAGAAGGTAAGTCAGTACCTGCATGTGACTGTTGTGAAGGCAGACTAGAGGAAACCTCCGGATGGAGGGGTGAATCAGTGGATGGATGGTGAGTGATTAACTGGTCATCATGGGACTCATCAGATACAAAGGGATCAATGTGTAACAATTCTGTATCATGCAAACCAGGAGTAGACAAGGGAATCCGAAAGTAACATAACTGTTCCAAGAACTTAACATTGCAAGAATCAAAAAGTCTACTAAACTCAGGATGGTAACATCGGTATCCTTTTTTACCAAAACCATAACCAAGAAACACACATAATGCAGATTTGGCAGACAATTTAGTGCGACAGGAAGGGGGTAATAAGACAAAGCATGCACAGCCAAAGACATGCAAGTGCTCATAGGTAGGACGAACACCATACAACCGTTCAAAAGGGGAGATACTACCAAAAATAAATGAAGGAATATGATTAATCAAATAAGTGGCAGTATGAAGGGTTTCCCCCCAAAATTCAGAAGGGACAGAGGCATGGAGCAGTAAAGAGCGAGCGGTTTCAACAAGATTATGATGTTTACGTTCTGCAACACCATTCTGCTGAGGTGTATAAGGACAAGACAACCGATGAATAATGCCCTCAGACTTCAGAAAATCATTCAATAAAGATGACATATATTCACCACCCGAATCAGAGCAAAATTTTTTAATGTGAGTGGAAAAATGGGTTCGCACCATAGCACAAAATTGAACATAAATAGAATAAAAATCTGATTTTCGATGCATAAGAAATATCCAAGAGAAACGAGTGAAATCATCGACAAGCAATGCATAAAAGCGAGCCCCACCTTTAGTGGAAACAGGTGCAGGGCCCCAAACATCAGAGTGAACAAGATCAAAAGGAGAAAAGGTAACCGAGTGACTTAATGTAAAAGGTAAATGGCATTGTTTGCCAAGATTACAACCAACACAATAACTAAGAGGGGAATATTTAATAGTAGAATCCAACATATTGTGTGTGATCATAAACTGTAAACGAGAAGCAGAAACATGTCCTAAACGAGTATGCCATAAGTAAAAATGATTATTTATAGAAAGTAAATCTTGCAACATGGATTGAACTGACAAACTAGATACCTGTAGAGATACTAGCAATTTTAAGTCATCAAGCAAGTAAAGACCACCTTTTCTATGGCCTATCCCAATCTGCCTCCCGGACTTGCGATCCTGTATAAGACAATGATCAGAAATAAAGGTAATGATAAGACCCAAATCAGTAAGTTTGCCAATTGATTAAAGGTTAACAGCTAGACGGGGAACATAGAAAACATCAGACAAAGACCAAGTAGGGTGAGTGACTGTTCCAACCGAGGCTAGTGGCATGAGAGAGCCATTAGCAGCTTGGATGTTAACTGGGTGAGAAGGCTTAACACAATCATGTAAACGAGACAAATGAGGTGTCATAAGGTGTGTCGCTCAGAATCTAAGATTCATTTGTGAGTGTCACTGGAGCCAGCCAAACAAGACATACCTGCATGGGATGCAAATTGAGTACTGGGAGCAGACGACTTGCCAAGAATGCGAGTGAGCTCGACAGCTAATGATGAGAGATCAGGCGTAGAATGCTGGGGGGAGCTGGTGCAGAAGGTGCATCTGAATAATCCAAAGATCCAATGGCAGCAGATGGATGAAAACCTCTATGTGGTGGTGGACAACTAAATGTATGATGTGGTGCAGATTTGAAATGGCCTTGATGTTAACGACCAGAGGCATGATGTTGTGTAGGTTTGAAATTGCCTTGATTTTTATTGTTGCTTTGCAATGAGGGGCACTGGTGTTTCCAATGACCTTTACCATGACAGTGGGAACATTCATCTTGTGGAAGTGGCACTTTAGGCTTCCCTGATGACTGATGAGTATGAGAGTGTGTTCCAGAACCAAGTATGCCCCCTGATGGCTGAGGAGTATGAGAGTGTGTTCCAGAAACAAGTACCTGTGACATATCAGGTGATGATGTTTTACTGGAAGAAAGCCCACCCAAAGACCTCAACCATGTTTCTTCAGCCAACAATTAAGATACAGTTGCAGACAAGTTGGGTAGCGGAGCTCTATGGATCATAGATCCTCTTATCAGTTCAAAATCACTGCGAAGAGCCATAAGAAAATCGGTAAGCTTGCGATCATCACATGCTCTGCTATATTCAGGGAGCTTCCGAAAGGAGGGTGGATCCATCATATATAGTTGATCCCACAGAGGTGTCATAAAGGAGTAGAATTCTTGAATTGTACGATCACCTTGCTTAGCGGACAACAATTCTTTCTCAATCTGATATATTTTGGCATAGTTTGTCTGCTCATACAGAGTTTCCAAATAGTCCCATATTTCTTTTGCAGTCTCATACTTCAAAAGTTGCAAACTGATAGACGAATCCACGGAGTTGTTGATCCAAGTGATGATTTTTACATTTTCAGTCAACCACTTCTTATGTTCTTTGATGAAGTCAGTGGATGTAGGTTCTGAGCAGTGATTTGTCCATCAATGTAATCCCAAGAGTCTTTTCCAACTAAAATTTTTTATTCTAAACAAATCAAACTATTTAAAATAAACTAAAATTTTATTTTTATCAGCATGTGCCTTTTGATTCAAAGTGCTTTTGTGAATTTTACGCTTTCGTACACTAGAAAGAACTCTCGGTACTCTTAATTTATATATTTAATTAAATTAAAAAATCTTAATCTAACGTATTTATTTATTAGTTTAAAAAATTTAATATTTATCTTAGTTTATCTTATTAAAATTAAATCTATCAGAGTAGTTTTATGTAAAATAACCTCTTTTGTATTTATATAAATTAAGGATTTTAACAATATATTTGATTTCAAATTTGCGAGAGAGAATTTAGCTATTAGAAAATTAAAAATACGGATATTATAAAATTAAGTAATTTTTATCATTTATATTGATAAATTATGTTAAATAACTAATTATTTATAAAAATTATTAATAAATTAAAAACATGTTAAAATTATTTTATTTTAAACAAATCAAACTATCTAAAATAAACTAAGTTTTTCTTTTTATCTGCATGTGCCTTTTGATTCAAAGTGCTTTGGTGGATTTTACTCTTTCATACGCAAGAAAGAACTCTCGGTACTCTTAATTTATATATTTAATTAAATTAAAAAATATTTATTTAATGTATTTATTTAGTAGTTTAAAAAGTTAATATTTATCTTAGTTTATCTTGTAAAAATTAAATCTATCAGAGTATTTTTTATGTAAAATAACCTCTTTTGTATTTATATAAATTATGGATTTTAACGATATATTTGATTTCAAATTTGTGAGAGAGAATTTAGCTATTAAAAAAATAAAAATACGGATATTATAAAATTAAGTAAATTTTATCATTTATATTGATAAACTATGTCAAATAACTAATTATTTTTAAAATTTATTAATAAATTAAAAACATGTTAAAATTATTTATTAATTTGAAACATTTTGAAATTATTTTATTTTAAACAAATCAATCTATATAAAATAAAGTAAGATTTTTTTTTTTTTGCATGTGTCCTTTGTTCAAAGTACTTTTGTGAATTTTACGCTTTCGTACGCTAGAAAGAACTCTCAGTACTCTTAATTTATATATTTAATTAAATTAAAAACTCTCAATTTAATTAATTTATTTATTAGTTTAAAAAAGTTTAAATTTATCTTAGTTTATCTTATAAAAATTAAAACTATCAGAGTGATTTTATGTAAAATAACTACTTTTTTATTTATATAAATTAAGGATTTTAAATATTTATTTTATTTAAAATTTGTGTGAGATAAAATTATCTATTAAAAAATTAAAAATACGGATATTATAAAATTTAGTAACTTTTATCATTTATATTGATAAATTATGTTAAATAACTCATTATTTATAAAAATTATTAATAAATTTAAAACTAGTAAAAATTATTTATTAATTTAAAACATGTTAAAATTATTTTATTTTAAACAAATGAAACTATCTAAAATAAACTAAGATTTTATTTTTTTGTGCATGTGCCTTTTTATTCAAAGTGCTTTTGTGAATTTTATGCTTTCTTTCGCTAGAAAGAACTCTCAATACTCCTAATTTATATATTGAATTAAAATAAAAAATCTTAATTTAATGTATTTATTTATTTGTTTAAAAATTTTTAAATTTATCTTAGTTTATGTTATAAAAATTAAATCTATCATAGTAATTTTATGTAAAATAACATCTTTTTATTTATATAAATTAAGGATTTTAACAATTTATTTGATTTCAAATTTGTGAGAGAGAATTTAGCTATTAAAAAAATTAAAAATGCGGTTATTATAAAATTAAGTAATTTTTATCATTTATAATGATAAATTATGTTAAATAAATAATTATTTATAAAACTATTAATAAATTAAAAACATTTTTAAATTATTTATTAATTTAAAACATGTTAAAATTATTTTATTTTAAAAAATCAAACTATCTAAAATAAACTAAGAATTTATTTTTATCTGCATGTGCCTTTTGATTCAAAGTGCTTTTATGAATTTTACGCTGTAGTACGCTAGAAAGAAGTTCCAATGATTACAAAATGTGTGCAAGTATCAAACAAAAACCATATAAGTATAATCATGTACACGGGAGGAAAAAAAAAGGGTAGATCCTATGGTCAACTAGGATGAAGGCGGAAGTCGACTGAGGATGATGTCAAACTGCTGCTCCATCATTTGCAGCTGTGTCGTCTTGTCATAGCGGGAAACAATTGTTACTTGAGTAAGCCGAACATCATTGATGACTTCTGCAAGAGTAGAGAGATGATCAGTAGACGATGATGCACCCTCTTCCATTCTTTTCCCCTTTGAAAATTCTTATTGTTCCTCGAGAGACTCGAGACTCATCTCGTCTCTGGAAGTGGCTTATTGTGGGGTTTTCTCCTTGGGTATATTTTCTTAATGAATCCACTATCCACACCACTTGACAAATCCAAAAATTTCCAACTTTGATTTCTCTTATGGACATCTTCCTTGTCATGTCCATAGAAACCTCATTCGAGAGGTCTATGCCACTTTGGAGAAGGGTGATGGTAATCTCTTGTGCGAATAGTAGATTGCCCGCCTCTGAGTTAACAACTACATCGGCCATCCTATTGGCCATGAAATATCCATAATCCAGAGTGACCCTCTAGAAGATAGTCATCAACCAGAAAATATCAGTTATGGTGAGCCGAGAGAAGGTTCCCTTCTTGGGATTCAAAACATGAGTCACTATTTCCATGTCCTCTTTGTCACATGGTGAGGTCTCGTATCCTCACCTCGTAGGAATTCCTTAATGTATGTCCAAAGACAGTAAAAATTACATCTTGAAAATTTTGAGGGAGTTCCTCAAGGAGATCCATTGACCAATTTTCATTTATGCACCTCATCATGCTCGTGATGGTGGAGTTAAGGAGATTATTCAGAGTGGGTGTCTGAATAGATATGAGTGTTTTCTTCACCCACCCAAAACCCAAACCCAGGGTTTTTGGTCTTTATGACACTCTGTATAACACCAATGCCATGTCTTTGTTATTTGGTAGAAGCTGCAGCTACCATGAAGGCATTCTCATCGGTTCAAGGAGAAAAAAGAAAAAAAAAATCCTTTTTGTACAAAATTTTTTTCAACTTTACATTGTCTTTTTTTTTCTAGTCTAATGCAACCACTTATTAACCATTTGCCACAGTTGATGTCCGGAAGATGTAAACTCTTATCTCCTGGATTTTCTGAAATTTCTTGTATATTTTCTGAAACGTCTGAAATGAGAAAAAACATCAATTGTTGTTTACAAGTGCGAAGGATTAAGTTCTCGGTTCTCCTCAATAGGGGTCCTGCAATCTGAATCCGGTGACAGTCTCGGATTCAGAACCGGGATCATTTGGTTGTCCAGATCTTTCCCAATACCTATACAAGTTTTAATTTGTGCAAGATAGGTCGATTATTTTTGGTGTCCATTTCGATGCAATTTCTAGTGTTGGACTTTAGATTTTTGGATCGGTTTTAGAGTTAATAATCGTCTTCAACCTTTGATTTAACAAAAATATAAACTAATTTACATCTCTTCTAGTCTCCAGACGGGCAAGAGATTTACAGAAACCTTCATCCACACCCAATACACAAGCCACCATGAAGTAAATGTAGTAAAGAGGAAGTAAACGGTGAAAGAGGGAGAAAATTTCCCGAAAATGAGCAAGAATTATTATTGAATCCCAAAGAGAGTTTTGAGAGTCAATCAATTAGAATAAGGTATAATCATCCCTCTAAAGAATAAAAAACCAAATGTGTCAAACACAGAAGTACAGTGCCAGAACCCAGAAATGGTGAGGAATCAAACAGTATAAAATTAAACAAAACCAACATCAACGCAGGAATGAATCCAGGTAGTAGTCGGAGACATCCAGTGGCGGAAAATCAATAAAGAAATCTTCCGATGGTAGCGAAATCTCGGATGAGGTAATTCCTACTTCTTCGGTATCCATAAGAAATATCTCAAGATCGTGATGCAGTTGGGTAGCCTCCACTTCGTCAATTATAGCAGCAGGTGCAGCCTCCAACGTCAACTGCTGCCCAGAGGCCGGCTTGGTAGCATTCAATTCGTCCGCTAGCTCCAGTATCGTGGCTTCTTCCTCCTCCAGATTGGCAATCAAAACTTCGAGCTCATCAAGGGTGCATTGCTCCAAGTCGATGTTGTCCAAGGAGACAAAGGGATCTTCGTCTTCCACCGCCTATGGGATGTTCGTCTCGCCTTCGAGATAGCGCTACAACAAACCCACATCTCCGAAGACAAAGCGCTTGCCGGTGGGAGAGAAGGGAACGACGAGGATGGAAGCGCCGATTAGAAGGGAGAGTTGCTTAGCTTTCTTGAACAGTCCCTTCTTCCGCTTGGAGAAGGTGACTTGCGAAGCTTGTCGATTCTCAATCTTCTTCATCTCCAGCTTTCTCTTTCCCATCCCCATTCTTTAACTTTTTTTCTTTCTCTGCACTCGCTGAAAATTTCTCTCTGTTAAAGAAACAACTGATTTCTTTACAAAGACAGAAAAAAAATTTACTGTTTATTTCATTTATTTTGTCTGATAAAAAATCTAGGAAGCCGGGTTGTCTTTCATTAGGAAATGAGTTGTCTTGCTGTAGCTTGTGTGAGCCTTGATAAAATCCGGATAATAACTGACAGGATCTTGCTCAAGAGAAATATGATCATCACTATTACTAATAATGATAATATTGTTGACATACACTAATAGAAACAGAACATGCTTGCCAGTATTGAGAGTAAATAGGGAAGTATGAGAGTGAAAATTCTTGAAACCTGAACCCACAAGAAATTGATGCAGTTTATGATACCAAACCCATGGAGCCTATTTGAGACCCTATACAACTTTATGAAGTTTGTAGACATAGGTTGGATGTTTTGTACCCTTTGGATGAAGAGATTTCTGTTATAAATTGTGTATAAATACTACTCTTAAATCAATGTAAAATGTGGTTCAATTCATCCTCTCATACTTTGTTGTGAAAATTTCTCTCCTTTATGTCGAATACAAGTTGCATAACAAAATCATTATGGAAAAAAGAGAACATAAAGAGAGGCGAAAGAAAGTCTTCTTACTTCAAAATATCCTACTCCGTACATTTCTCTTGCTTTGCTACCTTGGTTCCCTGTTTCTTTTTCTGTTCAGCCTTTTGAACTTTAAAGGAAATCCCAAAAAATCACCTAATAATTGTCTTTATTCATTCAATAATTGAATCGTTGTCAAATCTAAGAGCTCCCTTCAGTCTTACAAACAAAAGAAAGATGAAAAGAAGAGGGACGAAGGAACTCACAATGAGCATTCTACTGTACAATAATCCATGCTACAGTGAGCCAAGTCCCAAGACTCCTTTGTCATGGAAATTGTAGCTGAAATCAGGCCGCAAATGGAAAAATTACCAGCAAAGTAAAGTTTTGGCAGCAGTTAGGCAAGAGTCGAATTGCTCGAGCTTGCTTGACTGCGCGCCTCGATCGAAAATATCCTAGTAGCTAGCAAAATATTTGGCATATGCTACCAGAATTAAAGGGGATTGAGGATTACTGATGTCATGAGATGTCTTTATCTTCATTTGCTCCTCCGTAGAGCATTCTACTATAAAAATCCTCATTCACCTTTGGACATGCATCGAGATTCTTTGAGGAAGATAGTGCCAAAATATGGATTTCCGTCTAACGATATCGATTTTCTCTACGAGCTTCTCTTCCTTTTATCTTTCGACTCCAGTTTGTTTAAGAGGCTGAGGGGGCAGGGAGCATTTGCCATCTCAGCTAGTTTCTGAGAAAAACTTGACCCCTGTTCCATTAACGTATATATTAGATTAGATAATATGGATATATAGCTAGAAATAGATAGATATATAGTCTTTCAAAATAAAAAGGGTTTTAACGAAATAACAATATGACCCTTGGTTTACTTTAGAATGACATTTGTTTTTCTAGACTAATGCAACCACTAATTAACCATTTGTCAAGTTTGATGTCCGGATGATGGAAACTCTATCTCCTATCCTTTTAGCAATTTATGGTATATTTTCTAACACGTCTGAAATGAGAAAAAACTTCAATTATTTACAGCTGCGATGGTGAGGTGCCTATCGTGCCAAATCTATGAAATTCAAGGATGGCTACATGATTTCTTCTGGTCAACCAGTTAATGAATACATAGACACTGTAGTCATACATGTATTGCCTAGACACGTCAGCACCACTACTAAGAAATGTATAGATTGTTCGACCTAAAGTGAATAAAATGAGCAATTATGTAGAAGAGGATTGCCCACAAGTTATTAGTCATCAAGATTAATATTTCCCAGTACCTATACAAGTTTTAATTTGTGAAAGATAGGTCGATTAATTCTGATGTCCATTTTGATTCAATTTCTAGTGGTTTACTTTAGGTTTTTGGATGGGAAATGAGTTGTTTTGCAGTAGCTTGTTTGAGCCTGGATAAAATCCGGATAATAACTGAAAGGATCTTGCTCAAGAGAAATACGATCATCACTATTACCAGTAATGATAATATTGTTGACATACACCAATAGAAACGGAACATGCTTGCCATTATTGAGAGTAAATAGGGAAGTATGAGAGTGAAAATTCTTGAAACCTGAACCCACATGAAATTGATGCAGTTTATGATACCAAGCCCATGGAGCCTGTTTGAGACCATATACAACTTTATGAAGTTTGTAGACATTGGTTGGATGTTTTGTACCCTTTGGATGAAGAGGTTTCTGTTATAAATTGTGTATAAATACTACTCTTAAATCAATGTAAAATGTGGTTCAATTCATCCTCTCATACTTTGTTGTGAAAATTTCTCTCCTTTATGTCGAATACAAGTTGCGTAACAAAATCATTAAGGAACATAGAGAACATAAAATAGGCGAAAGAAAGTCTTCTAACTTCAAAATATCCTACTCCATACATTTCTCTTGCTTTGCTGCCTTGGTTCCCTGTTTCTTTTTCTCTTCAGCCTTTTGAACTTTAAAGGAAATCCCAAAAAATCACTTGATAATTATCTTTATTCATTCAATAATTGAATCTTTGTCAAATCTAAGAGCTCCCTTCAGTCTTACAAACAAAAGAAAGATGAAAAGAAGAGGGACGAAGAAACTCGCAATGAGCATTCTACTGTACAATAATCCATGCTACAATGAGCCAAGTCCCAAGACTCCTTTGTCATGCAAATTGTAGCTGAAATAAGGCCGCAAATGGAAAAATTACCTGCAAAGTAAAGTCTTGGCAGCAGTTAGGCAAGAATGGAATTGCTCGAGCTTGCTTGATTGCACACCTCGATCGAAAAAATCCTAGCAGCTAGCAAAATATTTGGCATATGCTACCAGAATAAAAGGGGATTGAGGATTACTGATGTCATGAGATGTCTTTATCTTCATTTGCTCCTCCATAGAGCGTTCTACTGTAAAAATCCTCATTCACCTTTGGACATGCATCGAGATTCTTGGAGGAAGATAGTGCCAAAATATGGATTTCCATCTAACGATATCGATTTTCTCTACGAGTTTCTCTTCCTCTTATCTTTCGACTCTCGTTTGTTTAAGAGGCTGAGGGGGCAGGGAGCATTTGCCATCTCGGCTAGTTTATGAGAAAAACTTGACCCCTGTTCCATTAACGTATATATTAGATTAGATAATATGGATATATAGCTAGAAATAGATAGATATATAGTCTTTCGAAATAAAAAAGTTTTAATGAAATAACAATATGTTTAGAATGACATTTGTTTTTCTAGACTAATGCAACCACTAATTAACCATTTGTCAAGTTTGATGTCCGGATGATGGAAACTCTATCTCCTATCTTTTCAGCAATTTATGGTATATTTTTTAACACGTCTGAAATGAGAAAAACATCAATTTTTTACAACTGCGATGGTGAGGTGCCCATCGTGCCAAATCCATGAAATTCAAGGATGGCTACATGATTTCTTCTGGTCAACCAGTTAATGAATACATAGACACTGCAGTGATACATGTATTGCCTAGACACGTCAGCACTACTACTAAGAAATGCGTAGAGATTAATTAATCTTTATTTGTTAGACCTAAAGTGAATAAAATAAATAAAATGTGCAATTATGTAGAAGAGGACTGCCCACAAGTTATTAGTCAGCAAGATTAATCTTTCCCAGTACCTATACAAGTTTTAATTTGTGCAAGATATGTCGATTAATTCTGGTGTCCATTTTGATTCAATTTCTAGTGTTGTACTTTAGGTTTTTGGACAGGTTTTAGGGTTAATAATCGTCTTCTACCTTTGATATAAGAAAAATATAAACTAATTTACATCTCTTCTTAGTCTCCTGACGGGCAACAAATTTATAGAAACCTACATCCACTCCCAATACACAAGCAGCCATGAAGTAAATGCAGTAAAGAAGAAGCAAAGGGTGAAAATGAGCAAGAATTATTATTCAATCCCAAATAGAGTTTTGGGAGTCAATTAATTAGAATCATCTCTGTACATAATAAAAAACCAAACGTGTGAAACGTGCCAGAACCCAGAAATGGTGAGCAACCAAACAGTATAAAAATTAAAAAAACCCAACATCAACGCAGGAATGAACCCAGGTAGTAGTCGGAGACATCCAGTGGCGGCAAATCATTAAAGAAATCTTCCGATGGTAGCGAAATCTCGGACGAGGTATTTCCTTCTTCTTCGGTGTCCATAAGAAATATCTCAAGATCCTGATGCAGTTGGGTAGCCTCCACTCCGTCAATTACAGCAGCAGGTGCAGCCTCCAACGTCAACTGCTGCCCAGAGGCCGGCATGGTCGCATTCAATTCGTCCGCGAGCTCCAGTATCGTGGCTTCTTCCTCCTGCATATTGGCGATCAAAAGCTCGAGCTCATCAAGGGTGCATTGCTCCAAGTCGATGTTGTCCAAGGAGACAAAGGGATCTTCGTCTTCCACCGCCTTTGGGATGTTCGTCTCGCCTTCGAGATAGCGCTGCAACAAACCCTCGTCTCCGAAGACAAAGGGCCTGCCGGCGGGAGAGAAGGCAACGACGAAGACGGAAGCGCCGGTTAGAAGGGAGAGTTGCTCAGCTTTCTTGAACAGTCCCTTCTTCCGCTTGGAGAAGGTGACTTGCAAAGCTTGTCGATTCTCAATCTTCTTCATCTCCAGCTTTCTCTTTCCCATCCCCATTCTTTAACTTTTTTTCTTTCTCTGCTCTCGCTGAAAATTTCCCTCTGTTAAAGAAATAACATAGCAGATCAACTGATTTCTTTACCGTTTATTTCATATATTTTGTGTGATAAAAAATCTAGGAAGGCAGTAGGAAATGAGTTGTCTTGCAGTAGCTTGAAACCGTTGATAAAATCCGGATAATAACTGACGGGATCTTGCACAAGAGATTTGGTTTTAATAATCTCAGGGTTGTAATCGTAATCTCGGGGCATAAACTGAATCCAGGTAATTATCGTCTTTGCTGTCCTAACAGACACAACGGTTTTGAAATACAACGGTTTCAGCAAGTTAAACCGTATGGCTGTAAGAAGAGTCGCATTTTTGTGTAGTTTTGCCCGGTAAATCTTACGAAAATGAGTCAAGAATTTAATCTTCCGGCTGTTTCTAACTGTGAGGTCTATACCGAACTTTTGGAGCATTTGTCCTGTTTCTGTAGTTTTTGTCTTCATATGACTGAAGATTTTCTGACATTGTAGACTTTGTTACTTGGCACATTTTTATGTTAAATAGAGTGATATTTATTTGATTTTAGCAGATTAAGAGCATTGCGATGGACAAGAAGAGTTGGAGTTTGGTAAAATCCTATTTCTGTGTGGACGAAGTAAATTCAGTTCTTGCAGGGGAGGATTCAACCAAGCATGATGCTCACAGAAAGATGATGCAGCTATAGTTATCCAGTCGGCATTCTGGTTTGCTTATGCTTCCTAAACATTGTATCTACTAATAGCTACAAAAGCCATCTAGGTATTAGCATCATAAATGATGTAATCCAATAGAAATTATGCAGCATGATTCTTAAATTGGGCAATTGGTTGACAGTCATGCTGAAAGAAATAGCCTCTTGGAAAAGAAATTCTGATGGTCTAACATCAAGAGGCATGCCCTTAAGAAGTGGCTGACTCAAGACTTTCAGAGTTTCACCTATCCACAATGAGGCTAACTGATCTTGTTGGATTTTCAAGTCAAGGGTTTCTTTTTAGTGACTTTACTTGGGTGATTCTGAAAAGCCATTTTGCTGCTGTCTTTCTATCAGGCCAGGCGTCAGTTCCAAGAAACCAGAGGGTTCTGTAAAAGGGAGAGTAGTGAAGAAAGCAAACCATTCACCGAGTCTGGAGGCACATCAGTTGAAGTCGAAACTGGTGCTTCAACTGAAAAATACATGAAACTGCCCCTTTTCATCCTCGAGTACATCAGAAGTCCAAAACCCAAATCTCCAAGCAGAAGGTATTACACATGCCAACTCTTCTCACTTGAAACTGACATGTACATGTAAATTGAAACTACACTGCCTGCTTGAGACCTTAAAGGGAAAGTTCTGCATGTATATTTCATAGTATGACATCAAAATTTTGTCGAACCACATGTAAAACTATCATTTAATTATGAAAAGTTCAGTCTCTATTCCTCTTAAATAATACTTGGGTAAATTGAAGTGAACTCATAACATAAGCAATCATACTAGGAAATGAGAAATCTGATTTCTGTAGTAGGCATATAAACAAGTTGTCAACACATATATTGGGATCTAACAGATAGGAACTGCCGATAGGTAAGCTGATGGTACTTTTGAAATTGCCACTCTAGAAGTAGCCATAACTTGGAATTGTCTCCATCGAATAGTTCTGTCTAATAGAATTTTTTTATTTATATCCAATACGTAATAAATTAACAGGTAGGAGAAGATGACCAATTGAGTAAGAGTTAGTTCAATCTAATAGATTTAAGGCCCAGAATAGCAGATGGTAAAATACTTGAAAGCTGATAGAATTATATAACTTGTTTGGAATTGGTATTTCAACTCAGACTAGTGTGATTGTCAAAAACAAATGAACGAAAAGAAAATTGAATTTTTAGAAAAATTGTTCACCTTGAATGATGCCATCAAAGGAAGAATGGAACGACAGCACAGTGAGTAGCAATATAGCAAAGTTAAGAATTCAACACAGGCAGGAGGCAACAACAAGGCGTGAGAGAGCATTGGCTTATGCATTTTCACAACAGGTAAGTCTAGGTTTCTCAAGGACACTGATCTGTTTATTTTCGACTTATCGACTCTAATTTCTGTATGTTCAGAGTAAAGACTCAAGTATCCAAATGTTCTACTTGTTGACAGCTAAGAACCTGTACATCCAAAAAGAAACAAGCCCAATCAGACTCCAGGCAACCCAACTTGGGGATGGAGCTGGTTAGAGAGGTGGATGGCAACCTGCCAGCCAGAATCCTCTGTTGAAGATCTAAGAAGCAACTCACTACAGTCATCAAGCTTCGTTCAATACCAAGAAGAAAGATGATGTGGGAGGAGAAGAAAAGGAGAGCTGCGGATCCAATGAAATAACAGTTGGACTGGATGGTGTGATAGTAAATGGAGAAACCAGTAATGATGGACATGGACCACTGTACAAACAGGCTCAAAGCAGCAAGAACTGTGTCAAGACGAAAGACTGCCAAGTTGCCAACACACAACAGCGCCAACCAAGGTACAGTAGCTGCACTCCTTGGTTCTCACATATTATACTTTGACAAACTTATATTTGCATCCAATGGTTGCTGGAGTGTCTCTACTGAAGTCAATATCACTTAATACAGTATACTCACTGACTCTCCATGAAAGATTATGACAAAACATGTTGTTGGTGAGTCCCTTCATCTGCTTTCCTGGAAATCAGTTATTAATCAGTGTATAAGATATGTCTGGACTTATGTTGATGCATCTCAGGACAGAAGCAAACTAGATCTCTTTAGTTCTCCATTTACTGATAGATGTTAAAAATATTGAGCTTAAGAAGTTAATTCAAGGAAGGAAGAATTGCTAACCTGTGCTTCTTACCCTTTAATACGAAATGATGGGGGATTGAATCTTGAGAAAGGTCTGTTTAAATAAGTAGAAACCATCTGCATTTACCATTTCTTGGAGACTTTTGGGTTCTTTCACGAACTATTCACAGTGAAATCCTAAGATTAATTGTGTGGACGAGCGCCTAAGATGGTCATATACTCTTAATGATATTAGCTGCACCTAGTAAATTAAGTAATTTTAACAATATTTTTTTATTTATATAAATTAAGGATTTTAACAATATATTTGATTTCAAATTTGTGAGAGAGAATTTAGCTATTAAAAAATTAAAAATATGGATATTATAAAATTAAGATTTTTTTTCATATATATTGATTAATTATGTTAAATAACTAATTATTTATAAAAATTATTAATAAATTTAAAACATGTTAAAATTATTTTATTTTAAACAAATCAAACTATCTAAAATAAACTAAGATTTTATTTTTATCTACATGTGCCTTTTGATTCAAAGTGTTTTTGTGAATTTTACACTTTCGTACACTAGAATGAACTCTCGGTACTCTTAATTTATATATTTAATTAATTTAAAAAATTTAATTTAATGTATTTATTTATTAGTTTTAAAAAGTTTATATTTATCTTAGTTTATCTTATAAAAATTATATCTATCAAAATAGTTTAACGTAAAATAACCTCTTTTGTATTTAAATAAATTAAGGATTTTAACGATATATTTGATTTCAAATTTGTGAGACAGAATTTAGCTATTAAAAAATTAAAAATACGGATATTATAAAATTAAGATTTTTTTTTCATTTATATTGATTAATTATGTTAAATAACTAATTATTTATAAAAATTATTAATAAATTTAAAACATGTTAAAATTATTTATTAATTTAAAACATATTAAAATTATTTTATTTTAAACAAATCAAACTATCTAAATTAAGTTAAATAACTAATTATTTATAAAAATTATTAATAAATTAAAAAAAGTAAAATTATTTATTAATTTAAAACATGTTAAAATTTTTTTATTTTAAACAAATGAAACTATCTAATATAAACTAAGATTTTATTTTTATCTGCATGTGCCTTTTGATTCAAAGTGCTTTTGTGAATTTTACACTTTCTTATGCTAGAGAGAACTCTCGGTACTCTTAATTTATATATTCGATTAAATTAAATAATCTTAAATTAATAAATTTATTTATTAGTTTAAAAAATTTAAAATTTAACTTAATTTATCTTATAAAAATTAAATCTTTCGGAGTAATTTTATGTAAAATAACGACTTTTTTATTTATATAAATTAAGGATTTTAACAATTTATTTGATTTCAAATTTGTGAGAGAGAATTTAGCTATGAAAAAATTAAAAATATGGATATTATAAAGTTAAGTAATTTTTATCATTTATATTGATAAATAATTTTAAGCAACTAATTATTTATAAAAATTATTAATAAATTAAAAAAAAGTTAAAATTATTTTTTAATTTGAAACATGTTAAAATTATTTTATTTTAAACAAATCAAACTATCTAAAATAAACTAAGGCTTTATTTTTATCTGCATGTGCCTTTTGATTCAAAGTGCTTTTGTGAATTTTATGCTTTCGTACGCTAGAAAGAACTCTCGGTACTCTTAATTTATATATTTAATTAAATTAAAAAAATCTTGATTTAACGTATTATTTATTAGTTTAAAAATGTTAATATTTATCTGAGTTTATCGTATAAAAATTAAATCTATCAGAATAGTTTTATGTAAAATAACCTCTTTTGTATTTATATAAATTAAGGATTTTAACGATATATTTGATTTCAAATTTGTGAGAGAGAATTTATCTATTAAAAAATTAAAAATACGGATATTATAAAATTAAGTAATTTTTATCATTTATATTGATAAATTATGTTAAATAACTCACTCACCATCTGAGGGGGACGTCAGACACGAGTGGAAACGCGAGGGGTGGCAAGATGCGGATCATCAGAGTCCAGAGAGTCGAGAGGGAGAGGCGCCATGGGAGAAGGTAAGTCAGTACCTGCATGTGACTGCTGTGAAGGCAGACTAGAGGAAACCTCCGGATGGAGTGGTGAATCAGTGGACGGATGGTGAGTGATTAACTGGTCATCATGGGGCTCATCAGATACAAAGGGATCAATGTGTAACAACTCTGTATCATGCAAACCAGGAGTAGACAAGGGAATCCGAAAGTAACAGAACTGTTCCAAGAACTTAACATTGCGAGAAACAAAAAGTCTACCAGACTCAGGATGGTAACATCGGTATCCTTTTTTACCAAAACCATAACCAAGAAACACACAATGCAGATTTGGCAGACAATTTAGTGCGACAGGAAGGGGGTAATAAGACAAAGCATGCACAGCCAAAGACACGCAAGTGCTCATAGGTAGGACGAACACCATACAACCGTTCAAAAGGGGAGATACTGCTAGAAATAAATGAAGGAATACGATTAATCAAATAAGTGGCAGTATGAAGGGCTTCCCCCCAAAATTCAGAAGGGACAGAGGCATGGAGCAGTAAAGAGCGAGCGGTTTCAACAAGATGACGATGTTTACGTTCTGCAACACCATTCTGCTGAGGGGTATAAGGACAAGACAACTGATTAATAGTGCCCTCAAGACTTCAGAAAATCATTCAATAAAGATGACATATATTCACCACCCGAATCAAAGCGAAAAAATTTAATGTGAGTGGAAAAATGGGTTCGCACCATAGCACAAAATTGAACATAAATAGAATAAAAATTTCATTTCCGATGCATAAGAAATATCCAAGAGAAACGACTGAAATCATCGACAAGCAATGCATAAAAGCGAGCCCCACCTTTAGTGGATACAGGTGCAGGGCCCCAAACATCAGAGTGAACAAGATAAAAAGGAGAATAAGTAATCGAGTGACTTAATGTAAAAGGTAAATGGCATTGTTTGCCAAGATTACAACCAACACAATCACTAAGAGGGGAAGATTTAATAGTAGAATCCAACATATTGTGTGTGATCATAAACTGTAAACGAGAAGCAGAAACATGTCCTAAACGAGTATGCCATAAGTAAAAAGTATTATTTATAGAAAGTAAATCTTGCAACAGGGATTGAACTGACAAATTAGACACATGTAGAGATGCTGGCAATTTTAAATCATCAAGCAAGTAAAGACCACCTTCTCCATGGCCTATCCCAATTTGCCTCCCGGACTTGCGATCCTGTATAAGACAATGATCAGAAGCAAAGGTAATGATAAGACCTAAATCAGTAAGTTTGCCAATTGAAAGAAGGTTAACAGCTAGATGGGGAACATAAAAAACATCAGACAAAGACCAAGTAGGGTGAGTGACAGTTCCAACCGAGGCTATTGGCATGGGAGAGCCATTTGCAGCTTGGATGTTAACTGGGTGTGAAGGCTTAACACAATCATGTAAAAGAGACAAATGGGGTGTCATATGGTGTGTGGCTCCAGAATCTAAGATTCATTTGTGAGTGTCACTGGAGCCAGCAGAACAAGACATACCTGCATGGGATGCAAATTGAGTACTGGGAGCAGACGACTTGCCAAGAATGCGAGTGAGTTCGGCAGCTAATGATGAGAGATCAGGCGTAGAATGCTGGGGGGAGCTGGTGCAAAAGGTGCATCTGAATAATCCAAAGATCCAATGGCAGTAGATGGACGAAAACATCTATGTGGTGGTGGACGACTAAAGATATGATGTGGTGCTGATTTGAAATGGCCTTGATGTTGACAACTAGAGGCATGATGTTGTGTAGGTTTGAAATTGCCTTGATTTTTATTGTTGCTTTGCAATGAGGGGCACTGGTGTTTCCAATGACCTTTACCATGACAGTAGGAACATTCATATTGTGGAACTGTCACTTTAGGCTTCCCTGATGACTGATGAGTATGAGAGTGTGTTCCAGAACCAAGTACCTGTGACATATCAGGTGATGATGTCTTACTGGAAGAAAGCCCACCCAAAGACCTCAACCATGTTTCTTCAGCCAACAATTCAGATACAGCTGCAGACAAGGTGGGTAGCGGAGCTCTATGGATCATAAATCCTCTTATCAGTTCAAATTCACTGCGAAGAACCATAAGAAAATCGGTAAGCTTGCGATCATCACATGCTTTGGTGTATTCAGGGAGCTTCCGAAAGGAGGGTGGATCCATCATATATAGTTGATCCCACAAAGGTGTCATAAAGGAGTAGAATTCTTGAATTGTACGATCACCTTGCTTAGCGGACCGCAGTTCTGTCTCAATCTGATACCTTTTGGCAAAGTTTGTCTGTTAATATAGAGTTTCCAAATAGTCCCATATTTCTTTTGCAATCTTATACTTCAAAAGTTGCAAACTGATAGACGGATCCACGGAGTTGTTGATCCAAGTGATGAAGTCAGTGGATGTAGGTTCTAGAGCAGTGATTTGTCCATCAATGTAATCCCACAAGTCTTTTCCAACTAAAAAATTTCGCATGACAAACTTCCAAAGAGAGTAATTACTCCCATTTAACCGGACAAAGATAACCTTCAAATCATGACTAATTGAATCCGTAAAACTATAAGTCCAATAGAAAAAGTGCCACAAGCAATAGAAGATGGTTGCACCAGTCAGGATTCACGAGCAGGCAGTGACAAGACCGAAACCAACTCTTAACCCAGCCACTATAATCAACCTCCCTCACAAACACCAATCTATACCACACTTTCTCAAAAAAATAGAAACACGAGAACTTCAAACAACCACATAGAGCTACTGTCCAAACCCACTCCAAAACTCCGAAATCAATAAACTTCAATAGTAAACCAACAGAGGGATTCTTAGAATCCCGTGAGCCCGTAATGCTCTCCACAGATAGAGACCGCACAAGCTAGCACCATAAGTCGACAAAACAAAGTAATACAAACCACAAATAACGCAGAAATAGAGGGGAACCGACCTCGGATGACGCCAAAACGTCGATTCAACCAACAACAGAGCTTTTACGGGGCGGCGAGGCGTCTTCAAGCACCAGAGATCACCGGACAAGGAGCAGATGAGCGGCGCGAAAACTGCAGACGAGCAGAACGAGCGCAAATCGAGCAAAACAAAAAACATTTCTAGTGCGAGAACAACCAAATCAACTTAGACTGCAAAATCGAAGCAAAATCGCTCAATTTTCCGCTTTGATACCATGTAAATCTCTCTGATTTTAGAGAGTTTTTCCTTATGAAACTCAGAATCCCGAAAATACAAAGTAGCTGACGGGTTCATCAGAAACCCTATTCAAAAAGGAAGAGGGGAATTTACATGTATACCTTTGGACAAACGATAAAGACAAGTATGCCCCTTTACATATACATATTTACATTAACAAATCAAACTATCTAAAATAAACTAAGATTTTATTTTTATCTGCATGTGCCTTTTGATTCAAAGTGCTTTTATGAATTTTACACTTTTGTACGCTAGAAAGAAGTTCCAATGATTACAAAATGTGTACAAGTATCAAACGAAAAACATATAAGTATCCTCATGTACACGGGAGGAAAAAAAAGGGTGGATCCTATGGTCAGCTAGGATGAAGGCGGAAGTCGACTGAGGATGATGTCAAACTGCTGCTCCATCATTTGCAGTCGTGTAGTCTTGTCATGGCGGGAAATAATTGTTACTTGAGTAAGTCGAACATCATCGATGACTTCTACAAGAGTAGAGAGTTGATCAGTAGACGGTGATGCACCTCTTCCATTCTTTTCCCCTTTGCAAATTCTTATTGTTCCTCGAGAGGCTCGAGACTCATCTCGTCTCTTGAAGTGGCTTATTGTGGGTTTTCTCCTTGGATATATTTTCTTAATGAATCCACTGTCCACACCACTTGACAAATCCAAAAATTTCCAACTTTGATTTCTCTTTATGGACATCTTCCTTGTCATGTCCATAGAAACCTCATCCGAGAGGTCTATGCCACTCTGGAGAAGGGTGATGGTAATCTCTTGTGCAAATAGTAGAATGCCCGCCTTTGAGTTAACAACTATATCGGCCATCCTATCGGCCATGAAATATCCATAATCCAGAGGGACCCTCTAGAAGATAGTCATCAACCAGAAAATATCAGTAGTGGTGAGCCGAGAGAAGGTTCCCTTCTTGTGATTCAAAACATGAGTCACTATTTCCATGTCCTCTCTGTGACATGGTGAGGTCTCGTATCCTCACCTCGTAAGAATTCCTTAATGTATGTCCAAAGACAGTAAAAATTACATCTTGAAAATTTTGAGGGAGTTCCTCAAGGAGATCCATTGACCAATTTTCATTTATGTACCTCATCATGCTCGTGATGGTGGAGTCAAGGAGATTATTCAGAGTGGGTGTTTGAATAGATATGGGTGTTTTCTTCACCCACCCAAAACCCAAACCCAGGGTTTTTGGTCTTTATGATGCTCACTCTGTATAACACCAATGCCATGTCTTTGGTATTTGGTAGAAGTTGCAGCTATCCTCCAGGCATTCTCATCTGTTCTAGGAGAAAAAAGAAAAAGAAAATCCTTTTTGTACAGAAATATCTTCAACTTTACATTGTCTTTTTTTTTCTAGACTAATGCAACCACTAATTAACCATTTGCCATAGCTGATGTCAGGAAGATGAAGCTCTTATCTCCTGTATTTTCTGTAATTTATGGTATATTTTCTGACACGTCTGAAATGAGAAAAAACATGAATTGTTGTTTACAATTACGAAGGATTAAGTTTTCGGTTCTCCTCAATAGGGGTCCCGCAATCTGAATCCGGTGACTGTCTCGGATTCAGAACTGGGATGAATTTGGTTGTCCAGATCTTTCCCAGTACCTATACAAGTTTTAATTTGTGCAAGATAGGTCGAATATTTCTGGTGTCCATTTTGATGCAATTTCTAGTGTTGGACTTTAGATTTTTGGATAGGTTTTAGGGTTAATAATCGTCTTCTACCTTTGATTTAAGAAAAATATAAACTAATTTACATCTCTTCTAGTCTCCAGACGGGCAAGAGATTTACAGAAACCTTCATACACTCCCAATACACAAGCTGCCATGAAGTAAATGCATTAAAGAGGAAGTAAACGGTGAAAGAGGGAGAAAATTTCCCGAAAATGAGCAAGAATTATTATTCAATCCCAAAGAGAGTTTTGAGAGTCAATTAATTAGAATAAGTATAATCATCTCTCTACAGAATAAAAAACCAAATGTGTCAAACACAGAAATACAGTGCCAGAACCCATAAATGGTGAGCATTCAAACAATATAAAAATTTAAAAAAACCAACATCAACGCAGGAATGAATCCAGGTAGTAGTCGAAGACATTCAGTGGCGGCAAATCATTAAAGAAATCTTCCGATGGTAGTGAAATCTTGGATGAGGTATTTCCTTCTTCTTCGGTATCCATAAGAAATATCTCAAGATCGTGATGCAGTTGGGTAGCCTCCACTCCGTCAATTACAGCAGCATGTGCAGCCTCCAACGTCAACTGTTGCCCTAAGGCCGGCTTGGTCGCATTCAATTCGTCCGCGAGCTCCAGTATTGTGGCTTGTTCCTCCTCCAAATTGGTGATCAAAAGCTCGAGCTCATCAACGGTGCATTGCTCCAAGTCGATGTTGTCCAAGGAGAAATGCTCTTCGTCTTCCACCGCATTTGGGATGTTCGTCTCGCCTTCGAGATAGCGCTGCAACAAACCCTCGTCTCTGAAGACAAAGGGCGTGCCGGCGGGAGAGAAGGCAACGATGAGGATGGAAGCCCCGGTTAGAAGGGAGAGTTGCTCAGATTTCTTGAACGGTCCCTTCTTCCGCTTGGAGAAGGTGACTTGCAAAGCTTGTCGATTCTCAATCTTCTTCATCTCCACCTTTCTCTAGCTTTTGTAAAATCTCATCAAGGAACAGATAGAGATCGTCTTATACGAAACATCTGTTCCTTAACTCAAAATGATGAATTGAGGGAATTAGTTATACAACACATCTCTCCTTTCATCACTTTGTATCAATTGGAACGACTGATTGAAATCTTGTTCCAAAAATTAGAACAGACCTCAACTCATCTAAAATTCCTAAATGTCTGAAGAAATAGGAATAGAATGTACTTCTCTCCAAAATAGTGTTCATATACATCATGAAAGACAGGGAAAATACGATGAACATCCTAATCTTATGCAGGATGGACAAAAGTGGACAATAAGTATCCCTAGGATATCTGAAGTCTACAACAAAGATTGGATTGAGTTCCAAAAGAAATTCTTCGTCTTCCAAAAGGAACTATCTGTAGAAATACAGGATACCGACTCAAGTACCTTCTGCTACAGATTATTAAGTGAATCTGACTTAGCTAAGTTAAAAATATTTAAATATGTCCATTATGGACTAGTTCTTATAGGATTAGACCCCTTAATAAGAATCAATCAGAATTTACCCTTCATAGCAGCTATAGTAGATAACTCTGTGAAGAATAATTTTGAAAAAGCCCTACTCGGAGGAGTTAGAGCTAACTTTGGATTAGGCCCAGAATCCTTTACAACATGGCCCAATCTACAAATAGATTTAGAAGACAGGCACATCCAAGATAACTTGTCCCTAAAAATCTATACAGATTACTGGTCGAAAAATGGAATTCAACCAGGAAGAAGAATTATGCGCATACTTGTATGCATAGTAGCCTGAGGAATCAAAACTGGAAAGGTTCCAGTTAAAGATTCAAAGAAACTCACAGAATTAGCCAAAAATATTGGTTATTCTGATAACTTGACCATTGAAGAACTCAACCCCAGAGAGTTAACATGGCCAACAGAATGGGTAGTCCAACTTTTGGCACCCAGCCACGTTCTCCTCTCCTGAAAAACCATAAAGGAGATAGAAGGAAAACTAGTGATCACAAACACTAGATCCAGTTTTTCCATCGAACAGGATAGGCCCCCTACCTCAACAAGTAGAACCTCAAACAGTTCCTGTTTCGAAGGAATAGGAAACCCAAGGTTGTATGCTTATGATCCTCTTCACATCGATGATGGCACATAACCCATATAAAGCCTTAGGCCCATCAATAGGAAATAGTGACATTGTCACATATTCCAATCAAACCTTAGAGTCTTATGGTAAGACCCTTAATCGGTTAGAAAAAACTGTTTAGAATCTCCAATAGAAAATAAATTTCCTCTATGATGAACATAAACAAAGATAAATAATAAAGTGTCAAAACATCCTAGAAAATATTCTAGAAAAGATTGACCATGGAAATAGTCCTATTTTCTTCAAATAATTAACAGAACTAAAACAAAGTTTAGATAATCTAAACAAAGATAAAATGCAAGAACTTTTAACAGAAGTCTTAACATTAAAAGAACATCTAGGTTCAAAAGAACGTCTAGGTTCTCCAGGTCCATCAAGGTATAAAACACCTTTTACACCTTGGACACCAGAATTATCTATAAAAAGAAACTTTTAGATCATTTAAAATTAAAAAGAGAAAGCCTTGACCTCGCTTTACTCCAACGAAATATTCTTCAACCAGAAGATAATACAATCCCAGCAATGGTATGGTATTACTATTATCGGGAAAGATATACTGATCTCATCTACAACCTTAGATGCAAGATCAAGAAAATCAAACAAAAGCTAAACCTTATAGCTTTGTAAAATGACCATTCTTTCACTTTTTTTCTTTCTCTTCTCTCGCTGAAAATTTCTCTCTGTTAAAGAAACAACTGATTTCTTTATAAAGACGCAAAAAAAATTTACTTTTTATTTCATTTATTTTGTCTGATAAAAAATCTAGGAAGTCGGGTCGTCTTTCAGTAGGAAACGAGTTGTCTTGCAGTAGCTTGTTCGAGCCTTGTTAAAATCCGGATAATAACTGACAGGATCTCGCTCAAGAGAAATATGATCATCACTATTACCAGTAATGATAATATTGTTGACATACACCAATAGAAAGGGAACATGCTTGCCAGTATTGATTGTAAATAGGGAAGTATGAGAGTGAAAATTCTTGAAAGTTGAACCCACAAGAAATTGATGCAGGCAATGATACCAAGCCCGTGGAGCTTGTTTGAGACCATATACAACTTTATGAAGTTTGTAGACATAGGTTGGATGTTTTGTACCCATTGGATGAAGAGATTTCTGTTATAAATTGTGTATAAATACTACTCTTAAATCAATGTAAAATGTGGTTCAATTCATCCTCTCATACTTTGTTGAGAAAAATTTTCTCCTTTATGTCGAAAACAAGTTGCATAACAAAATCATTAAGGAAAAAAGAGAACATAAAGAGAGGCAAAAGGAAGTCTTCTTACTTCAAAATATCCTACTCCGTACATTTCTCTTGCTTTGCTGCCTTGGTTCCCTGTTTCTTTTTCTGTTCAGCCTTTTGAACTTTAAAGGAAATCCCAAAAAATCACTTGATAATTGTCTTTATTCATTCACTAATTGAATCTTTGTCAAATCTAAGAGTTCCTTTCAGTCTTACAAACAAAAGAAAGATGAAAAGAAGAGGGACGAAGGAACTCACAACGAGCATTCTATTGTACAATAATCCATGCTACAGTGAGCCAAGTCCCAAGACTTCTTTGTCATTGAAATTGTAGCTGAAATCAGGCCGCAAATGGAAAAATTACCAGCAAAGTAAAGTCTTGGCAGCAGTTAGGCAAGAGTCGAATTGCTCGAGCTTGCTTGACTGCGTGCCTCGATCGAAAAAATCCTAGTAGCTAGCAAAATATTTGGCATATGCTACCAGAATTAAAGGGGATTGAGGATTACTGATGTCATGAGATGTCTTTATCTTCATTTGCTCCTCCATAGAGCGTTCTACTATAAAAATCCTCATTCACCTTTGGACATGCATCGAGATTCTTTGAGGAAGATAGTGCCAAAATATGGATTTCCGTCTAACGATATCGATTTTCTCTACGAGCTTCTCTTCCTCTTATCTTTCGACTCCCGTTTGTTTAAGAGGCTGAGGGGGCAGGGAGCATTTGCCATCTCAGCTAGTTTCTGAGAAAAACTTGACCCCTGCTCCATTAACGTATATATTAGATTAGATAATATGGATATATAGCTAGAAATAGATAGATATATAGTCTTTCAAAATAAAAAGGTTTTAACGAAATAACAATATGACCCTTGGTTTACTTTAGAATGACATTTGTTTTTCTAGACTAATGCAACCACTAATTAACCATTTGTCAAGTTTGATGTCCGGATGATGGAAACTCTATCTCCTATCTTTTCAGAAATTTATGGTATATTTTCTAACATGTCTGAAATGAGAAAAAACTTCAATTATTTACAACTGCGATGGTGAGGTGCCTATCATGCCAAATCTATGAAATTCAAGGATGGCTACATGATTTCTTCTGGTCAACCAGTTAATGAATACATAGACACTGTAGTGATACATGTATTGCCTAGACACATCAGCACCACTACTAAGAAATGTATAGAGATTAAATAATCTTCACTTGTTCGACCTAAAGTGAATAAAATGAATAAAATGAGCAATTATGTAGAAGAGGACTGCCCACAAGTTATTAGTCAGCAAGATTAATCTTTCCCAGTACCTATACAAGTTTTAATTTGTGAAAGATAGGTCGATTAATTCTGATGTCCATTTTGATTCAATTTCTAGTGGTTTACTTTAGGTTTTTGGATGGGAAATGAGTTGTTTTGCAGTAGCTTGTTTGAGCCTGGATAAAATCCGGATAATAACTGAAAGGATCTTGCTCAAGAGAAATACGATCATCACTATTACCAGTAATGATAATATTGTTGACATACACCAATAGAAACAGAACATGCTTGCCAATATTGAGAGTAAATAGGGAAGTATGAGAGTGAAAATTCTTGAAACCTGAACCCACAAGAAATTGATGCAGTTTATGATACCAAGCCCATGGAGCCTGTTTGAGACCATAAACAACTTTATGAAGTTTGTAGACATAGGTTGGATGTTTTGTACCCTTTGGATGAAGAGGTTTCTGTTATAAATTGTGTATAAATACTACTCTTAAATCAATGTAAAATGTGGTTCAATTCATCCCCTCATACTTTGTTGTGAAAATTTCTCTCCTTTATGTCGAAAACAAGTTGCGTCACAAAATCATTAAGGAAAAAAGAGAACATAAAGATAGGCGAAAGAAAGTCTTCTAACTTCAAAATATCCTACTCCATACATTTCTCTTGCTTTGCTGCCTTGGTTCCCTGTTTCTTTTTCTGTTCAGCCTTTTGAACTTTAAAGGAAATCCCAAAAAATCACTTGATAATTATATTTATTCATTCAATAATTGAATCTTTGTCAAATCTAAGAGCTCCCTTCAGTCTTACAAACAAAAGAAAGATGAAAAGAAGAGGGACGAAGAAACTCACAATGAGCATTCTACTGTACAATAATCCATGCTACAGTGAGCCAAGTCCCAAGACTCCTTTGTCATGGAAATTGTAGCTGAAATCAGGCCGCAAATGGAAAAATTACCAGCAAAGTAAAGTCTTGGCAGCAGTTAGTGATGTAGAATTTAGTTACATCGGCTTTAATACCTCGCAAGCGTACGAATCGTTCATGTAATTTAGCGGTAAGCGAGGGTCATATCCACAGGGATGATTGAATTTTGTGTATTCTTCAGTCAACTAGCCTAACCAAATATGATGAATTAATCTGAACTAAACACTAATTATATCCTAAATTATCAAACAATAATCTAATTAACTACTTGCACAACAAGAAACATCAACTCTGGATTTTACCGTGATTTGTGCCTCTCTCGAGCGCCACATAATCACGAATCCGATTTCTCATTCCTTGCGTCTAGCCCCTCTCGGGCGCCTAGAGTTAATGACAAAGATCGGATTACAATAGAAAGCAGAGAATCAATTTCCTATTGTGATGATGCTAAAATTATCAACTTTGGCTTTTACCGTGATTCGTGCCTCTCTCGAGCGCCACGTAACCACGAATCCGGATTCTCAATCCTTGCATCTAGCCCCTCTCGGGCGCCTAAAGTTAAAGACAGAAATCGGATTAAAATACCAAAATCCAACCTCAATTATAATCTTACCCTAATTAGCTAATTTAATCAAATATCAAGAAAACAAATCTTAAATAAACCTTAATTATCAAATCAGATTCAATTAACATTCAAAACCTAAGTTCAAACTATATGAAAAATTAAATTCAATAATGATGAATTACTCCCCTTCTTCCTCCTCTCGCTCGGGCAGCAACTCGTTCTCACGGGTGCTGCAATTTCCAGAAATCAATGGCTTCAGGTTGGCAAGAGTGAGTGGCCGGAGGTGGAGACGACGCCGGCGACGAAGGTTGGAAGCCGACGGATGGAGGGAACGTCCGGCGAAGAACGAAACAGAGCTGACGTTCTCTAACCGGCTCTCTCGAGTCTCGGTTGGAGTCGGAATAGCTCCGGGAATGGTCGGAAATACGTAACCGACGCCGGAGGATGGTCGGAAAGCGGAAGTTGCACCGGAGAAGCCCTCTCGGATCTCTTCTCGGCCTGGCGAGCGACTATTGTCGAACTCACCTCGACGGAGACTCTCTCGAGCTCTCCTCGGGTTTGTTCTCGGTTGCTGGACGGTGGTGGACGACGGTGGCGCGGTGAAAGCTATTGGCCCGGCGAACGGCGGTGGGGAACTCCTCTTGGGTCCTCCCTATTTCGGTCGACGGTGCTCCTTTGTTTTTCGATACTCTGTTTCTGTTTTCCTTTCACGCTCCCCTCTCAGGTCCCCTTTCGATCTCCTCTTTCGACTGCCCCCCTTTTGCTTTAAATACCATCTTGTTTATTTTAAAACGATTTGACCTAAAAATCATCTCCATTTCACTAAGGGCATTTTGGTAAATATCTCCTTCTCCACCATAATTCTCCTGAAATTCCATAATTAAATCTATAAAAAGCATTTCAGGAAGAAATAAACCTTAAAAATAATGAAATATAATTCAGGAGAGAAAAATATGCAATATCGATAGTGATTAATGCCAAATTCAATAAATGCTCATTTCATTTGAAAACTGATAAATAACCACCTATAACACAATTATAAAGGTTATTCTATTATAATTAACTTAGTTCTCATGTCAGAATATAGCATCTATCACACCCCCAAACCTAAATCTTGCTAGTCCCTAGCGAAATAACAATCGAACCAAAATTAAGCCTAGGAAAACAAAATGCCACTTTCGTAGGGAGCACGATTGCATTTAGCGCATGCAACAAGCCGTTAAACCCCTACTCTGCAGTAGTGGACGAGTTATGTCTCGTGAGGGTTTGCATGGAATTTACCCACAAAATTCTTCTAAATCAATAATATAAAAAGAAAAAATGAAGAACATTTACTCCTCATTAGCATATGACTAACACTTAGTATCGTAAAATATCTGAAAATCATATGAGATCTTACGAAATTTGAAAACCTGTGTAAAATATAGTCTATTATCAATCCAAATACACTCATTGTTACTCCACTTGAACCAATGTGACCCATAAACTATTACTTCAACAGAACAAAGAGGCAACAAGTAACAATAAAATCCTGGTCACATCACAATTAAGAGAAAATAGTAGAGTAAGCCTGTTGTCTAACAATCTCACAGAAGAAATATACCAATTTCAGTCTTGACGTGCAACTTCTTTCAAATAATTCATCATCAAAGTTAAGGAAACTCATTGCTTCCAGATTTAAAACCATTTTACGCTATTACCAGCGTAAATTTTTTGTTTCACTGAATACTTTTGGTATTACCACCATTTTGTATTCGTCTTCACTGCACATGCATTCATTTTTAACTAACCGACTGTTTCGATGCATGTCCCTGGGTTTACCCAGGTTGTTTCTGAAGTTATCTGTCTTTTGCAAGCAAGAGCATTTCCATTTGCATTCATACGTTACAACAAGGAATTTCACTGAGGTATAAAAAAGATTGAGTTCAAACAGGCATACAAGACTATTCAGACTAACATAGATCAACACTAGATTTACATGTTCTCTTTTGCAACTAAGTGCCAAGTCTAATGCAATAGTAAGTTATCCCACTGAATTCTCATGAATCACAACAAATGATATCAGATTTCTAATAGGCATATTCTACACAAATTTACGAAAATTTTTGAAACACATTTGAACAACTTATTTTAACTCTACTAATGTTAACCACATACTAAGAGGAGTAATTTGAAAACCGGGAACAGAAATCAAAAGAAAATTATTGCTAAGACATAAAAGAGTCGTTTCCCCCCCCCCCCCCCCCCCCCCCCCCCCCCAAACCTAAACCTGACATTGTCCTCAATGGGGAAAAGTTAAAACACTATAACGACTACAAAAATAAAAAAAATAAAAAAAATAAAAAAATAAAAAAATAACAACTTAGCTAGTTATACTCCAACAGGGTGAGGGTTAAGCTCCCTCAGGGCTCCTAAATCCATAGGTGGGACCATATGTGTTTGGTCATCAACAATAATACCGAAAAGTCAATAAAGACCCCCAGGAATGATACATAGTCTCCCTCGAAGAAGGTTTACTCGTATCAGCCGTACCCGTAGGTAATCATCCGTAGATGAAACCGCTATCCCACATCACACTTTTGAAGAAATCTCCGTGTGACTGGCCACTGAAGGCAGCAGGAATCACACGCTGAACACAAGTCCTTAAGTTACTCACCATAAGGTTTTCATTCAATACTTCAAGATCGAACTGGTCAATCCCAGAACTGTTGTTTGAGTACAGACCTCTCAAATTAGGGACCAAAAGTCTGGTCATCGACTACCGGAACCATTTATGCTCTCAGCCGGCAAGAGAGTATGAATAAACCAAAAAAATAAAAAAAATAAAACTTTAATGTACAAAGGGATAGAAACGTGGGGATTGCCCACAATGTGCTAAGTTTATAGTCGTAAGCAAGACTCTGACGCATTCAAGATGAATTCTCAAGATACGGTTTGAGCCTCTGACCATTAACTTTGAAGACCGACCCGTTTCCGTGATTGCGGATCTCAATAGCGCCATGAGGAAACATCTGTGTGACCTCAAATGGACCAGACCACCTGGATCTTAGCTTCCCTACCGCAAGTAACTGTAATAGTTCACCCTGATTGGCCATGGTAGCTCCTACTTTGACTTCGGGTGTTTTCCTACAAATCTGTTCTACCTTTTCAACAAAGGGAGCTAATGGTCCACCTAGGGAGCGGCGCCCGTGCATAAAAACACAAAAAGAAACAAAACGAACTATCAAATTAAGCTAACAAACTCACTACTAAAAATATGAACTAACTAGAAGAAATAAAAATAATTCCATAAAAAAAAAATCACCAAGCTAAAATTATGAAAGCAAAAAAAAATAAAAAATAAAAAATAAAAACAAAAATAAAAATAAAAATAAAAATAAAAATAATAAAATAATAAAATAATAAAATAATAAAATAAAATAAAAATAAATCTAACCTAAGACCATGGAGAACAAAGAAATACACTTAATACGTGCCTCCCCGGCAACGACGCCAAAAACTTGATGTAGAATTTAGTTACATCAGCTTTAATACCTCGCAAGCGTACGAATCGTTCATGTAATTTAGCGGTAAGCGAGGGTCATATCCATAGGGAGGATTGAATTTTGTGTATTCTTCAGTCAACTAGCCTAACTAAATATGATGAATTAATTTGAACTAAACACTAATTATATCCTAAATTATCAAACAATAATCTAATTAACTACTTGCACAACAAGAAACGTCAACTCTGGATTTTACCGTGATTTGTGCCTCTCTCGAGCGCCACATAATCACGAATCCGATTTCTCAATCCTTGCGTCTAGCCCCTCTCGGGCGCCTAGAGTTAATGACAGATTACAATAGAATGCAGAGAATCAATTTCCTATTGTGATGATGCTAAAATTATCAACTTTGGATTTTATCGTGATTCGTGCCTCTCTCGAGCGCCACGTAACCACGAATCCGGATTCTCAATCCTTGCATCTAGCCCCTCTCGGGCGCCTAGAGTTAAAGACAGAAATCGGATTAAAATACCAAAATCCAACCTCAATTATAATCTTACCTTAATTAGCTAATTTAATCAAATATCAAGAAAACAAATCTTAAATAAACCTTAATTATCAAATCAGATTCAATTAACATTCAAAACCTAAGTTCAAACTATATGAAAAATTAAATTCAATAATGACGAATTACTCCCCTTCTTCCTCCTCTCGCTCGGGCAGCAACTCGTTCTCACGGGTGCTGCAATTTCCAGAAATCAATGGCTTCAGGTTGGCAAGAGTGAGTGGCCGGAGGTGGAGACGACGCCGGCGACGAAGGTTGGAAGCCGACGGATGGAGGGAACGTTCGGCGAAGAGCGAAATAGAGCTGACGTTCTCTAACCGGCTCTCTCGAGTCTCGGTTGGAGTCGGAATAGCTCCGAGAATGGTCGGAAATACGTAACCGACGCCGGAGGATGGTCAGAAAGCGGAAGTTGCACCGGAGAAGCCCTCTCGGATCTCTTCTCGGCCTGGCAAGCGACTATTGTCGAACTCACCTCGACGGAGACTCTCTCGAGCTCTCCTCGGGTTTGTTCTCGGTTGCTGGACGGCGGTGGACGGTGGTGGACGACAGTGGCACGGCGAAAGCTATTGGCCCGGCGAACGGCGGTGGGGAACTCCTCTCGGGACCTCCCCTGTTTCGGTCGACGGTGCTCCTCTGTTTTTCGATACTCTGTTTCTATTTTCCTTTCACGCTCTCCTCTCGGGTCCCCCCTCTCGAGTCCCCTTTTGACCTCCTCTTTCGACGCCCTACTTTTGCTTTAAATACCATCTTGTTTATTTTAAAACGATTTGACCTAAAAATCATCTCCATTTCACTAAGGGCATTTTGGTAAATATCTCCTTCTCCACCATAATTCTCCTGAAATTCCATAATTAAATCTATAAAAAGCATTTCAGGAAGAAATAAACCTTGAAACAATAAAATATAACACAATTATAAAGGTTATTCTATTATAATTAACTTAGTTCTCATGTCAGAATATAGCATCTATCAGTTAGGCAAAAATCGAATTGCACGAGCTTGCTTGATTGCACGCCTCGATCGAAAAAATCCTAGGAGCAAGCAAAATATTTGGCATATGCTACCAAAATTAAAGGGGATTGAGGATTACTGATATCATGAGATGTCTTTATCTTCATTTGCTCCTCCATAGAGCGTTCTACTGTAAAAGTCCTCATTCACCTTTGGACATGCATCGAGATTCTTGGAGGAAGATAGTGCCAAAATATGGATTTCCATCTAACGATATCGATTTTCTCTACGAGTTTCTCTTCCTCTTATCTTTCGACTCTCGTTTGTTTAAGAGGTTGAGGGGGCAGGGAGCATTTGCCATCTCGGCTAGTTTATGAGGAAAACTTGACCCCTGCTCCATTAACGTATATATTAGATTAGATAATATGGATATATAGCTAGAAATAGATAGATATATAGTCTTTCAAAATAAAATTTTTTTAATGAAATAACAATATGTTTAGAATGACATTTGTTTTTCTAGACTAATGCAACCACTAATTAACCATTTGTCAAGTTTGATGTTCGGATGATGGAAACTCTATCTCCTATCTTTTCAGCAATTTATGGTATATTTTCTAACACGTCTGAAATGAGAAAAACGTCAATTTTTTACAACTGCGATGGTGAGGTGTCCATCGTGCCAAATCCATGAAATTCAAGGATGGCTACATGATTTCTTCTAGTCAACCAGTTAATGAATACATAGACACTACAGTGATACATGTATTGCCTAGACACGTCAGCACTACTACTAAGAAATGCATAGAGATTAATTAATCTTTATTTGTTAGACCTAAAGTGAATAAAATAAATAAAATGTGCAATTATGTAGAAGAGGACTGCCCACAAGTTATTAGTCAGCAAGATTAATCTTTCCCAGTACCTATACAAGTTTTAATTTGTGCAAGATATGTCGATTAATTCTGGTGTCCATTTTGATTCAATTTCTAGTGTTGTACTTTAGGTTTTTGGACAGGTTTTAGGGTTAATAATCGTCTTCTACCTTTGATATAAGAAAAATATAAACTAATTTACATCTCTTCTTAGTCTTCTGACGGGCAACAAATTTATAGAAACCTACATCCACTCCCAATACACAAGCAGCCATGAAGTAAATGCAGTAAAGAAGAAGCATAGGGTGAAAATGAGCAAGAATTATTATTCAATCCCAAAGAGAGTTTTGGGAGTCAATTAATTAGAATCATCTCTGTACATAATAAAAAACCAAACGTGTGAAACACCAGAAATACAGTGCCAGAACACAGAAATGGTGAGCAACCAAACAGTATAAAAATTAAAAAAACCCAACATCAACGCAGGAATGAATCCAGGTAGTAGTCGGAGACATCCAGTGGCGGCAAATCATTAAAGAAATCTTCGTCGGAGACATCCAGTGGCGGCAAATCATTAAAGAAATCTTCCGATGGTAGCGAAATCTCGGACGAGGTATTTCCTTCTTCTTCGGTGTCCATAAGAAATATCTCAAGATCCTGATGCAGTTGGGTAGCCTCCACTCCGTCAATTACAGCAGCAGGTGCAGCCTCCAACGTCAACTGCTGCCCAGAGGCCGGCATGGTCGCATTCAATTCGTCCGCGAGCTCCAGTATCGTGGCTTCTTCCTCCTGCATATTGGCGATCAAAAGCTCGAGCTCATCAAGGGTGCATTGCTCCAAGTCGATGTTGTCCAAGGAGACAAAGGGATCTTCGTCTTCCACCGCCTTTGGGATGTTCGTCTCGCCTTCGAGATAGCGCTGCAACAAACCCTCGTCTCCGAAGACAAAGGGCCTGCCGGCGGGAGAGAAGGCAACGAGGAAGACGGAAGCGCCGGTTAGAAGGGAGAGTTGCTCAGCTTTCTTGAACAGTCCCTTCTTCCGCTTGGAGAAGGTGACTTGCAAAGCTTGTCGATTCTCAATCTTCTTCATCTCCAGCTTTCTCTTTCCCATCCCCATTCTTTAACTTTTTTTCTTTCTCTGCTCTCGCTGAAAATTTCTCTCTGTTAAAGAAATAACATAGCAGATCAACTGATTTCTTTACCGTTTATTTCATATATTTTGTGTGATAAAAAATCTAGGAAGGCAGTAGGAAATGAGTTGTCTTGCAGTAGCTTGAAACCGTTGATAAAATCCGGATAATAACTGACGGGATCTTGCACAAGAGATTTGGTTTTAATAATCTCAGGGTTGTAATCGTAATCTCGGGGCATAAACTGAATCCAGGTAATTATCGTCTTTGCTGTCCTAACAGACACAACGGTTTTGAAATACAACGGTTTCAGCAAGTTAAACCGTATGGCTGTAAGAAGAGTCGCATTTTTGTGTAGTTTTGCCCGGTAAATCTTACGAAAATGAGTCAAGAATTTAATCTTCCGGCTGTTTCTAACTGTGAGGTCTATACCGAACTTTTGGAGCATTTGTCCTGTTTCTGTAGTTTTTGTCTTCATATGACTGAAGATTTTCTGACATTGTAGACTTTGTTACTTGGCACATTTTTATGTTAAATAGAGTGATATTTATTTGATTTTAGCAGATTAAGAGCATTGCGATGGACAAGAAGAGTTGGGAGTGGACGAAGTAAATTCAGTTCTTGCAGGGGAGGATTCTGCTTCTGTAAGGAGTTCCGAGGCAACTCACAACAGAGCCAATAAAGGATGAAGAAATTCATCAAGAAATACAGTCTGAATCTTATGAAGAACAAATTACAGAAAGAGAAGACGTCAACCAAGCATGATGCTCACAGAAAGATGATGCAGCTATAGTTATCCAGTCGGCATTCTGGTTTGCTTATGCTTCCTAAACATTGTATCTACTAGTAGCTACAAAAGCCATCTAGGTATTAGCATCATAAATGATGTAATCCAATAGAAATTATGCAGCATGATTCTTAAATTGGGCAATTGGTTGATAGTCATGCTGAAAGAAATAGCCTCTTGGAAAAGAAATTCTGATGGTCTAACATCAAGAGGCATGCCCTTAAGAAGTGGCTGACTCAAGACTTTCAGAGTTTCACCTATCCACAATGAGGCTAACTGATCTTGTTGGATTTTTCAAGTCAAGGGTTTCTTTTTAGTGACTTTACTTGGGTGATTCTGAAAAGCCATTTTGCTGCTGTCTTTCTATGAGGCCAGGGGTCAGTTCCAAGAAACCAGAAGGTTCTGTAAAAGGGAGAGTAGTGAAGAAAGCAAACCATTCACCGAGTCTGGAGGCACATCAGTTGAAGTCGAAACTGGTGCTTCAACTGAAAAATACATGAAACTGCCCCTTTTCATCCTCGAGTGCATCAGAAGTCCAAAACCCAAATCTCCAAGCAGAAGGTATTACACATGCCAACTCTTCTCACTTGAAACTGACATGTGCATGTAAATTGAAACTACACTGCCTGCTTGAGACCTTAAAGGGAAAGTTCTGCATGTATATTTCATAGTATGACATCAAAATTTTGTCGAACCACATGTAAAACTATCATTTAATTATGAAAAGTTCAGTCTCTATTCCTCTTAAATAATACTTGGGTAAATTGAAGTGAACTCATAACATAAGCAATCATACTAGGAAATGAGAAATCTGATTTCTGTAGTAGGCATATAAACAAGTTGTCAACACATATATTGGGATCTAACAGATAGGAGCTGCCGATAGGTAAGCTGATGGTACTTTTGAAATTGCCACTCTAGAAGTAGCCATAACTTGGAATTGTCTCCATCGAATAGTTCTGTCTAATAGAATTTTTTTATTTATATCCAATACGTAATAAATTAACAGGTAGGAGAAGATGACCAATTGAGTAAGAGTTAGTTCAATCTAATAGATTTAAGGCCCAGAATAGCAGATGGTAAAATACTTGAAAGCTGATAGAATTATATAACTTGTTTGGAATTGGTATTTCAACTCAGACTAGCGTGATTGTCAAAAACAAATGAACGAAAAGAAAATTGAATTTTTAGAAAAATTGTTCACCTTGAATGATGCCATGCAAAGGAAGAATGGAACGACAGCACAGTGAGTAGCAATATAGCAAAGTTAAGAATCCAACAGAGGCAGGAGGCAACAACAAGGCGTGAGAGAGCATTGGCTTATGCATTTTCACAACAGGTAAGTCTAGGTTTCTCAAGGACACTGATCTGTTTATTTTCGACTTATCGACTCTAATTTCTGTATGTTCAGAGTAAAGACTCAAGTATCCAAATGTTCTACTTGTTGACAGCTAAGAACCTGTACATCCAAAAAGAAACAAGCCCAATCAGACTCCAGGTAACCCAACTTGGGGATGGAGCTGGTTAGAGAGGTGGATGGCAACCTGCCAGCCAGAATCCTCTGTTGAAGATCTAAGAAGCAACTCACTACAGTCATCAAGCTTCATTCAATACCAAGAAGAAAGATGATGTGGGAGGTGAAGAAAAGGAGAGCTGCGGATCCAATGAAATAACAGTTGGACTGGATGGTGTGATAGTAATGGAGAAACCAGTAATGATGGACATGGACCACTGTACAAACAGGCTCAAAGCAGCAAGAACTGTGTCAAGACGAAAGACAGTGCCAAGTTGCCAACACACAACAGCGCCAACCAAGGTACAGTAGCTGCACTCCTTGGTTCTCACATATTATACTTTGACAAACTTATATTTGCATCGAATGGTTGCTGGAGTGTCTCTACTGAAGTCAATATCACTTAATACAGTATACTCACTGACTCTCCATGAAAGATTATGACAAAACATGTTGTTGGTGAGTCCCTTCATCTGCTTTCCTGGAAATCAGTTATTAATCAGTGTATAAGATATGTCTGGACTTATGTTGATGTATCTCAGGACAGAAGCAAACTAGATCTCTTTAGTTCTCCATTTACTGATAGATGTTAAAAATATTGAGCTTAAGAAGTTAATTCAAGGAAGGAAGAATTGCTAACCAGTGCTTCTTACCCTTTAATACGAAATGATGGGGGATTGAATCTTGAGAAAGGTCTGTTTAAATCAGTAGAAACCATCTGCATTTACCATTTCTTGGAGACTTTTGGGTTCTTTCACGAACTATTCACAGTGAAATCCTAAGATTAATTGTGTGGACGAGCGCCTAAGATGGTCATATACTCTTAAAATTAAAAATAATGAAATTAAAAAATTAAGTATATTTTATCATTTATATTGATAAATTATGTTAAATAACTAATTATTTAAAAAATTATAAATAAATTAAAAACATGTTAAAATTATTTATTAATTTAAAACATATTAAAATTATTTTATTTTATACAAATCAAACTATCTAAAATAAACTAAAATTTTATTTTTATCTGCATCTGCCTTTTGATTCAAAGTGCTTTTGTGAATGTTACTCTTTCGTACGCCAGGTAGAACTCTTGGTACTCTTAATTTATATATTTTATTAAATTAAAAAATTTTAATTTAATGTATTTATTTATTAGTTTTTAAAAATTAAAATTTATCTCAATTTATCTGATAAGATTTAAATCTATCAGAGTAATTTTATGTAAAATAACCTCTTTTTTATTTATAAAAATTAAGGATTTTAACAATTTATTATATTTAAAATTTGTGAGAGAGAATTTAGCTAATAAAAAATTTAAAATACGGATATTATAAAATTTTGTAATTTTTATCATTTATATTGATAAATTAAGTTAAATAACTAATTATTTATAAAAATTATTAATAAATTAAAAACTAGTAAAAATTATTTATTAATTTAAAACATGTTAAAAAAATTATTTTAAACAAATGAAATTATCTAAAATAAACTAAGATTTTATTTTTATCTGCATGTGCCTTTTGATTCAAAGTGCTTTTGTGAATTTTACGCTTTCGTACGCTAGAGAGAACTCTCGGTACTCTTAATTTATATATTTAATTAAATTAAAAAATCATAATTTAATAAATTTATTAATTAGTTTAAAAAATTTAAAATTTAACTTAGTTTATCTTATAAAAATTAAATTTATCAGAGTAATTTTATGTAAAATAACGACTTTTTTATTTATATAAATTTAGGATTTTAACAATTTATTTGATTTCAAATTTGTGAGAGAGAATTTAGCTATGAAAAAATTAGAAATATGGATATTATAAAATTAAGTAATTTTTATCATTTATATTTATAAATTATGTTAAGTAACTAATTATTTATAAAAATTATTAATAAATTAAAAACATGTTAATATTATTTTTTAATTTGAAACATGTTAAAATTATTTTATTTTAAACAAATCAAACTATCTAAAATAAATGAAGATTTTGTTTTTATCTGCATGTGCCTTTTGATTCAAAGTGCTTTTATGAATTTTACGCTTTCGTACGCTAGAAAGAACTCTTGGTACTCTTAATTTATATATTTAATTAAATTAAAAAATCTAAATTTAATGTATTTATTTATTAGTTTAAAAAAGTTAAAATTTATCTTAGTTTATCTTATAAAAATTAAATCTATCATAGTAACTTTATGTAAAATAACCTCTTTTTTATTTATATAAATTTAGGATTTTAACAATTTATTTGATTTCAAATTTGTGAGAGAGAATTTGGCTATTAAAAAAGTAAAAATGCGGATATTGTAAAATTAATTAATTTTTATCTTTTATATTGATAAATTATGTTAAGTAACTAAATATTTATAAAAATTATTATTAAATTAAAAACATGTTAAAATTATTTATTATTTTGAAACATGTTTAAATAATTTTATTTTAAAAAAATCATGTAAATCTCTCTGATTTCAGAGAGTTTTTCCTTGTGAAACTCAGAATCTCGAAAAATATAAAGTAGCTGATGGGTTCATCAGAAACCCTATTCGAAAAGGAAGAGGAAAAGGGGAATTTACAAGTATACCCTTGGACAAACAAAAAAGACAAGTATGCCCCTTTACATACACATATTTACATTAACACCCCCCCTCAAACTTATGAAGGGGCAAGTACCATAAGTTTGCTTATGAGATGATGAAAACGAGGAGCTGTATGCGATTTGGTGAAGACATCAGCAAGTTGAGATGTGGAGGAAACATGGGGCAAGGTGAGAGAGCCATGTAAATAGTGATGCCACACAAAATGACAATCAATCTCAATATGCTTCGTATGCTCATGAAAAACAGGATTCTTGACAATCTGAATGGCACTTTGATTATCACAAAACATAGGGGTAGCAGACAGTTGAGGAAAGCCAAGTTCTTCAAGTAAGCGGCGAAATCAAATTAACTTAGCAGCAGTGGTTGCCATAGCCCGATATTCTACCTCGGCAGAAGAGTGAGAGACAATGGATTGTTTCGTACTCTTCCAAGCCACCAAAGAATTACCAAGGAAGATACAATACCCAGTAGTCGATTTTCGATCTGTCGGATCACCAGCCCAGCCAGCATCAGAATAACCAGTGAGAACCAAATCAGAGGTGGAAGACAAAAGTAAGCCATGATGCATAGTGCCACGTAAGTAACGTAAGATACGGAGAACAACAGTCCAATGAGTGATATGAGGGGCCGAAGCAAACTGACTAACCACATGAACAACATAGGTAATATTAGGACAGGTGACCGTCAAGTAAACCAGGGACCCAACTACCTCTCTGTATCGGGTAACATCAGACAACAATTCACCATCTGTAGGGCTAAGGCGATGATTGAGTTCAATGGGAGAGTCCATAATCCGATCATCTGTCAATCCTGCTTGACTGATCACTTCAGAGATGTATTTTGATTGAGACAAAATATAACCTTCTGGAGAATAGGCAACTTCAATACCTAAAAAATACCGTAAATATCCAAGATCCTTCATTTAAAAGTGAGAATGAAGTTGTTGTTTAAGGTCTGCAATGTCATCTTCATCATCACCAGTCACAATCATATCATCAACATATAGAAGGACCACAATATGCCCCACAACACTTTTACGAATGAACATGGCAGAATCATAGTTTGAAGCAACAAAGCCAAGACGAATCATGGAGGAACTGAACTTCGCAAACCAAGCGCGAGGAGCCTGTTTGAGACCATATAAAGCCCGTCGAAGACGGCAAACATAACCAACAGGATGAGGAAGGCCTAGTGGTGGCCGCATATATACCTCCTCGGTCAAATCACCATTTAAAAAAGCATTTTTAATATCTAGTTGATGAAGATGCCATTTTTGAACTGCTGCAATAGAAATCAAGGTACGAATGGTCTTCATTTGAGCAACAGCAGCAAAAGTCTCATCATAATCAAAGCCTTTAGTTTGTGAGAATCCTTTAGCAACTAACCGAGCTTTGTATCGCTCAAGTGTTCCATCAGATTGAGTTTTGATTTTGAAAATCCATTTACAACCAATAGCATGCTAACCTGGAGGAAGTTGAACCAACTCCCAGGTACCTATTTGGTGCAGGGCAGTGAGCTCATCATTAAATGGCTTGTCGCCAATTTGCATCGAATGCAGCTTCCTTGCATGACTTAGGCTCAACTAAAGAGTGAATCTTAGACAAAAAGGTCAAATCGGGGGAAGAGAACAAATATGAAGATGGACAATACCTCTGAGGGGGACATCGGACATGAGTGGAAACGCGAGGGATGGATCACCAGAGTCCAGAGAGTCGAGAGGGAGAGACGCCATGGGAGAAGGTAAGTCAGTGCCTGCATGTGACTGTTGTGAAGGTAGACTAGAGGAAACCTCCGGACGGAGGGGTGAATCAGTGGACGGATGGTGAGTCATTAACTCGTCATCATGGGGCTCATCAGATAAAAATGGATCAATGTGTAACAATTCTGTATCATGCAAACCAGGAGTAGACAAGGGAATCCGAAAGTAACAGACCTGTTCCAAGAACTTAACATTGCGAGAAACAAAAAGTCTACCAGACTCAGGATGGTAACATCGGTATCCTTTTTGACCAAAACCATAACCAAGAAACACACATAATGCAAATTTGGCAAACAATTTAGTGCGATAGGAAGGGGGTAATAAGACAAAGCATGCACAACGAAAGACACGCAAGTGTTCATAGGTAGGACGAACACCACACAACCGTTCATAAGGGGAGATACTGCCAGAAACAAATGAAGGAATACGATTAATCAAATATGTGGCAGTATGAAGGGCTTCCCCCAAAAATTCAGAAGGGATAGAGGCATGGAGCAGTCAAGAGCGAGCGGTTTCAACAAGATGATGATGTTTACGTTCTGCAACACCATTCTGCTGAGGTGTATAAGGACAAGACAATTGATGAATAGTGCCCTCAGACTTTGGAAATTCATTCAATAAATATGACATATTCACCACCCGAATCAAAGCGAAAAATTTAATGTGAGTGGAAAAAAGGGTTCGCACCATAGCACAAAATTGAACATAAATAGAATAAAAATCTGATTTTTGATGCATAAGAAATATCCAAGAGAAACGAGTGAAATCATCGACAAGCAATGCATAAAAGCGAGCCCCACCTTTAGTGGGTACAGGTGCAGGGCCCAAACATCAGAGTGAACAAGATCAGAAGGAGAAGAAGTAACCGAGTGACTTAATGTAAAAGGTAAATGGCATTGTTTGCCAAGATTACAACCAACACAATCACTAAGAGGGGAATATTTAATAGTAGAATCCAACATATTGTGTATGATCATAAACTGTAAACGAGAAGCAGAAACATGTCCTAAACGAGTATGCCATAAGTAAAAAGGATTATTTATAGAAAGTAAATCTTGCAACATGGATTGAACTGACAAACTAGACACCTGCAGAGATATTGACAATTTTAAGTCATCAAGCAAGTAAAGACCACCTTCTCTATGGCCTATCCCAATCTGCCTCCTGAACTTACGATCTTGTATAAGACAATGATCAGAAGCAAAGGTAATGGTAAGACCTAAATCAGTAAGTTTGCCAATTGAAAGAAGGTTAACAGCTAGATGGGGAACATAGAAAACATCAGACAAAGACCAAGTAGGGTGAGTGACAATTCCAACCGAGGCTAGTGGCATGGGAGAGTCATTAGCAGCTTGGATGTTAACTGGGTGAGAAGGTTTAACACAATCATGTAAAAGAGACAAATGGGGTGTCATATGGTGTGTGGCTTCAGAATCTAAGATTCATTTGTGAGTGTCACTGGAGCCAGCCAAACAAGACATACCTGCATGGGATGCAAATTGAGTACTGGGAGCAAACGACTTGCCAAGAATGCAAGTGAGTTCGGCAGCTAATGATGAGAGATCAGGCGTAGAATGCTGAGGGGAGCTGGTGCAGAAGGTGCATCTGAATAATCCAAAGAACCAATGGCAGTAGATGGACGAAAACCTCTATGTGGTGGTGGACAACTAAATGTATAATGTGGTGCAGATTTGAAATGGCCTTGATGTTGATGACTAGAGGCATGATGTTGTGGAGGTTTGAAATTGCCTTGATTTTTATTGTTGCTTTGCAATGAGGGGCACTGGTGTTTCCAATGACCTTTACCATGACAGTAGGAATATTCATCTTGTGAAACTGGCACTTTAGGCTTCCCTAATGACTGATGAGTATGAGAGTGTGTTCCAGAACCAAGTATGCCCCCTGATGACTGAGGAGTATGAGAGTGTGTTCTAGAAACAAGTACTTGTGACATATCAGGTGATGATGTTTTACTGGAAGAAAGCCCACCCAAAGACCTCAACCATGTTTCTTCAGCCAAGTTTGTCTGCTCATACAGAGTTTTCAAATAGTCCCATATTTCTTTTGTAGTCTCATACTTCAAAAGTTGCAAACTGATAGACGGATCCACGGAGTTGTTGATCCAAGTGATGATTTTTTCATTTTCAGTCAACCACTTCTTATGTTCTTCGATGAAGTCAGTGGATGTAGGTTCAGAGCAGTGCTTTGTCCATCAATGTAATCCCACAAGTCTTTTCCAACTAAAATTTTTTATTCTAAACAATTCAAACAATCTAAAATGAACTAAAATTTTATTTTTATCTGCATGTGCCTTTTGATTCAAAGTGCTTTTGTGAATTTTACGCTTTCGTACACTAGAAAGAACTCTCGGTACTCTTAATTTATATATTTAATTAAATAAAAAAATCTTAATCTAACATATTTATTTATTAGTTTAAAAAATTTAATATTTATCTTAGTTTATCTTATTAAAATTAAATCTATCAGAGTAGTTTTATGTAAAATAACCTCTTTTGTATTTATATAAATTAAGGATTTTAACAATATATTTGATTTTAAATTTGTGAGAGAGAATTAAGCTATAAAAAATTAAAAATACGGATATTATACAATTAAGTAATTTTTGTCATTTATATTGATAAATTATGTTAAATAACTCACTCACCATTTGTGGGGGACGTCAGACACAAGTGGAAACAAGAGGGTGGCAAGATGCGGATCACTAGAGTCCAGAGAGTCGAGAGGGAGAGGCGCCATGGGAGAAGGTAAGTCAGTACCTGCAAGTGATTGTTGTGAAGGCAGACTAGAGGAATCCTCCGGATGGAGGGGTGAATCAGTGGATGGATGGTGAGTGATTAACTGGTCATCATGGGACTCATCAGATACAAAGGGATCAATGTGTAACAATTCTGTATCATGCAAACCAGGAGTAGACAAGGGAATCCGAAAGTAACATAACTGTTCCAAGAACTTAACATTGCGAGAAACAAAAAGTCTACTAGACTCAGGATGGTAACATCGGTATCCTTTTTGACCAAAACCATAACCAAGAAACACACATAATGCAGATTTGGCAGACAATTTAGTGCGACAGGAAGGGGGTAATAAGACAAAGCACGCATAGCCAAAGACACGCAAGTGCTCATAGGTAGGACGAACACCATACAGCCATTCAAAAGGGGAGATACTACCAAAAATAAATGAAGGAATACGATTAATCAAATAAGTGGCAGTATGAAGGGTTTCCCCCCAAAATTCAGAAGGGACAGAGGCATGGAGCAGTAAAGAGTGAGCGGTTTCAACAAGATTATGATGTTTACGTTCTGCAACACCATTCTGCTGAGGTGTATAAGGACAAGACATCTGATGAATAGTGCCCTCAGACTTCAGAAAATCATTCAATAAAGATGACATATATTCACCACCCGAATCAGAGCGAAAATTTTTAATGTGAGTGGAAAAATGGGTTCGCACCATAGCACAAAATTGAACATAAATAGAATAAAAATCTGATTTTCGATGCATAAGAAATATCCAAGAGAAACGAGTGAAATCATCGACAAGCAATGCATAAAAGCGAGTCCCACCTTTAGTGGATACAGGTGCAGGGCCCAAAACATCAAAGTGAACAAGATCACCAGGAGAAGAAGTAACCGAGTGACTTAATGTAAAAGGTAAATGGCATTGTTTTCTAAGATTACAACCAACACAATCACTAAGAGGGGAATATTTAATAGTAGAATCCAACATATTGTGTGTGATCATAAACTGTAAACGAGAAGCAGAAACATGTCCTAAACGAGTATGCCATAAGTAAAAATGATTATTTATAGAAAGTAAATCTTGCAACATGGATTGAACTGACAAACTAGACACCTGTAGAGATACTAGCAATTTTAAGTCATCAAGCAAGTAAAGACCACCTTTTCTATGGCCTATCCCAATCTGCCTCCTGGACTTGCGATCCTGTATAAGACAATGATCAGAAGCAAAGGTAATGATAAGACCCAAATCAGTAAGTTTGCCAATTGAAAGAAGGTTAACAGCTAGACGGGGAACATAGAAAACATCAGACAAAGACCAAGTAGGGTGAGTGACTGTTCCAACCGAGGCTAGTGGCATGGGAGAGCCATTAGCAGCTTGGATGTTAACTGGGTGAGAAGGCTTAACACAATCATGTAAAAGAGACAAATGGGGTGTCATAAGGTGTGTCGCTCCAGAATCTAAGATTCATTTGTGAGTGTCACTGGAGCCAGCCAAACAAGACATACCTGCATGGGATGCAAATTGAGTACTAGGAGCAGACGACTTGCCAAGAATGCTAGTGAGCTCGACAGCTAATGATGAGAGATCAGGCGTAGAATGCTGGGGGGAGCTGGTGCAGAAGGTGCATCTGAATAATCTAAAGATCCAATGGCAGCAGATGGACGAAAACCTCTATGTGGTGGTGGACAACTAAATGTATGATGTGGTCCAGATTTGAAATGGCCTTGATGTTAACGACTAGAGGCATGATGTTGTGTAGGTTTGAAATTGCCTTGATTTTTATTGTTGCTTTGCAATGAGGGACACTGGTGTTTCCAATGACCTTTACCATGACAGTGGGAACATTCATCTTGTGGAAGTGGCACTTTAGGCTTTCCTGATGACTGATGAGTATGAGAGTGTGTTCCAGAACCAAGTATGCCCCCTGATGGCTGAGGAGTATGAGAGTATGTTTTAGAAACAAGTACCTGTGACATATCAGGTGATGATGTTTTACTAGAAGAAAGCCCACATGCTCTGCTATATTTAGGGAGCTTCCGAAAGGAGGGTGGATCCATCATATATAGTTGATCCCACAGAGGTGTTATAAAGGAGTAGAATTCTTGAATTGTACGATCACCTTGCTTAGCGGACAATAATTCTTTCTCAATCTGATATATTTTGGTAAAGTTTGTCTGTTCATACAGAGTTTCCAAATAGTCCCATATTTCTTTTGCAGTCTCATACTTCAAAAGTTGCAAACTGATAGACGGATCCACGGAGTTGTTGATCCAAGTGATGATTTTTACATTTTCAGTCAACCACTTCTCATGTTCTTTGATGAAGTCAGTGGATGTAGGTTCTAAGTAGTGATTTGTCCATCAATGTAATCCCAAAAGTCTTTTCCAACTAAAATTTTTTATTCTAATCAAATTAAACTATCTAAAATAAACTAAAATTTTATTTTTATGCTTTCGTACACTAGAAAGAACTCTCGGTACTCTTAATTTATATATTTAATTAAATTAAAAAATCTTAATCTAACATATTTATTTATTAGTTTAAAAAATTTAATATTTATCTTAGTTTATCTTATTAAAATTAAATCTATCAGAGTAGTTTTATGTAAAATAACCTCTTTTGTATTTATATAAATTAAGGATTTTAACAATATATTTGATTTCAAATTTACGAGAGAGAATTTAGCTATAAAAAAATTAAAAATACGGATATTATAAAATTAAGTAATTTTATCATTTATATTGATAAATTATGTTAAATAACTAATTATTTATAAAAAATATTAATAAATTAAAAACATGTTAAAATTATTTTGTTTTAAACAAATCAACTATCTAAAATAAACTAAATTTTTCTTTTTATCTGCATGTGCCTTTTGATTCAAAGTGCTTTGGTGGATTTTACTCTTTCATACGCAAGAAAGAACTCTCGGTACTCTTAATTTATATATTTAATTAAATTAAAAAATCTTTATTTAATGTATTTATTTATTAGTTTAAAAACGTTAATATTTATCTTAGTTTATCTTGTAAAAATTAAATCTATCAGAGTATTTTTTTATGTAAAATAACCTCTTTTGTATTTATATAAATTATGGATTTTAACAATATATTTGCTTTCAAATTTGTGAGAGAGAATTTAGCTATTAAAAAATTAAAAATACGGATATTATAAAATTAAGTAAATTTTATCATTTATATTGATAAACTATGTCAAATAATTAATTATTTTTAAATTTTTTTAATAAATAAAAAACATGTTAAAATTATTTATTAATTTCAAACATTTTAAAATTATTTTATTTTAAACAAATCAATCTATATAAAATAAAGTAAGATTTTTTTTATTTGCATGTGTCTTTTGATTCAAAGTACTTTTGTGAATTTTACGCTTTCGTACGCTAGAAAGAACTCTCGGTACTCTTAATTTATATATTTAATTAAATTAAAAACTCTTAATTTAATTAATTTATTTATTAGTTTAAAAAAGTTTAAATTTATCTTAGTTTATCTTATAAAAATTAAAACTATCAGAGTAATTTTATGTAAAATAACCTCTTTTTTATTTATATAAATTCAGGATTTTAACAATTTATTATATTTCAAATTTGTGTGAGAGAAATTATCTATTAAAAAATTAAAAATACGGATATTATAAAATTTAGTAACTTTTATCATTTATATTGATAAATTATGTTAAATAACTAATTATTTATAAAATTTATTAATAAATTTAAAACTTGTAAAAATTATTTATTAATTTAAAACATGTTAAAATTATTTTATTTTAAACAAATGAAACTATCTAAAATAAACTAAGATTTTATTTTTTTGTGCATGTGCCTTTTTATTCAAAGTGCTTTTGTGAATTTTACGCTTTCCTTCTCTAGAAAGAACTCTCGATACTCCTAATTTATATATTGAATTAAAATAAAAAATCTTAATTTAATGTATTTATTTATTAGTTTAAAAAATTTTAAATTTATCTTATTTTATGTTATAAAAATTAAATCTATCATAGTAATTTTATGTAAAATAACCTCTTTTTATTTATATAAATTAAAGATTTTAACAATTTATTTGATTTCAAATTTGTGAGAGAGAATTTAGCTATTAAAAAAATTAAAAATTCGGTTATTATAAAATTAAGTAATTTTTATCATTTATAATGATAAATTATGTGAAATAAATAATTATTTATAATTATTAATAAATTAAAAACATGTTTAAATTATTTATTAATTTAGAACATGTTAAAATTATTTTATTTTAAAAAAATCAAACTATCTAAAATAAACTAAGAATTTACTTTTATCTGCATGTGCCTTTTGATTCAAAGTGTTTTTATGAATTTTACGCTTTAGTACGCTAGAAAGAAGTTCCAATAATTACAAAATGTGTACAAGTATCAAACAAAAAACATATAAGTATAATCATGTACACGGGAGGAAAAAAAAAGCGTAGATCCTATGGTCAACTAGGATGAAGGCGGAAGTCGACTGAGGATGATGTCAAACTGCTGCTCCATCATTTGTAGCCGTGTCGTCTTGTCATGGCGGGAAACAATTGTTACCTGAGTAAGCCGAACATCATCGATGACTTCTGCAAGACTAGAGAGATGATCAGTAGACGATGATGCACCCTCTTCCATTCTTTTCCCCTTTGCAAATTCTTATTGTTCCTCGAGAGGCTCGAGACTCATCTCGTCTCTGGAAGTGGCTTATTGTGGGTTTTCTCCTTGGGTATATTTTCTTAATGAATCCACTGTCCACACCACTTGACAAATCCAAAAATTTCCAACTTTGATTTCTCTTATGGACATCTTCCTTGTCATGTCCATAGAAACCTCATTCGAGAGGTCTATGCCACTTTGGAGAAGGGTGATGGTAATCTCTTGTGCGAATAGTAGATTGCCCGCCTTTGAGTTAACAACTACATCGGCCATCCTTTTGGCCATGAAATATCCATAATCCAGAGTGACCCTCTAGAAGATAGTCATCAACCAGAAAATATCAGTTGTGGTGAGCCGAGAGAAGGTTTCCTTCTTGGGATTCAAAACATGAGTCACTATTTCCATGTCCTCTTTGTGACATGGTGAGGTCTCGTATCCTCACCTCGTAGGAATTCCTTAATGTATGTCCAAAGACAGCAAAAATTACATCTTGAAAATTTTGAGGGAGTTCCTCAAGGAGATCCATTGACCAATTTTCATTTATGCACCTCATCATGCTCGTGATGGTGGAGTTAAGGAGATTTTTCAGAGTGGGTGTCTGAATAGATATGGGTGTTTTCTTCACCCACCCAAAACCCAAACCCAGGGTTTTTGGTCTTTATGACACTCTGTATAACACCAATGCCATGTCTTTGTTATTTGGTAGAAGCTGCAGCTACCCTGAAGGCATTCTCATCTGTTCTAGGAGAAAAAAGAAAAAAAAAATCCTTTTTGTACAAAAATTTCTTCAATTTTACATTGTCTTTTTTTTTTCTACTCTAATGCAACCACTAATTAACCATTTGCCACAGTTGATGTCCGGAAGATGTAAACTCTTATCTCCTGGATTTTCTGAAATTTATGGTATATTTTTTGAAACGTCTGAAATGAGAAAAAACATCAATTGTTGTTTACAAGTGCGAAGGATTAAGTTCTCAGTTCTCCTCAATAGGGGTCCTACAATCTGAATCCGATGACTGTCTCGGATTCAGAACCGGGATCATTTGGTTGTCTAGATCTTTCCCAATACCTATACAAGTTTTAATTTGTGCAAGATAGGTTGATTATTTTTTGTGTCCATTTCGATGCAATTTCTAGTGTTGGACTTTAGATTTTTGGATAGGTTTTAGGGTTAATAATCGTCTTCTACCTTTGATTTAACAAAAATATAAACTAATTTACATTTCCTCTAGTCTCCAGACTGGCAAGAGATTTCCAGAAACCTTAATCCACTCCCAATACACAAGCCACCATGAAGTAAATGTAGTAAAAAGGAAGTAAACGGTGAAAGAGGGAGAAAATTTCTCAAAAATGAGCAAGAATTATTATTCAATCCCAAAGAGAGTTTTGAGAGTCAATCAATTAAAATAAGGTATAATCATCCCTCTACAGAATAAAAAACCAAATGTGTCAAACACAGAAGTACAGTGCCATAACCCATAAATGGTGAGGAATCAAACAGTATAAAAATTAAAAAAAAACCAACATCAACGCAGGAATGAATCCAAGTAGTAGTCGGAGACATCTAGTGGCGGCAAATCAATAAAGAAATCTTCCGATGGTAGCGAAATCTCGGATGAGGTAATTCCTACTTCTTCGGTATCCATAAGAAATATCTCAAGATCGTGATGCAGTTGGGTAGCCTCCACTCCGTCAATTACAGCAGCAGGTGCAGCCTCCAACGTCAACTGCTGCCTAGAGGCTGGCTTGGTCGCATTCAATTCGTCCGCTAGCTCCAGTATCGTGGCTTCCTCCTCCTCCAGATTGGAGATCAAAAGCTCGAGCTCATCAAGGGTGCATTGCTCCACGTCGATGTTGTCCAAGGAGACAAAGGGATCTTCGTCTTCCACTGCCTATGGGATGTTCGTCTCGCCTTCAAGATAGCGCTACAACAAACCTACGTCTCCAAAGACAAAGCGCTTGCCGGTGGGAGAGAAGGGAATGACGAGGATGGAAGCGCCGATTAGAAGGGAGAGTTGCTCAGCTTTCTTGAACAGTCCCTTCTTCCGCTTGGAGAAGGTGACTTGTGAAGCTTGTCGATTCTCAATCTTCTTCATCTCCAGCTTTCTCTTTCCCATCCCCATTCTTTCACTTTTTTTCTTTCTCTGCACTCGCTGAAAATTTCTCTCTGTTAAAGAAACCACTGATTTCTTTACAAAGACGCAAAAAAAAATTACTGTTTATTTCATTTATTTTGTCTGATAAAAAATCTAGGAAGCCGGGTTGTCTTTCATTAGGAAATAAATTGTCTTGTTGTAGCTTGTGTGAGCCTTGATAAAATCCGGATAATAACTGACAGGATCTTGCTCAAGAGAAATATGATCATCACTATTACCAGTAATGATAATATTGTTGACATACACCAATAGAAACGGAACATACTTGCCAGTATTGAGAGTAAATAGGGAAGTATGTGAGTGAAAATTCTTGAAACCTGAACCCACAAGAAATTGATGCAGTTTATGATACCAAACCTATGGAGCCTATTTGAGACCATATACAACTTTATGAAGTTTGTAGACATAGGTTGAATGTTTTGTACCCTTTGGATGAAGAGATTTCTGTTATAAATTGTGTATAAATACTACTCTTAAATCAATTTAAAATGTGGTTCAATTCATCCACTCATACTTTGTTGTGAAAATTTCTCTCCTTTATGTCAAATACAAGTTGCATAACAAAATCATTAAGGAAAAAAGAGAACATAAAGAGAGGCGAAAGAAAGTCTTCTTACTTCAAAATATCCTACTCCGTATATTTCTCTTGCTTTGCTGCCTTGGTTCCCTGTTTCTTGTTCTATTCAGCCTTTTGAACTTTAAAGGAAATCCCAAAAAATCACTTGATAATTGTCTTTATTCATTCAATAATTGAATCTTTGTCAAATCTAAGAACTCCCTTCAGTCTTACAAACAAAAGAAAGATGAAAAGAAGAGGGACGAAGGAACTCACAACGAGCATTCTACTGTACAATAATCTATGCTACAGTGAGCCAAGTCCCAAGACTCCTTTGTCATGGAAATTGTAGCTGAAATCAGGCCGCAAATGGAAAAATTACTAGCAAAGTAAAGTCTTGGCAGCAGTTAGGCAAGAGTCGAATTGCTCGAGCTTGCTTGACTGCGCGCCTCGATCGAAAAAATCCTAGTAGCTAGCAAAATATTTGGCATATGCTACCAGAATTAAAGGGGATTGAGGATTACTGATGTCATGAGATGTCTTTATCTTCATTTGCTCCTCCATAGAGCGTTCTACCGTAAAAATCCTCATTCACCTTTGGACATGCATCGAGATTCTTGGAGGAAGATAGTGCCAAAATATAGATTTCCGTCTAACGATATCGATATTCTCAACGAGCTTCTCTTCCTCTTATCTTTCGACTCTCGTTTGTTTAAGAGGCTAAGGGGGCAGGGAGCATTTGCCATCTCGGCTAGTTTATGAGAAAAACTTGACCCCTGTTCCGTTAACGTATATATTAGATTAGATAATATGGATATATAGCTAGAAATAGATAGATATATAGTCTTTCAAAATAAAAAAGTTTTAATGAAATAAGAATATGTTTAGAATGACATTTGTTTTTCTAGACTAATGCAACCACTAATTAACCATTTGTCAAGTTTGATGTCCGGATGATTGAAACTCTATCTCCTATCTTTTCAGCAATTTATGGTATATTTTCTAACACGTCTGAAATGAGAAAAACGTCAATTTTTTATAACTGCGATGGTGAGGTGCCCATCGTGCCAAATCCATGAAATTCAAGGATGGCTACATGATTTCTTCTGGTCAACCAGTTAATGAATACATAGACACTGCAGTGATACGTGTATTTCCTAGACACCTGAGCACTACTACTAAGAAATGCATAGAGATTAATTAATCTTTATTTGTTAGACCTAAAGTGAATAAAATAAATAAAATGTGCAATTATGTAGAAGAGGACTGCCCACAAGTTATTAGTCAGCAAGATTAATCTTTCCCCGTACCTATACAAATTTTAATTTGTGCAAGATATGTCGATTAATTCTGGTGTCCATTTTGATTCAATTTCTAGTGTTGTACTTTAGGTTTTTGGACAGGTTTTAGGGTTAATAATCATCTTCTACCTTTGATATAAGAAAAATATAAACTAATTTACATCTCTTCTTAGTATCCTGACGGGAAATGAGCAAAAATTATTATTCAATCCCAAAGAGAGTTTTGGGAGTCAATTAATTAGAATCATCTCTACACATAATAAAAAACCAAACGTGTGAAACACCAGAAATACAGTGCCAGAACCCAGAAATGGTGAGCAACCAAACAGTATAAAAATTAAAAAAACCCAACATCAAGGCAGGAATGAATCCAGGTAGTAGTCGGAGACATCCAGTGGCGGCAAATCATTAAAGAAATCTTCGTCGGAGACATCCAGTGGCGGCAAATCATTAAAGAAATCTTCCGATGGTAGCGAAATCTCGGACGAGGTATTTCCTTCTTCTTCGGTGTGCATAAGAAATATCTCAAGATCCTGATGCAGTTGGGTAGCCTCCACTCCGTCAATTACAGCAGCAGGTGCAGCCTCCAACGTCAACTGCTGCCCAGAGGCCGGCATGGTCGCATTCAATTCGTCCGCGAGCTCCAGTATCGTGGCTTCTTCCTCCTGCATATTGGCGATCAAAAGCTCGAGCTCATCAAGGGTGCATTGCTCCAAGTCGATGTTGTCCAAGGAGACAAAGGGATCTTCGTCTTCCACCGCCTTTGGGATGTTCGTCTCGCCTTCGAGATAGCGCTGCAACAAACCCTCGTCTCCGAAGACAAAGGGCCTGCCGGCGGGAGAGAAGGCAACGAGGAAGACGGAAGCGCCGGTTAGAAGGGAGAGTTGCTCAGCTTTCTTGAACAGTCCCTTCTTCCGCTTGGAGAAGGTGACTTGCAAAGCTTGTCGATTCTCAATCTTCTTCATCTCCAGCTTTCTCTTTCCCATCCCCATTCTTTAACTTTTTTTCTTTCTCTGCTCTCGCTGAAAATTTCTCTCTGTTAAAGAAATAACATAGCAGATCAACTGATTTCTTTACCGTTTATTTCATATATTTTGTGTGATAAAAAATCTAGGAAGGCAGTAGGAAATGAGTTGTCTTGCAGTAGCTTGAAACCGTTGATAAAATCCGGATAATAACTGACGGGATCTTGCACAAGAGATTTGGTTTTAATAATCTCAGGGTTGTAATCGTAATCTCGGGGCATAAACTGAATCCAGGTAATTATCGTCTTTGCTGTCCTAACAGACACAACGGTTTTGAAATACAACGGTTTCAGCAAGTTAAACCGTATGGCTGTAAGAAGAGTCGCATTTTTGTGTAGTTTTGCCCGGTAAATCTTACGAAAATGAGTCAAGAATTTAATCTTCCGGCTGTTTCTAACTGTGAGGTCTATACCGAACTTTTGGAGCATTTGTCCTGTTTCTGTAGTTTTTGTCTTCATATGACTGAAGATTTTCTGACATTGTAGACTTTGTTACTTGGCACATTTTTATGTTAAATAGAGTGATATTTATTTGATTTTAGCAGATTAAGAGCATTGCGATGGACAAGAAGAGTTGGAGTTTGGTAAAATCCTATTTCTGTGTGGACGAAGTAAATTCAGTTCTTGCAGAGGAGGATTCTGCTTCTGTAAGGAGTTCCGAGGCAACTCACAACAGAGCCAATAAAGGATGAAGAAATTCATCAAGAAATACAGTCTGAATCTTATGAAGAACAAATTACAGAAAGAGAAGACGTCAACCAAGCATGATGCTCACAGAAAGATGATGCAGCTATAGTTATCCAGTCGGCATTCTGGTTTGCTTATGCTTCCTAAACATTGTGTCTACTAATAGCTACAAAAGCCATCTAGGTATTAGCATCATAAATGATGTAATCCAATAGAAATTATGCAGCATGATTCTTAAATTGGGCAATTGGTTGACAGTCATGCTGAAAGAAATAGCCTCTTGGAAAAGAAATTCTGATGGTCTAACATCAAGAGGCATGCCCTTAAGAAGTGGCTGACTCAAGACTTTCAGAGTTTCACCTATCCACAATGAGGCTAACTGATCTTGTTGGATTTTCAAGTCAAGGGTTTCTTTTTAGTGACTTTACTTGGGTGATTCTGAAAAGCCATTTTGCTGCTGTCTTTCTATGAGGCCAGGCGTCAGTTCCAAGAAACCAGAAGGTTCTGTAAAAGGGAGAGTAGTGAAGAAAGCAAACCATTCACCGAGTCTGGAGGCACATCAGTTGAAGTCGAAACTGGTGCTTCAACTGAAAAATACATGAAACTGCCCCTTTTCATCCTCGAGTACATCAGAAGTCCAAAACCCAAATCTCCAAGCAGAAGGTATTACATATGCCATCTCTTCTCACTTGAAACTGACATGTACATGTAAATTGAAACTACACTGCCTGCTTGAGACCTTAAAGGGAAAGTTCTGCATGTATATTTCATAGTATGACATCAAAATTTTGTCGAACCACATGTAAAACTATCATTTAATTATGAAAAGTTCAGTCTCTATTCCTCTTAAATAATACTTGGGTAAATTGAAGTGAACTCATAACATAAGTAATCATACTAGGAAATGAGAAATCTGATTTCTGTAGTAGGCATATAAACAAGTTGTCAACACATATATTGGGATCTAACAGATAGGAACTGCCGACAGGTAAGCTGATGGTACTTTTGAAATTGCCACTCTAGAAGTAGCCATAACTTGGAATTGTCTCCATCGAATAGTTCTGTCTAATAGAATTTTTTTATTTATATCCAATACGTAATAAATTAACAGGTAGGGAAGATGACCAATTTAGTAAGAGTTAGTTCAATCTAATAGATTTAAGGCCCAGAATAGCAGATGGTAAAATACTTGAAAGCTGATAGAATTATATAACTTGTTTGGAATTGGTATTTCAACTCAGACCAGCGTGATTGTCAAAAACAAATGAACGAAAAGAAAATTGAATTTTTAGAAAAATTGTTCACCTTGAATGATGCCATGCGAAGGAAGAATGGAACGACAGCACAGTGAGTAGCAATATAGCAAAGTTAAGAATCCAAGACAGGCCTGGAGGTAACAACAAGGCGTGAGAGAGCATTGGCTTATGCATTTTCACAACAGGTAAGTCTAGGTTTCTCAAGGACACTGATCTGTTTATTTTCGACTTATCGACTCTAATTTCTGTGTATGTTCAGAGTAAAGACTCAAGTATCCAAATGTTCTACTTCTTGACAGCTAAGAACATGTACATCCAAAAAGAAACAAGCCCAATCAGACTCCAGGCAACCCAACTTGGGGATGGAGCTGGTTAGAGAGGTGGATGGCAACCTCCCAGCCAGAATCCTCTGTTGAAGATCTAAGAAGCAACTCACTACAGTCATCAAGCTTCATTCAATACCAAGAAGAAAGATGATGTGGGAGGAGAAGAAAAGGAGAGCTGCGGATCCAATGAAATAACAGTTGGACTGGATGGTGTGATAGTAAATGGAGAAACCAGTAATGATGGACATGGACCACTGTACAAACAGGCTCAAAGCAGAAAGAACTGTGTCAAGACGAAAGACAGTGCCAAGTTGCCAACACACAACAGCGCCAACCAAGGTACAGTAGCTGCACTCCTTGGTTCTCACATATTATACTTTGACAAACTTATATTTGCATCGAATGGTTGCTGGAGTGTCTCTACTGAAGTCAATATCACTTAATACAGTATACTCACTGACTCTCCATGAAAGATTATGACAAAACATGTTGTTGGTGAGTCCCTTCATCTGCTTTCCTGGAAATCAGTTATTAATCAGTGTATAAGATATGCATCTCAGGACAGAAGCAAACTAGACGGGGCCATTTCATTAGATCACTTTAGTACTCCATTTACTGATAGATGTTAAAAATATTGAGCTTAAGAAGTTAATACACTGAAGGAAGAATTGCTAACCAGTGCTTCTTACCCTTTAATAGGAAATGATGGGGGATTGAATCTTGAGAAAGGTCTGTTTAAATAAGTAGAAACCATCTGCATTTACCATTTCTTGGAGACTTTGGGTTCTTTCACGATCTATTCACAGTGAAATCCTAAGATTAATTGTGTGGATGAGCGCCTAAGATGGTCATATACTCTTAATGATATTAGTTCCATGATGTAAAATTTAGTTACATCAGTTTTAATACCTTGCAAGCGTATGAATCGTTCATGTAATTTAGCGGGAAGCGAGGGTGATATCCACAGGGAGGACTGAATTTTGTGTATTCTTCAGTCAACTAGCCTAACCAAATATGATGAATTAATATTAACTGAACACTAATTATATCCTAAATTATTAACCAATCATCTGGTTAACTACCTGCACAACAGGAAATGTCAACTCTGGATTTTATGGTGATTCGTGCCTCTCTCGAGCGCCACGTAACCACGGATCCGATTTCTTAATCCTTGCGTTTAGCCCCTCTCGGGCGTATAGAGTGAAAGACAGAAATCGGATTAAAATACCAAAATCTAACCTCAATTATAATCCTACCCTAATTAGCTAATTTAATCAAATATCTGGAAAACAAATATTCAATAAACATTAATTATCAAATCAGATTCAATAAACATTCAAAACTTAAGTTCAAACTATATAAAAAATGAAATTCAAAAATTATGAATTACTCCCCTTCTTCTTCCTCTCGCTCGGGCAGCAACTCGTTCTCACGGGTGCTGCAATTTCCCGAGATTAATGGCTTCGGGTAGCAAGAGTGAGTGGCCGAAGGTAGAGACGGTGTCGGCGACGAAGGTTAGAAGCCGACGGACGAAGGTAACGTCTAGCGAAGAACGAAACAGAGCTTACGTTCTCTAACCGGCTCTCTCGAGTCTCGGTCGGAGTCGGAATAGCTCCGGGAACTGTCGAACGGCGACTGTCGAACTCGGATCACTTCTCGGATCACTTCTCGGCCTGGCAAGCGGCGACTGTCGAACTCGCCTCGACGGAGACTCTCTTGAGCTCTCCTCGGGTTTGTTCTCGGTTGCTGGACGGTGGTGGACGGCGGTGGACGACGGTGGCAAACTCCTCTCGGGTCTCCCCTGTTTCCAGTGCTCTGTTCTGGTCGACGCACCCTCTGTTTTCTCTTTACGCTCCTACTCTCGTCGACGCCCCTCTTCCCTTTAATACCCTCTTATTTATTTTAAAACGATTTGACCTAAAAATCACCTCCATTTCACTAAGGGCATTTTGGTAAATATCTCTTTCTCCACCAAAATTCTCCTGAAATTCCATAATTGAATCTATAAAAAGCATTTCAGGAAAAAATAAACCTTAAAAACAATGAAATATAATTCAGGAGAGAAAAATATGTAATATCGACAGTGATTAATGCCATATTCAATAAATGCTCATTTCATTTGAAAACCGATAAATAACCACCTATAACACAATTATAAAGGTTATTCTATTATAATTAACCTAGTTCTCATGTCAGAATATGGCATCTATCACTGCACCTAGTAAATTAAGTAATTTTTAAAAAAAATTATTTATATAAATTAAGGATTTTAACAATACATTTGATTTCAAATTTGTGAGAGAAAATTTAGCTATTAAAAAATTAAAAATACGGATATTATAAAATTAAGATTTTTTTTCATTTATATTGATTAATTATGTTAAATAACTAATTATTTATAAAAATTATTAATAAATTTAAAACTTGTTAAAATTATTTATTAATTTAAACAAATCAAACTATCTAAAATAAACTAAGATTTTATTTTTATATGCATGTGCCTTTTGATTCAAAGTGCTTTTGTGAATTTTACGCTTTCGTACACTAGAAAGAACTCACACTACTCTTAATTTATATATTTAATTAAATTAAAAAATCTTAATCTAACGTATTTATTTATTAATTTAAAAAAGTTAATATTTATCTTAGTTTATCTTATTAAACTTAAATCTATCAGTGTAATTTTATGTAAAATAACCTTTTATTATTTATATAAATTAAAGATTTTAAATATATATTTGATTTCAAATTTGTGAGAGAGAATTTAGCTATTAAAAAATTAAAAATACGAAAATTAAAAAATTAAGTATATTTTATCATTTATATTGATAAATTATGTTAAATAACTAATTATTTATAAAAATTATTAATAAATTAAAAACTTGTTAAAATTATTTATTAATTTAAAACATATTAAAATTATTATTTTTAAACAAATCAAACTATCTAAAATAAACGAAGATTTTATTTTTATCTGCATCTGCCTTTTGATTCAAAGTGCTTTTGTGAATGTTACTCTTTCATACACCATAAAGAACTCTCGGTACTCTTAATTTATATATTTTATTAAATTAAAAAATCTTAATTTAATGTATTTATTTATTAGTTTTTAAAAATTAAAATTTATCTCAATTTATCTTATAAGATTTAAATCTATCAGAGTAATTTTATATAAAATAACCTATTTTTTATTTATAAAAATAAAGGATTTTAACAATTTATTATATTTAAAATTTGTGAGAGAGAATTTAGCTAATAAAAAATTAAAAATACGGATATTATAAAATTTTGTAATTTTTATCATTTATATTGATAAATTAAGTTAAATAAATAATTATTTATAAAAATTATTAATAAATTAAAAACTAGTAAAAATTATTTATTAATTTAAAACATGTTAAAAAAATTTTATTTTAAAAAAATGAAACTATCTAAAATAAAGTAAGATTTTATTTTTATCTGCATGTGCCTTTTGATTCAAAGTGCTTTTGTGAATTTTACGCTTTCGTACGCTAAAGAGAGAACTCTCGGTAATCTTAATTTATATATTTAATTAAATTAAAAAATCATAATTTAATAAATTTATTTATTAGTTTAAAAAATTTACAATTTAACTTTGTTTATCTTATAAAAATTAAATCTATCAGAGTAATTTTATGTAAAATAACGACTTTTTTATTTAAATAAATTAAGGATTTTAACAATTTATTTGATTTCAAATTTGTGAGAGAGAATTTAGCTATGAAAAAATTAAAAATACGGATATTATAAAAGTAAGTATTTTTTATCATTTATAATCATAAATTATGTTAAGTAACTAAATATTTATAAAAATTATTTATAAATTAAAAACATGTTAAAATTATTTATTCTTTTGGAACATGTTTAAATTATTTTATTTTAAACAAATCATGTAAATCTCTCTGATTTCAGAGAGTTTTTCCTTATGAAACTCAGAATCTCGAAAAATATAAAGTAGCTGATGGGTTCGTCAGAAACCCTATTCGAAAAGGAAGAGGAAAAGGGGAATTTATAAGTATACCCTTGGACAAACGAAAAAGACAAGTATGCCCCTTTACATACACATATTAACATTAACACCCCCCCTCAAACTTATGAAGGGGCAAGTACCATAAGTTTGCTTATGAGATGATGAAAACGAGGAGCTGTATGCGATTTGGTGAAGACATCAGCAAGTTGAGATGTGGAGGAAACATGGGGCAAGGTGAGAGAGCCATGTAAATAGTGATGCCGCACAAAATGACAATCAATCTTAATATGCTTCGTAAGCTCATGAAAAACAGGATTCTTGACAATCTGAATGGCACTTTGATTATCACAAAACATAGGGGTAGCAGATAGTTGAGGAAAGCCAAGTTCTTCAAGTAAGCGGCGAAATCAAATTAACTCAGCAGCAGTGGTTGCCATAGCCCGATATTCTGCCTCGGCAGAAGAGCGAGAGACAATGGATTGTTTCGTACTCTTCCAAGCCACCAAAGAATTACCAAGGAAGATACAATACCCAGTTGTCAATTTTTGATCTATCGGATCACCAGCCCAGCCAGCATCAGAATAACCAGTGAGAACCAAATCAGAGGTGGAAGACAAAAGTAAGCCATGATGCACACTCCCACGTAAGTAACGTAAGATACGGAGAACGGCTGTCCAATGAGTGGTACGAGGGGCAGAAGCAAACTGACTAACCACATGAACAACATAGGTAATATTAGGACAGGTGACCGTCAAGTAAACCAAAGACCCAACTACCTCTCTGTATCGGGTAACATCAGATAACAATTCACCATCTGTAGGGCTAAGGCGATGATTGAGTTCAATGGGAGAGTCCATAATCCGATCATCTGTCAATCTTGCTCGACTGATCACTTCAGAGATGTATTTTGATTGAGACAAAATATAACCTTTTGGAGAATAGGCAACTTCAATACCCAAAAAATACCGTAAATATCCAAGATCCTTCATTTCAAAGAGAGTATGAAGTTGTTGTTTAAGGTCTGCAATGTCATCTTCATCATCACCAGTCACAATCATATCATCAACATATAGAAGGACCACAATATGCCCCACAACACTTTTACAAATGAACATGGCAGAATCATAGTTTGAAGCAACAAAGCCTAGACGAATCATGGAGGAACTGAACTTCGCAAACCAAGCGCGAGGAGCCTGTTTGAGACCATATAAAGCCCGTCGAAGATGGCAAACATAACAACCAGGATGAGGAAGGCCTGGTGGTGGCCGCATATATACCTCCTTGGTCAAATCACCATTTAAAAAAGCATTTTTAATATCCAGTTGATGAAGATGCCATTTTTGAACTGCTGCAATAGAAATCAAGGTACGAATGGTCTTCATTTGAGCAACAGGAGCAAAAGTCTCATCATAATCAAAGCCTTTAGTTTGTGAGAAGCCTTTAGCAACTCACCGAGCTTTGTATCGCTCAAGCGCACCATCAGATTGAGTTTTGATTTTGAAAATCCATTTACAACCAATAGCATGCTTACCTGGAGGAAGTTGAACCAACTCCCAGGTACCTATTTGGTGCGAGGCAGGGATCTCATCATTAAATGGCTTGTCGCCAATTTGCATCGGATGCAGCTTCCTTGTATGACTTAGGCTCAACTAAAGAGTGAATCTTAGACAAAAAGGTCAAATCGGGGGAAGAGAACAAATATGAAGATGGACAATACCTCTGAGGGGGACGTCGGACACGAGTGGAAACGCGAGGGGTGGCAAGATGTGGATCACCAGAGTCCAGAGAGTCGAGAGGGAGAGACGCCATGGGAGAAGGTAAGTCAGTACCTGCATGTGACTGTTGTGAAGGTAGACTAGAGGAAACCTCCGGACGGAGGGGTGAATCAGTGGACAGATGGTGAGTCATTAACTCGTCATCATGGGGCTCATCAGATAAAAAGGGATCAATGTGTAACAATTCTGTATCATGCAAACCAGGAGTAGACAAGGGAATCCGAAAGTAACAGACCTGTTCCAAGAACTTAACATTGCGAGAAACAAAAAGTCTACCAGACTCAGGATGGTAACATCGGTATCCTTTTTAACCAAAACCATAACCAAGAAACACACATAATGCAGTTTTGGCAAACAATTTAGTGCGATAGGAAGGGGGTAATAAGACAAAGCATGCACAACGAAAGACACGCAAGTGTTCATAGGTTGGACGAACACCATACAACCGTTCAAAAGGGGAGATACTGCTAGAAACAAATGAAGGAATACGATTAATCAAATATGTGGCAGTATGAAGGGCTTCCCCCCAAAATTCAAAAGGGATAGAGGCATGGAGCAGTCAAGAGCGAGCGGTTTCAACAAGATGATGATGTTTATGTTCTGCAACACCATTCTGCTGAGGTGTATAAGGACAAGACAACTGATGAATAGTGCCCTCAGACTTTGGAAAATCATTCAATAAAGATGACATATTCACCACCCGAATCAAAGCGAAAAATTTAATGTGAGTGGAAAAATGGGTTTGCACCATAGCACAAAATTGAACATAAATAGAATAAAAATCTGATTTTCGATGCATAAGAAATATCCAAGAGAAACGAGTGAAATCATCGACAAGCAATGCATAAAAGCGAGCCCCACCTTTAGTGGGTACAGGTGCAGGGCCCAAACATCAGAGTGAACAAGATCAAAAGGAGAAGAAGTAACCGAGTGACTTAATGTAAAAGGTAAATGGCATTGTTTGCCAAGATTACAACCAACACAATCACTAAGAGGGGAATATTTAAAAGTAGAATCCAACATATTGTGTATGATCATAAACTGTAAACGAGAAGCAGAAACATGTCCTAAACGAGTATGCCATAAGTAAAAAGAATTATTTATAGAAAGTAAATCTTCCAACATGGATTGAACTGACAAACTAGACACCTGCAGAGATATTGGCAATTTTAAGTCATCAAGCAAGTAAAGACCACCTTCTCTATGGCCTATCCCAATCTGCCTCCCGAACTTGCGATCCTGTATAAGACAATGATCAGAAGCAAAGGTAATGGTAAGACTTAAATCAGTAAGTTTGCCAATTGAAAGAAGGTTAACAACTAGATGTGGAACATAGAAAACATCAGACAAAGACCAAGTAGGGTGAGTGACAATTCCAACCGAGGCTAGTGGCATGGGAGAGCCATTAACAGATTGGATGTTAACTGGGTGAGAAGGCTTAACACAATCATGTAAAAGAGACAAATGGGGTGTCATATGGTGTGTGGCTCCAGAATCTAAGATTCATTTGTGAGTGTCACTGGAGCCAGCCAAACAAGACATACCTGCATGGGATACAAATTGAGTACTGGGAGCAGACGACTTGCCAAGAATGCGAGTGAGCTCGGCAGCTAATGATGAGAGATTAGGCGTAGAATGTTGGGGGCAGCTAGTGCAGAAGGTGCATCTGAATAATCCAAAGATCCAATGGTAGCAGATGGACGAAAACCTCTATGTGGTGATGGACGACTAAATGTATGATGTGGTGCAGATTTGAAATGACCTTGATGTTGATGACTAGAGGCATGATGTTGTGTAGGTTTGAGATTGCCTTGATTTTTATTGTTGCTTTGCAATGAGGGGCACTGGTGTTTCCAATGAACTTTACCATGACAGTAGGAACATTCATCTTGTGGAACTGGCACTTTAGGCTTCCCTGATGACTGATGAGTATGAGAGTGTGTTCCAGAACCAAGTATGCCCCCTGATGGCTGAGGAGTATGAGTGTGTGTTCCAAAAACAAGTACCTGTGACATATCAGGTGATGATGTTTTACTGGAAGAAAGCCCACCCAAAGACCTCAACCATGTTTCTTCAGCCAGCAATTCAGATACAGTTGCAGACAAGGTGGGTAGCAGAGCTCTATGGATCATAGATCCTCTTATCAGTTCAAAATCACTGCGAAGGGATCTTCACACGCTCTGCTATATTTCGGGAGCTTCCGAAAGGAGGGGGGATCCAACATATATAGTTGATCCCACAGAGGTGTCATAAAGGAAGAGAATTCTTGAATTGTACTATCACCTTGCTTAGCGGACCGTAGTTCTTTCTCAATCTGATACATTTTGGCAAAGTTTGTCTGTTCATACAGAGTTTCCAAATAGTCTCATATTTCTTTTGCAGTCACATACTTCAAAAGTTGCAAATTGATAGACGGATCCACGGAGTTGTTGATCCAAGTGATGATTTTTGCATTTTCAGTCAACCACTTCTTATGTTCTTTGATGAAGTCAGTGGATGTAGGTTTTGAGCAGTGATTTGTCCATCAATGTAATCCTACAAGTCTTTTCCAACTAAAAAATTTTATTCTAAACAATTCAAACTATCTAAAATAAACTAAAATTTTATTTTTATCTGCATGTGCCTTTTGATTCAAAGTACTTTTGTGAATTTTACGCTTTCGTACACTAGAAAGAACTCTCGGTACTCTTAATTTATATATTTAATGAAATAAAAAAATCTTAATCTAACATATTTATTTATTAGTTTAAAAAAGTTAATATTTATCTTAGTTTATCTTATTAAAATTAAATCTATCAGAGTAGTTTTATGTAAAATAACCTGTTTTGTATTTATATAAATTAAGGATTATAACAATATATTTGATTTCAAATTTGTGAGAGAGAATTAAGCTATTAAAAAATTAAAAATACGGATATTATAAAATTAAGTAATTTTTATCATTTATATTGATAAATTATGTTAAATAACTAATTATTAATAAAATTTTTTAACAAATTAAAAACATGTAAAAAATATTTAATATTTAAAACATGTTAAAATTATTTTATTTTACACAAATCAAACTATCTAAAATAAACTAAGTTTTTTCTTTTTATCAGCATGTGCCTTTTGATTCAAAGTGCTTTGGTGGATTTTACTATCTCGTACGCAAGAAAGAATTCTCGGTACTCTTAATTTATATTTTTAAGTAAATTAAAAAATCTTGATTTAACATATTTTTTATTAGTTTAAAAATGTTAATATTTATCTGAGTTTTTCTTATAAAAATTAAATCTATCAGAATAGTTTTATGTAAAATAACGTCTTTTGTATTTATATAAATTAAGGATTTTAATGATATATTTGATTTCAAATTTGTGGGAGAGAATTTAGCTATTAAAAAATTAAAAATACGGATATTATAAAATTAAGTAATTTTTATCATTTATATTGATAAATTATGTTAAATAACTCACTCACCATCTGTGGGGGACGTCAGACACGAGTGGAAACATGAGGGGAGGCAAGATGCGGATCACCAGAGTCTAGAGAGTCGAGAGGGAGAGGCGCCATGGGAGAAGGTAAATTAGTACCTGCATGTGACTGTTGTGAAGGCAGACTAGAGGAAACCTCCGGATGGAAGGGTGAATCAGTAGATGGATGGTGAGTGATTAACTGGTGATCATGGGACTCATCAGATACAAAGGGATCAAGGTGTAACAATTCTATATCATGCAAACCAGGAGTAGACAAGGGAATCCGAAAGTAACAGAACTGTTCCAAGAACTTAACTTTGCGAGAATCAAAAAGTCTACTAGACTCAGGATGGTAACATCGGTATCCTTTTTTACCAAAACCATAACCAAGAAACACACATAATGCAGATTTGGCAGACAATTTAGTGTGACAGGAAGGGGGTAATAAGACAAAGCATGCACAACCAAAGACACGCAAGTGCTCATAGGTAGGACGAACACCATACAACCGTTCAAAAGGGGAGATACTGCCAAAAACAAATGAAGGAATACGATTAATCAAATTTGTGGCAGTATGAAGGGCTTCCCCCCCAAAATTCAAAAGGGACAGAGGCATGGAGCAGTAAAGAGCGAGCGGTTTCAACAAGATTATGATGTTTACGTTCTGCAACACGATTCTGCTGAGGTGTATAAGGACAAGACAACTGATGAATAGTTCCCTCAGACTTCAGAAAATCATTCAATAAAGATGACATATATTCACCACCCGAATCAAAGCGAAATTTTTTAATGTGAGTGGAAAAATGGGTTCGCACCATAGCACAAAATTGAACATAAATAGAATAAAAATCTGATTTTCGATGCATAAGAAATATCCAAGAGAAACGAATGAAATCATCGACAAGCAATGCACAAAAGTGAGCCCCACCTTTAGTGGATACAGGTGCAGGGCCCAAAACATCAGAGTGAACAAGATCAAAAGGAGAAGAAGTAACCGTGTGACTTAATGTAAAAGGTAAATGACTTTGTTTGCCAAGATTACAACCAACACAATCACTAAGAGGGGAATATTTAATAGTAGAATCAAACAGTATAAAAAATTAGGCAAGTCCCAAGACTCCTTTGTCATGGAAATCGTAGCTGCAATCAGGCCGCAAATGGAAAAATTACCAGCAAAGTAAAGTCTTGGAAGTAGTTAGGCAAGAGTCGAATTGCTCGAGCTTGCTTGACTGCGCGCCTTGATCGAAAAAATTCTAGTAGCTAGCAAACTATTTGGCATATGCTACCAGAATTAAAGGGGATTGAGGATTACTGATGTCATGAGGTGTCTTTATCTTCATTTGCTCCTCCATAGAGCGTTCTACTATAAAAATCCTCATTCACCTTTGGACATGCATCGAGATTCTTTGAGGAAGATAGTGCCAAAATATGGATTTCCGTCTAACGATATCGATTTTCTCTACGAGCTTCTCTTCCTCTTATCTTTCAACTCCCGTTTGTTTAAGAGGCTGAGGGGGCAGGGAGCATTTGCCATCTCAGCTAGTTTATGAGAAAAACTTGACCCCTGTTCCGTTAACGTATATATTAGATTAGATAATATGGATATATAGCTAGAAATAGATAGATATATAGTCTTTCAAAATAAAAAGGTTTTAACGAAATAACAATATGACCTTTGGTTTACTTTAGAATGACATTTGTTTTTCTAGACTAATGCAACCACTAATTAACCATTTGTCAAGTTTGATGTCCGGATGAGGGAAACTCTATCTCCTATCTTTTTAGCAATTTATGGTATATTTTCTAACATGTCTGAAATGAAAAAAACGTCAATTATTTACAACTGCGATGGTGAGGTGCCTATCGTGCCAAATCTATGAAATTCAAGGATGGCTACATGATTTCTTCTAGTCAACCAGTTAATGAATACATAGACACTGTAGTGATACATGTATTGCCTAGACACGTGAGCACCACTACTAAGAAATGTATAGAGATTAAATAATCTTCATTTGTTCGACCTAAAGTGAATAAAATGAATAAAATGAGCAATTATGTAGAAGAGGACTGCCCACAAGTTATTAGTCAGCAAGATTAATCTTTCCCAGTACCTATACAAGTTTTAATTTGTGAAAGATAGGTCGATTAATTCTGGTGTCCATTTTGATTCAATTTCTAGTGTTGTACTTTTGGTTTTTGGACAGGTTTTAGGGTTAATAATCGTCTTCTACCTTTGATTTAAGAAAAATATAAACTAATTTACATCTCTTCTTAGTCTCCAGACGGACAAGAGATTTACAGAAACCTACACCCACTCCCAATACACAAGCAGCCATGAATGCAGTAAAGAAGAAGTAAAGGGTGAAAATGAGCAAGAATTATTATTCAATCCCAAAGAGAGTTTTGAGAGTAAATATACTCTTAATGATATTAGCTCCATGATGTAAAATTTAGTTTCATCGGCTTTAATACCTCGCAAGCGTACGAATCGTTCATGTAATTTAGCGGGAAGCGAGGGTGATATGCACAGGGAAGACTGAATTTTGTGTATTCTTCAGTCAACTAGCCTAACCAAATATGATGAATTAATATTAACTAAACACTAATTATATCCTAAATTGTTAAGCAATCATCTAGTTAACTACCTACAAAACAAGAAACGTCAACTCTGGATTTTAAGGTGATTCGTGCCTCTCTCGAGCGCCACGTAACCACAGATCTGATTTCTCAATCCTTGCGTCTAGCCCCTCTCGGGCGCATAGAGTGAAAGACAGAAATCGGATTAAAATACCAAAATCCAACCTCAATTATAATCCTACCCTAATTAGCTAATTTAATCAAATATCTGGAAAACAAATATTCAATAAACATTAATTATCAAATCAGATTAAATAAACGTTCAAAACCTAAGTTCAAACTATATAAAAAATAAAATTCAAAAATTACGAATTACTCCCCTTCTTCTTCCTCTCGCTCGGGCAGCAACTAGTTCTCACGGGTGCTACAATTTCCCGAGATTAATGGCTTTGGGTAGCAAGAGTGAGTGGCCGGAGGTAGAGACGACGCCGGCGACGAAGGTTAGAAGCCGACGGACGGAGGTAACGTCCGGCGAAGAATGAAATAGAGGTTACGTTCTCTAACCGGCTCTCTCGAGTCTCGGTCGGAGTCGGAATAGCTCCGGGAATGGTCGGAAATATGTAATAGACGCTGGAGGATAGTCGAAAAGCGGAAGTGGCACCGGAGAAGCCCTCTCGGATCACTTCTCGGCCTGGCGAGCGACGACTGTCGAACTCACCTCGACGGAGACTCTCTCGAGCTCTCCTCGGGTTTGTTCTCGGTTGTTGGACGGCAGTGGACGGCGGTGGACGACGGTGGCGCGGCAAAAGACAGTGGCCCGGCGAACGACGGTGGGAAACTCCTCTCGGGTCTCCCCTGTTTCCGGTGCTCTGTTCTGGTCGACGCACCCTCTGTTTTCTCTTTATGCTCCTTCTGTTTTCTCTTTACGCTCCTACTCTCATCGACGCCCCTCTTCCCTTTAATACCCTCTTATTTATTTTAAAACGATTTGACCTGAAATCACCTCCATTTCACTAAGGGCATTTTGGTAAATATCTCCTTCTCCACCAAAATTCTCCTGAAATTCCATAGTTGAATCTATAAAAAGCATTTTTGGAAGAAATAAACCTTAAAAACAATGAAATATAATTCTGGAGAGAAAAATATGCAATATCGACAGTGATTAATGCCAAATTCAATAAATGCTCATTTCATTTGAAAACCGATAAATAACCACCTATAACACAATTATAAAGGTTATTCTATTATAATTAACCTAGTTGAGATGGAGGATGAAGCTATGGTGTGGCCAGACACCAAGGCAAAAGACTGTGCAAGTCCAGTGCACAGCAATAGCAGCAACGGCCAAGGCCAAGTGCAATGGCACGGCCCAGAAGGGCGCACACAGATGGTTGGCCCGCCATCAGCTGCAGCAAAGGAAGACACACTTGAGCTTGCCAAACGGATGACCAAGCAACAAGGCGCGCAACAACCCCAACAGCCAGCCCAGACACAAGGCAACACGCCAACAGACAGCCCTGGTGGGGCTAAATGGGGTTGCGCGCGCCAACAGAGAGTCCTAGCGGGGCGAAATGGGGTTTCCAGGAGTCCGGCACCAGCAGGACTCCAGGCGCCAGGCGCGCGCCAACAGAGTCTTGGCAGGGCGAAATGGGGTTGCGTGCGCCAACAGAGAGTCCTGGCGGGACGAAATGGGGTTTCCAGGAGTCCGACGCCAGGCATGCGCCAACAGAGTCCTGGCGGGGCGAAATGGGGTTGCGCGCGCCAACAGAGGGAATCCGAAAGTAACAGAACTGTTCCAAGAACTTAACATTGCGAGAAACAAAAAGTCTACCAGACTCAGGATGGTAACATCGGTATCCTTTTTGACCAAAACCATAACCAAGAAACACACATAATGCAGATTTGGCAGATAATTTAGTGCGACAGGAAGGGGGTAATAAGACAAAGCATGCACAACGAAAGACACGCAAGTGTTCATAGGTAGGACGAACACCATACAACCGTTCAAAAGGGGAGATACTGCCAGAAACAAATGAAGGAATACGATTAATCAAATATGTGGCAGTATGAAGGGCTTCCCCCCAAAATTCAGAAGGGACAGAGGTATGGAGCAGTCAAGAGCGAGCGGTTTCAACAAGATGATGACGTTTACGTTTTGCAACACCATTCTGCTGAGGTGTGTAAGGACAAGACAACTGATGAATAGTGCCCTCAAACTTCAGAAAATCATTCAATAAAGATGACATATTCACCACTCGAATCAAAGCGAAAAATTTGATGTGAGTGGAAAAATGGGTTCACACCATAGCACAAAATTGAACATAAATAGAATAAAAATCTGATTTTTGATGCATAAGAAATATCCAAGAGAAACGAGTGAAATCATCGACAAGCAATGCATAAAAGCGAGCCCCACCTTTAGTGGGTACAAGTGCAGGGCCCCAAACATCAGAGTGAACAAGATCAAAAGGAGAAGAAGTAACCGAGTGACTTAATGTAAAAGGTAAATGACATTGTTTGCCAAGATTACAACCAACACAATCACTAAGAGGGGAATATTTAATAGTAGAATCCAACATATTGTGTGTGATCATAAACTGTAAATGAGAAGCAGAAACATGTCCTAAACGAGTATGCCAAACAAGAGGTTAGTGGCATGTGAGAGCCGTTAGCAGCTTGGATGTTAACTAGGTGAGAAGGCTTAACACAATCATGTAAAAGAGACAAATGGGGTGTCATATGGTGTGTGGCTCCAGAATCTAAGATTCATTTGCGAGTGTCACTGGAGCCAGCCAAACAAGACATACCTGCATGGGATGCAAATTGAGTACTGGGAGCAGACGACTTGCCAAGAATGCGAGTGAGCTCGGCAGCTAAAGATGAGAGATCAGGCGTAGAATGTTGGGGGGAGCTAGTGTAGAAGATGCATCTGAATAATCCAAAGATCCAATGGCAGCAGATGAATGAAAACCTCAATGTGGTGGTGGACGACTAAAGGTATGATGTGGTGCAGATTTGAAATGGCCTTGATGTTGACGACTAGAGGCATGATGTTGTGTAGGTTTGAAATTGCCTTGATTTTTATTGTTGTTTTGCAATAAGGGGCATTGGTGTTTCCAATGACCTTTAACATGATAGTAGGAACATTCATCTTGTGGAACTGGCACTTTAGGCTTCCCTGATGACTGATGAGTATGAGAGTGTGTTCCAGAACCAAGTATGCCCCCTAATGGCTGAGGAGTATGAGAGTGTGTTCCAGAAACAAGTACCTGTGACATATCAGGTGATGATGTTTTACTGGAAGAAAGCCCACCCAAAGACCTCAACCATGTTTATTCAACCAACAATTCAGATACATTTGCAGACAAGGTGGGTAGCGGAGCTCTATGGATCATAGATCCTCTTATCAGTTCAAAATCACTGCAAAGAGCCATAAGAAAATCGGTAAGCTTGCGATCATCACATGCTCTGCTATATTCAGGGAGCTTCCGAAAGGAGGGTGGATCCATCATATATAGTTGATCCCACAGAGGTGTCATAAAGGAGTAGAATTCTTGAATTATACGATCACCTTGCTTAGCGGACCGCAGTTCTGTCTCAATCTGATACATTTTGGCAAAGTTTGTCTATTCATACAGAGTTTCCAAATAGTCCCATATTTTTTTTGCAGTCTCATACTTCAAAAGCTGCAAACTGATAGATGGATCCACGGAGTTGTTGATCCAAGTGATGATTTTTGCATTTTCACTCAACTACTTCTTGTGTTCTTTGATGAAGTTAGTGGATGTAGGTTCTGGAGCAGTGATTTGTCCATCAATGTAATCCCACAAGTCTTTTTCAACTAAAAAATTTCGCATCACAAACTTCCAAAGAGAGTAATTACTCCCATTTAATTGGACAGAGATAACCTTCAAATCAAGACTAATTGAATCCATAAAACTGTAAGTCCAATAGCAAAAGTGCCACAAGCAACATAAGATGGTTGCACCAGTCAGGATTCACGAGCAGGCAATGACAAGACCAAAACCAACTTTTAACCCAGCCACTATAATCAACTTCTCTCACAAACACAAATCTATACCACACTTTCTCAAAAAAACAGAAACACGAGGACTTCAAACAACCACACAGAGCTACTGTCGAAACCCACTCCAAAACCCCGAAATCAATAAACTTCAACGGTAAACCTACTGCAGGAATCTAAGAATTTCGTGAGCCAGTAATGCTCTCCACGGATAGAGACCGCACAAGCTAGCACCAGAAGTCGACGAAACAGAGTAATACAAACCACAAATAACCCAGAAATAGAGGGGAACCGACCTCGGATGGCGCCGAAACGACGATTCAACCAACGACAGAGCTTTTACGGGGCGGTGAGGTGTCTTCAAGCACCAGAGATTACCGGACGAGGAGCTGACGAGCGGCGCGAAAATGGCAGACGAGCGGCGCGAAAATGGCAGACGAGCAGAATGAGCGCAAACTGAGCAAAACAAAAAATATTTCAAGTGCGAGAACAACCAATTCACCTTAGACTGCAAAATTGCTCGATTTCCCGCTTTGGTACCATGAAATCTCTCTAATTTCAGAGAGTTTTTCCTTATGAAACTGAGAATCCCAAAAATACAAAGTAGCCGATGGGTTCATCAGAAACCCTATTCGAAAAGGAAGAGGAAAAGGGGAATTTACAAGTATACCCTTAGACAAACGATAAAGACAAGTATGCCCCTCTACATATACATATTTACATTAACAAATCAAACTATCTAAAATAAACTAATATTTTATTTTTATCTGCATGTGCCTTTTGATTCAAAGTGCTTTTATGAATTTTAAACTTTCGTACGCTAGAAAGAAGTTCCAATGATTACAAAATGTGTACAAATATCAAACGAAAAACATATAAGTATAATCATGTACACGGGAGGAAAAAAAAGGGTGGATCCTATGGTCAACTAGGATGAAGGCGAAAGTCGACTGAGGATGATGTCAAACTGTTGCTCCATCATTTGTAGCCGTGTCGTCTTGTCATGGCGGGAAATAATTGTTACTTGAGTAAGCCGAACATCATGCTCGTGATGGTGGAGTAAAGGAGATTATTCAGAGTGGGTGTCTGAATAGATATGGGTGTTTTCTTCACCCACCCAAAACCCAAACCTAGGGTTTTTGGCCTTTATGATGCTCATTATGTATAACACCAAAGCCATGTCTTTGGTATTTGGTAGAAGCTGCAGCTATCCTCTAGGCATTCCTCATCTGTTCTAGGAGAAAAAAGAAAAAGAAAATCCTTATTCTACAGAAATATCTTCAACTTTACATTGTCTTTTTTTTTCTAGACTAATGCAACCACTAATTAACCATTTGCCACAACTGATGTCAAGAAGATGTAAACTCTTAACTCCTATATTTTCTATAATTTATGGTATATTTTCTGACACGTCTGAAATGAGAAAAAACATGAATTGTTGTTCACAACTGCGAAGGATTAAGTTCTCGGTTCTCCTCAATAAGGGTCCTGCAATCTGAATCCGGTGACTGTCTCGGATTCAGAACTGGGATCAATTTGGTTGTCCAGATCTTTCCCAGTACCTATACAAGTTTTAATTTGTGCAAGATAGGTCGATTATTTCTGGTGTCCATTTTGATGCAATTTCTAGTGTTGGACTTTAGATTTTTGGATAGGTTTTAGGGTTAATAATCATCTTCTACCTTTGATTTAAGAAAAATATAAACTATTTTACATCTCTTCTAGTCTCCAGACGGGCAAGAGATTTATAGAAACCTTCATCCACTCCCAATACACAAGCCGCCATGAAGTAAATGCAGTAAAGAGGAAGTAAACGGTGAAAGAGGGAGAAAATTTCCCGAAAATGAGCAAGAATTATTATTCAATCCCAAAGAGAGTTTTGAGAGTCAATTAATTAGAATAAAGTATAATCATCTCTCTATAGAATAGAAAACCAAATGTGTCAAACACAAAAATACATTACCAGAACCCAGAAATGGTGAGCAATCAAACAGTATAACAATTAAAAAACATCAACATCAACGTAGGAATGAATCAAGGTAGTAGTCGGACAAGGTATTTCCTTCTTCTTCGGTATCCATTAGAAATATCTCAAGATCGTGATGCAGTTGGGTAGCCTCCACTCCGTCAAATACAGCAGCAGTTGCAGCCTCCAACGTCAACTGCTGCCCAGAGGCCGGCTTGGTCGCATTCAATTCGTCCGCGAGCTCCAGTATCGTGGCTTCTTCCTCCTCCAGATTGGCGATCAAAAGCTCGAGCTCATCAACGATGCATTGCTCCAAGTCGATGTTGTCCAAGGAGACAAAGGGATCTTCGTCTACACCGCCTATGGGATGTTCGTCTCGCCTTCGAGATAGCGCTACAACAAACCCTCGTCTCCGAAGACAAAGGGCTTGCCGGCGGGAGAGAAGGGAACGACGAGGATGGAAGCGCCAGTTAGAAGGGAGAATTGCTCAGCTTTCTTGAACAGTCCCTTCTTCCGCTTGGAGAAGGTGACTTGCGAAGCTTGTCGATTCTCAATCTTCTTCATCTCTAGCTTTCTCTGTCTCATCCCCATTCTTTCACTTTTTTTCTTTCTCTGTACTCGCTGAAAATTTCTCTCTGTTAAAGAAACAACTGATTTCTTTACAAAGACGCAAAAAAATTTTACTGTTTATTTCATTTATTTTGTCTGATAAAAAATCTAGGAAGTCGGGTTGTCTTTCATTAGGAAATGAGCTATCTTGCAGTAGCTTGTTTGAGCCTTGATAAAATCCGGATAATAACTGACAGGATCTTATTCAAGAGAAATATGATCATCACTATTACCAGTAATGATAATATTAATGACATACACCAATAGAAACGGAACATACTTGCCAGTATTGAGAGTGAATAGGGAAGTATGAGAGTGAAAATTCTTGAAACCTGAACCCACAAGAAATTGATGCAGTTTATGATACCAAGCCCATGGAGCCTGTTTGAGACCATATACAACTTTATGAAGTTTGTAGACATAGGTGGGATGTTTTGTACCCTTTGGATGAATAGATTTCTGTTATAAATTGTGCATAGATACTACTCATAAATCAATGTAAAATGTGGTTCAATTCATCCACTCATACTTTGTTGTGAAAAATTCTCTCCTTTATGTCAACTCAAGTTGCATATAAAAATCATTAAGGAAAAAGAGAACATAAAGAGAGGCGAAAGAAAGTCTTCTTACTTCAAAATATCCTACTCCGTACATTTCTCTTGCTTTGCTGCCTTGGTACCCTATTTCTTTTTCAGTTCAGCCATTTGAACTTTAAAGGAAATCCAAAAACTCACTTGATAATTGTCTTTATTCATTCAATAATTGAATCTTTGTCAAATCTAAGAGCTCCCTTCAGTCTTACAAACAAAAGAAAGATGAAAAGAAGAGGGACGAAGGAACTCACAATGAGCATTCGACTGTACAATAATCCATGCTACAGTGAGCCAATTCCCAAGACTCCTTTGTCATGGAAATTGTAGCTGAAATCATGCCGCAAATGGAAAAATTACCAGCAAAGTAAAGTCTTGGCAGCAGTTAGGCAAGAGTCGAATTGCTCGAGCTTGCTTGACTGCGCGCCTCGATCGAAAAAATTCTTGCAGCTAGCAAAATATTTGGCATATGCTACCAGAATTAAAGGGGATTGAGGATTACTGATGTCATGAGATGTCTTTATCTTAATTTTCTCCTCCATAGAGCGTTCTACATTAAAAATACTCATTCACCTTTGGACATTCATCGAGATTCTTGGAGGAAGTTAGTGCCAAAATATGGATTTTCGTCTAACGATATCGATTTTCTCTACGAGCTTCTCTTCCTCTTATCTTTCGACTCCCGTTTGTTTAAGAGGCTGAGGGGGCAGGGAGCATTTGCCATCTCAGCCAGTTTATGAGAAAAACTTGACCCCTGTTCCATTAACGTATATATTAGATTAGATAATATGGATATATAGCTAGAAATAGATAGATATATAGTCTTTCAAAATAAAAAGGTTTTAATGAAATAACAATATGACCCTTGGTTTACTTTAGAATGACATTTGTTTTTCTAGACTAATGCAACCACTAATTAACCATTTGTCAAGTTTGATGTCCGGATGATTGAAACTCTATCTCCTATCTTTTCATCAATTTATGGTATATTTTCTAAAACGTCTGAAATGAGAAAAACGTCAATTATTTACAACTGCGATGGTGAGGTGCCCATCGTGCCAAATCCATGAAATTCAAGGATGTTTACATGAATTCTTCTGGTCAACCAGTTAATGAATACACAGACACTGCAGTGATACATGTATTGCCTAGACACGTCAGCACCACAACGAAGAAATGCATAAAGATTAATTAATCTTCGCTTGTTCGACCTAAAGTGAATAAAATGAATAAAATGAGCAATTATGTAGAAGAGGAGTGCCCACAAGTTATTAGTCAGCAAGATTAATCTTTCCGAGTGCCTATACAAGTTTTAATTTGTGCAAGATAGGTCGATTAATTCTGGTGTCCATTTTGATTCAATTTCTAGTATTGCACTTTAGGTTTTTCGACAGGAAATGTGTTGTTTTGCAGTAGCTTGTTTGAGCCTTGATAAAATCCAGATAATAACTGATAGGATCTTGCTCAAGAGAAATATGATCATCACTATTACCAGTAATGATAATATTGTTGACATACACCAATAGAAATGGAACATGGTTGCCAGTATTGAGAGTAAATAGGGCAGTATGAAAGTGAAAATTCTTGAAACCTGAACCCACAAGAAATTGATGCAGTTTATGATACCAAGCCCATGGAGCCTGTTTGAGACCATATACAACTTTATGAAGTTTGTAGACATAGGTTGGATCTTTTGTACCTTTTGGATGAAGAGATTTTTGTTATAAATTGTGTATAAATACTACTCTTAAATCAATGTAAAATTTGGTTCAATTCATTCTCTCATACTTTGTTGTGAAAATTTCTCTCCTTTATGTCGATCACAAGTTGCATAACAAAATCATTAAGGAAAAAGATAACATAAAGAGAGGCGGAAGAAAGTCTTCTTACTTCAAAATATCCTACTCCGTACATTTCTCTTGCTTTGCTGCCTTGGTTCCCTGTTTCTTTTTTTGTTTAGCCTTTTGAACTTTAAAGGAAATCCCAAAAATCACTTGATAATTATCTTTATTCATTCAATAATTGAATCTTTGTCAAATCTAAGAGCTCCCTTCAGTCTTACAAACAAAAGAAAGATAAAAAGAAGAGGGACGAAGGAACTCACCTTGAGCATTCTACTATACAATAATCCATGCTACAGTGAGCCATGTCCCAAGACTCCTTTGTCATGGAAATTGTAGCTGAAATCAAGCCGCAAATGGAAAAATTACCAGCAAAGTAAAGTCTTGGCAGCAGTTAGGCAAGAGTCGAATTGCTCGAGCTAGCTTGACTGTGCGCATCGATTGAAAAAATCCTAGTCCATAATCCTAGTTCAATGGGAGAGTCCATAATCCTAGTTCAATGGGAGAGTCCATAATCCGTTAATCTGTCAATCTTGCTCGACTGATCACTTCATAGATGTATTTTGATTGAGACAAAATATAACCTTAAGGAGAATAGGCAACTTTAATACCCAAAAAATACCGTAAATATCCAAGTTCCTTCATTTCAAAGAGAGAATGGAGTTGTTGTTTAAGGTCTGCAATGCCACCTTCATCATCACCAGTCACAATCATATCATCAACATCTAGAAGGACCACAATATGCCCCACAACAGTTTTACGAATGACCATGGCAGAATCATAGTTTGAAGCAACAAAGCCAAGACGAATCATGGAGGAACTGAACTTCGCAAACCTAGCGCGAGGAGCCTGTTTGAGACCATATAAAGCCTGTCGAAGACGGCAAACATAACCAGCAGGGTGAGTAAGGCCTGGTGGTGGCTGGATATATACCTCCTCGGTCAAATCACCATTTAAAAAAGTATTTTTAATATCCAGTTGATGAAGATGCCATTTTTGAACTACTGCAATAGAAATCAAGGTACGAATGGTCTTCATTTGAGCAATAGGAGCAAAAGTCTCATCATAATCAAGGCCTTTAGTTTGCGAGAATCCTTTAGCAACTAACCGAGCTTTGTATCGCTCAAGTGTACCATCAGATTGAGTTTTGATTTTGAAAATCCATTTACAACCAATAGCATGCTTACCTGGAGGAAGTTGAACCAACTCCCAGGTACCAATTTGGTGTAGGGCAGTGAGCTCATCATTAAATGGCTTGTCGCCAATTTGCATCGGATGCAGCTTCCTTGTATGACTTAGGCTCAACAAAAGAGTGAATCTTAGACAAAAAGGTCAAATAGGGGGAAGAAAACAAATATGAAGATGGACAATACCTCTGAGGGGGGACGTCGGACACGAGTGGAAACTCGAGGGGTGGCAAGATGTGGATCACCAAAGTCCAGAGAGTCGAGAGGGAGAGACGCCATGGGAGAAGGTAAGTCAGTACCTACATGTGACTGTTGTGAAGGTAAACTAGAGGAAACCTCCGGATGGAGGGGTGAATCAGTGGACGGATGGTGAGTGATTAACTCGTCATCATGGGGCTCATCAGATAAAAAGGGATCAATGTGTAACAATTCTGTATCATGCAAACCAGGAGTAGACAAGGAAATCCGAAAGTAACAGAACTGTTCCAAGAACTTAACATTGCGAGGATAAAAAAGTCTACCAGACTCAGGATGGTAACATCGGTATCCTTTTTGACCAAAACCATAACCAAGAAACACACATAATGCAGATTTGGCAGACAATTTAGTGCGACAGGAAGGGGGTAATAAGACAAAGCATGCACATCGAAAGACACACAAGTGGTCATAGGTAGGACGAACACCATACAACTGTTCAAAAGGGGAGATACTGCCAAAAACAAATGAAGGAATACAATTAATCAACTAAGTGGCAGTATGAAGGGCTTCTCCCCATAATTCAGAAGGGACAGAGGCAAGGAGCAGTGAAGAGCGAGTGGTTTCAACAAGATGATGATGTTTACGTTCTGCAACACCATTCTGCTGAGGTGTATAAGGACAAGACAATTAATGAATAGTGCCCTAAAACTTCAGAAAACCATTCAATAAAGATGACATATTCACCACCCGAATCAGAGCAAAAAATTTAATGTGAGTGGAAAAATGGGTTTGCACCATAGCACAAAATTGAACATAAATAGAATAAAAATCTGATTTTCGATGCATAAGAAATATCCAAGAGCAATGAGTGAAATCGTCAACAAGCAATGCATAAAAGCAAGCCCCACCTTTAGTGGATACAGGTGCAGGGCCCCAAACATCAGAATGAACAAGATCAAAAGGAGAAGAAGTAACCGAGTGACTTAATGTAAAAGGTAAATGGCATTGTTTGCCAAGATTACAACCAACACAATCACTAAGAGGGGAATATTTAATAGTAGAATCCAACATATTGTGTGTGATCATAAATTGTAAACGAGAAGCAGAAACATGTCCTAAACGAGTATGCCATAAGTAAAAAGGATTATTTATAGAAAGTAAATCTTGCAACATGGATTGAACTGACAAACTAGACACCTGCAGAGATATTGGCAATTTTAAGTCATCAAGCTAGTAAAGACCACCTTCTCTATGGCCTATCCCAATCTGCCTCCCAAACTTGCAATCCTATATAAGACAATGATCAGAAGCAAAGGTAATGGTAAGACCTAAATCAGTAAGTTTGCCATTTGAAAAAAGGTTAACAGCTAGATGGGGAACATAGAAAACATCAGACAAAGATCAAGTAGGGTGAGTGATAGTTCCAACCGAGGCTAGTGGCATGGGAGAGCCATTAGCAGCTGGGATGTTAACTGGGTGAGAAGGCTTAACACAATCATGTAAAAGAGACAAATGGGGTGTCATATGGTGTGTGGCTCCAGAATCTAAGATTCATTTGTGAGCGTCACTGGAGCCAGCCACAAAAGACATACCTGCATGGGATGCAAATTGAGTACTGGGAGCAGATGACATGCCAAGAATGTGAGTGAGCTCGACAGCTAATGATGAGAGATCAGGCTTAGAATGGTGGGGGGAGCTGGTGCAGAAGGTGCATCTAAATAATCCAAAGATCCAATGGCAGCAGATGGACGAAAACCTCTATGTGGTGGTGGATGACTAAATGTATGATGTGGTGCAGATTTGAAATGGCCTTGATGTTGACGACTAGAGGCATGATGTTGTGTAGGTTTGAAATTGCCTTGATTTTTATTGTTGCTTTGCAATGAGGGGCTCTGGTGTTTCCAATGACCTTTAACATGACAGTAGGAACATTCATCTTGTGGAACTGGCACTTTAGGCTTCCCTGATGACTGATGAGTATGAGAGTATGTTCCAGAACCAAGTATGGGCCCTGATGGCTGAGGAGTATGAGAGTGTGTTCCAGAAACAAGTACCTGTGACATATCAGGTGGTGTTGTTTTACTGGAAGAAAGCCCACCCAAAGACCTCAACCATGTTTCTTCAGCCAACAATTCAGATACAGTTGCAGACAAGGTGGGTAGCGGAGCTCTATGGATCATAGATCCTCTTATCAGTTCAAAATCAATGCGAAGAGCCATAAGAAAATCGGTAAGCTTGCGATCATCACATGCTCTGCTATATTCAGGGAGTTTCCGAAAAAGAGGGTGGATCCATCATATATAGTTGATCCCACAAAGGTGTCATAAAGGAGTAGAATTCTTGAATTGTACAATCACCTTGCTTAGCGGACCACAATTCTTTCTCAATCTGATACATTTTGGCATAGTTTGTTTGTTCATACAGAGTTTCCAAATAGTCTCATATTTCTTTTGCAGTCACATACTTCAAAAGTTGCAAATTGATAGACGGATCCACGGAGTTGTTGATCCAAGTGATGATTTTTGCATTTTCAGTCAACCACTTCTTATGTTCTTTGATGAAGTCAGTGGATGTAGGTTCTGAGCAGTGATTTGTCCATCAATGTAATCCTACAAGTCTTTTCCAACTAAAAATTTTTATTCTAAACAAATCAAACTATCTAAAATAAACTAAAATTTTATTTTTATCTGCATGTGCCTTTTGATTCAAAGTGCTTTTGTGAATTTTACGTTTTCGTACACTAGAAAGAACTCTCGGTACACTTAATTTATATATTTAATTAAATTAAAAAATCTTAATCTAACGTATTTATTTATTAGTTTAAAAAAGTTAATATTTATCTTAGTTTATCTAATTAAAATTAAATATATCAGAGTAGTTTTATGTAAAATAACCTCTTTTGTATTTATATAAATTAAGGATTTTAACAATATATTTGATTTCAAATTTGTGAGAGAGAATTTAGCTATTAAATAATTAAAAATATAGATATTATAAAATTAAGTAATTTTTATTATTTATATTGATAAATTATGTTAAATAACTAATTATTTATAAAAATTATTAATAAATTAAAAAACATGTTAAAATTATTTATTAATTTAAAACATGTTAAAATTATTTTATTATAAACAAATCAAACTATCTAAAATAAACTAAGTTTTTCTTTTTATCTGCATGTGCCTTTTGATTCAAAGTGCTTTGGTGGATTTTACTCTTTCGTACGCTAGAAAGAACTCTTGGTACTCTTAATTTATATATTTAATTAAATTAAAAAATATTAATTTAACGTATTTATTTACTAGTTTAAAAAATTTTATATTTATCTTAGTTTATCTTATAAAAATTAAATCTATCAGAGTAGTTTTATGTAAAATAACCTCTTTTGTATTTATATAAATTATGGATTTTAATGATATATTTGATTTCAAATTTGTGCGAGAGAATTTAGCTATTAAAAAATTAAACATACAGATATTATATGATTTAGTAAATTTTATCATTTATATTGATAAATTATGTCAAATAACTAATTATTTTAAAATTTTATTAATAAATTAAAAACATGTTAAAATTATTTATTAATTTGAAAATTTTTAAAATTATTCTATTTTAAACTAATCAATCTATCTAAAATAAACTAAGATTTTTTTTATTTGCATGTGTCTTTTGATTCAAAGTGCTTTTATGAATTTTACGCTTTCGAACGCTAGAAAGAACTCTCGGTAGTCTTAATTGATTTATTTATTAGTTTAAAAAATTTAAAATTTATCTTAGTTTATCTTATAAAAATTAAATCTATCATAGTAATTTTAAGTAAAATAACCTCATTTTTATTATATAAATTAAGAATTTTAACAATTTATTATATTTCAAATTTGTGTGAGAGAAATTATCTATTAAAAAATAAAAAATACAGATATTATAAAATTTAGTAACTTTTATCATTTATATTGATAAATTATGTTAAATAACTAATTATTTATAAAAAAAATTTAATAAATTAAAAACTTGTAAAAATTATTTATTAATTTAAAACATGTTAAAATTATTTTATTTTAAACAAATGAAACTATCTAAAATAAACTAAGATTTTATTTTTTTGTGCATGTGCCTTTTTATTCAAAGTGCTTTTGTGAATTTTACGCTTTCGTACGCTAGAAAGATTTCTCGCTACTCTTAATTTATATATTTAATTAAATTAAAAAATATAAATTTTATTTATTTATTTATTAGTTTAAAAAATTTTAAATTTATCTTAGTTTATCTTATAAAAATTAAATCTATCAGAGTAATTTTATGTAAAATAACCTCTTTTTTATTTATATAAATTAAGGATTTTAACAATTTATTTGATTTCAAATTTGTGAGAGATAATTTAGCTATTAAAAAATTAAAAATGCGGTTATTATAAAATTAAGTAATTTTTATCATTTATATTGATAAATTATGTTAAATAACTAATTATTTATAAAAAATATTAATAAATTAAAAACATGTTAAATTTATTTTATTTTAAACAAATCAAACTATCTAAAATAAACTAAGATTTTATTTTTAACTGCATGTGCCTTTTGATTCAAAGTGCTTTTATGAATTTTACGCTTTAGTACGCTAGAAAGAAGTTCCAATGATTACGAAATGTGTACAAGTATCAAACAAAAAACATATAAGTATAATCATGTACATGGAAGGAAAAAAAAAGGGTAGATCCTATGGTCAACTAGGATGAAGGTGGAAGTCGACTGAGGATGATGTCAAATTGCTGCTCCATCATTTGCAGTCGTGTCATCTTGTCTTGGCGGGAAATAATTGTTACTTGAGTAAGCCGAACATCATCAATGACTTCTACAAGAGTAGAGAGTTGATCAGTAGACAGTGATGCACCCTCTTCCATTATTTTCCCCTTTGCAAATTCTTATTGTTCCTCGAGAGGCTCGAGACTCATCTCGTCTCTAGAAGTGGCTTATTGTGGGGTTTTCTCCTTGGGTATATTTTCTTAATGAATCCACTATCCACACCACTTGACAAATCCAAAAAATTTCAACTTTGATTTCTCTTATGGACATCTTCCTTGTCATGTCCATAGAAACCTCATTCGAGAGGTCTATGCCACTCTAGAGAAGGGTGATGGTAATCTCTTGTGCGAATAGTAGATTGCTCGCCTTTGAGTTAACAACTACATCGGCCATCCTATTGGCCATGAAATATCCATAATCCAAAGGGACCCTCTAGAAGATAGTCATCAACCAGAAAATATCAATTGTGGTGAGCCGAGAGAAGGTTCCCTTCTTGGGATTCAAAACATGAGCCACTATTTCCATGTCCTCTCTGTGACATGGTGAGGTCTCGTATCCTCACCTCGTTGGAATTCCTTAATGTATGTCCAAAGACAGTAAAAATTACATCTTGAAAATTTTGAGGGAGTTCCTCAAGGAGATCCATTAACCAATTTTCGTTTATGTACCTCATCATGCTCGTGATGGTGGAGTTAAGGAGATTATTCAGAGTGGGTGTCTGAATAGATATGGGTGTTTTCTTCACCCACCCAAAACCCAAACCCAGGGTTTTTGGTCTTTATGATGCTCACTCTGTATAACACCAATGCCATGTCTTTGGTATTTGGTAGAAGCTGCAGCTATCCTGAAGGCATTCTCATCTGTTCTAGGAGAAAAAAGAAAAAGAAAATCCTTTTTGTACAGAAATTTCTTCAACTTTACATTGTCGTTTTTTTTTTCTAGACTAATGCAACCACTAATTAACCATTTGCCATAATTGATGTCCGGAAGATGTAAACTCTTATCTCCTGTATTTTCTGTAATTTATGGTATATTTTCTGACACGTCTGAAATGAGAAAAAACATGAATTGTTGTTTACAAGTGTGAAGGATTAAGTTCTCGGTTCTCCTCAATAGGGGTCCTGCAATTTGAATCCGGTGACTGTCTCGGATTCAGAATTGGGATCATTCGGTTGTCCAGATCTTTCCCAGTACCTATACATGTTTTAATTTGGGCAAGATAGGTCGATTATTTCTGGTGTCCATTTCGATGCAATTTCTAGTGTTGGACTTTAGATTTTTGGATAGGTTTTAGGGTTAATAATCGTCTTCTACCTTCGATTTAACAAAAATATAAACTAATCAATGTAAAATGTGGTTCAATTCATCCTCTCATACTTTGTTGTAAAAATTTCTCTCATTTATGTCGAACACAAGTTGCATAACAAAATCATTAAGGAAAAAAGAGAACATAAAGAGAGGCGAAAGAAAGTCTTCTTACTTCAAAATATCCTACTCCATACATTTCTCTTGCTTTGCTGCCTTGGTTCCATGTTTCTTTTACTGTTCAGCCTTTTGAACTTTAAAGGAAATCCCAAAAAATCACCTGATAATTATCTTTATTCATTCAATAATTGAATCTTTGTCAAATCTAAGAGCTCCCTTCAGTCTTACAAACAAAAGAAAGATGAAAAGAAGAGGGACGAAGAAACTCACAATGAGCATTCTACTGTACAATAATCCATGCTACAGTGAGCCAAGTCCCAAGACTCCTTTGTCATGGAAATTGTAGCTGAAATCAGGCCGCAAATGGAAAAAGTACCAGCAAAGTAAAGTCTTGGCCGCAGTTAGGCAAGAATGGAATTGCTCGAGCTTGCTTGATTGCACGCCTCGATCGAAAAAATCCTAGCAGCTAGCAAAATATTTGGCATATGCTACCAGAATTAAAGGGGATTGAGGATTACTGATGTCATGAGATGTCTTTATCTTCATTTGCTCCTCCATAGAGCGTTCTACTGTAAAAATCCTCATTCACCTTTGGACATGCATCGAGATTCTTGGAGGAAGATAGTGCCAAAATATGGATTTCCATCTAACGATATCGATTTTCTCTACGAGCTTCTCTTCCTCTTATCTTTCGACTCTCGTTTGTTTAAGAGGCTGAGGGGGCAGGGAGCATTTGCCATCTCGGCTAGTTTATGAGAAAAACTTGACCCCTGTTCCATTAACGTATATATTAGATTAGATAATATGGATATATAGCTAGAAATAGATAGATATATAGTCTTTCAAAATAAAAAAGTTTTAATGAAATAACAATATGTTTAGAATGACATTTGTTTTTCTGGACTAATACAACCACTAATTAACCATTTGTCAAGTTTGATGTCCGGATGATGGAAACTCTATCTCCTATCTTTTCAGCAATTTATGGTATATTTTCTAACACGTCTGAAATGAGAAAAACGTCAATTTTTTACAACTGCGATGGTGAGGTGCCCATCGTGCCAAATCCATGAAATTCAAGGATGGCTACATGATTTCTTCTGGTCAACCAATTAATGAATACATAGACACTGCAGTGATACATGTATTGCCTAGACATGTCAGCACTACTACTAAGAAATGCGTAGAGATTAATTAATCTTTATTTGTTAGACCTAAAGTGAATAAAATAAATAAAATGTGCAATTATGTAGAAGAGGACTGCCCACAATTTATTAGTCAGCAAGATTAATCTTTCCCAGTACCTATACAAGTTTTAATTTGTGCAAGATATGTCGATTAATTCTGGTGTCCATTTTGATTCAATTTCTAGTGTTGTACTTTAGGTTTTTGGACAGGTTTTAGGGTTAATAATCGTCTTCTACCTTTGATATAAGAAAAATATAAACTAATTTACATCTCTTCTTAGTCTCCTGACGGGCAACAAATTTATAGAAACCTACATCCACTCCCAATACACAAGCAGCCATGAAGTAAATGCAGTAAAGAAGAAGCAAAGGGTGAAAATGAGCAAGAATTATTATTCAATCCCAAAAAGAGAGTTTTGGGAGTCAATTAATTAGAATCATCTCTCTACATAATAAAAAACCAAACGTGTGAAACACCAGAAATACAGTGCCAGAACCCAGAAATGGTGAGCAACCAAACAGTATAAAAATTAAAAAAACCCAACATCAACGCAGGAATGAATCCAGGTAGTAGTCGGAGACATCCAGTGGCGGCAAATCATTAAAGAAATCTTCCGATGGTAGCGAAATCTCGGACGAGGTATTTCCTTCTTCTTCGGTGTGCATAAGAAATATCTCAAGATCCTGATGCAGTTGGGTAGCCTCCACTCCGTCAATTACAGCAGCAGGTGCAGCCTCCAACGTCAACTGCTGCCCAGAGGCCGGCATGGTCGCATTCAATTCGTCCGCGAGCTCCAGTATCGTGGCTTCTTCCTCCTGCATATTGGCGATCAAAAGCTCGAGCTCATCAAGGGTGCATTGCTCCAAGTCGATGTTGTCCAAGGAGACAAAGGGATCTTCGTCTTCCACCGCCTTTGGGATGTTCGTCTCGCCTTCGAGATAGCGCTGCAACAAACCCTCGTCTCCGAAGACAAAGGGCCTGCCGGCGGGAGAGAAGGCAACGACGAAGACGGAAGCGCCGGTTAGAAGGGAGAGTTGCTCAGCTTTCTTGAACAGTCCCTTCTTCCGCTTGGAGAAGGTGACTTGCAAAGCTTGTCGATTCTCAATCTTCTTCATCTCCAGCTTTCTCTTTCCCATCCCCATTCTTTAACTTTTTTTCTTTCTCTGCTCTCGCTGAAAATTTCTCTCTGTTAAAGAAATAACATAGCAGATCAACTGATTTCTTTACCGTTTATTTCATATATTTTGTGTGATAAAAAATCTAGGAAGGCAGTAGGAAATGAGTTGTCTTGCAGTAGCTTGAAACCGTTGATAAAATCCGGATAATAACTGACGGGATCTTGCACAAGAGAAAATGAGTAGTTTTGCCCGGTAAATCTTACGAAAATGAGTCAAGAATTTAATCTTCCGGCTGTTTCTAACTGTGAGGTCTATACCGAACTTTTGGAGCATTTGTCCTGTTTCTGTAGTTTTTGTCTTCATATGACTGAAGATTTTCTGACATTGTAGACTTTGTTACTTGGCACATTTTTATGTTAAATAGAGTGATATTTATTTGATTTTAGCAGATTAAGAGCATTGCGATGGACAAGAAGAGTTGGGAGTGGACGAAGTAAATTCAGTTCTTGCAGGGGAGGATTCTGCTTCTGTAAGGAGTTCCGAGGCAACTCACAACAGAGCCAATAAAGGATGAAGAAATTCATCAAGAAATACAGTCTGAATCTTATGAAGAACAAATTACAGAAAGAGAAGACGTCAACCAAGCAAGATGCTCACAGAAAGATGATGCAGCTATAGTTATCCAGTCGGCATTCTGGTTTGCTTATGCTTCCTAAACATTGTATCTACTAATAGCTACAAAAGCCATCTAGGTATTAGCATCATAAATGATGTAATCCAATAGAAATTATGCAGCATGATTCTTAAATTGGGCAATTGGTTGACAGTCATGCTGAAAGAAATAGCCTCTTGGAAAAGAAATTCTGATGGTCTAACATCAAGAGGCATGCCCTTAAGAAGTGGCTGACTCAAGACTTTCAGAGTTTCACCTATCCACAATGAGGCTAACTGATCTTGTTGGATTTTCAAGTCAAGGGTTTCTTTTTAGTGACTTTACTTGGGTGATTCTGAAAAGCCATTTTGCTGCTGTCTTTCTATCAGGCCAGGCGTCAGTTCCAAGAAACCAGAGGGTTCTGTAAAAGGGAGAGTAGTGAAGAAAGCAAACCATTCACCGAGTCTGGAGGCACATCAGTTGAAGTCGAAACTGGTGCTTCAACTGAAAAATACATGAAACTGCCCCTTTTCATCCTCGAGTACATCAGAAGTCCAAAACCCAAATCTCCAAGCAGAAGGTATTACACATGCCAACTCTTCTCACTTGAAACTGACATGTACATGTAAATTGAAACTACACTGCCTGCTTGAGACCTTAAAGGGAAAGTTCTGCATGTATATTTCATAGTATGACATCAAAATTTTGTCGAACCACATGTAAAACTATCATTTAATTATGAAAAGTTCAGTCTCTATTCCTCTTAAATAATACTTGGGTAAATTGAAGTGAACTCATAACATAAGCAATCATACTAGGAAATGAGAAATCTGATTTCTGTAGTAGGCATATAAACAAGTTGTCAACACATATATTGGGATCTAACAGATAGGAACTGCCGACAGGTAAGCTGATGGTACTTTTGAAATTGCCACTCTAGAAGTAGCCATAACTTGGAATTGTCTCCATCGAATAGTTCTGTCTAATAGAATTTTTTTATTTATATCCAATACGTAATAAATTAACAGGTAGGAGAAGATGACCAGTTGAGTATTTCAACTCAGACTAGCGTGATTGTCAAAAACAAATGAACGAAAAGAAAATTGAATTTTTAGAAAAATTGTTCACCTTGAATGATGCCATGCAAAGGAAGAATGGAACGACAGCACAGTGAGTAGCAATATAGCAAAGTTAAGAATCCAACACAGGCAGGAGGCAACAACAAGGCGTGAGAGAGCATTGGCTTATGCATTTTCACAACAGGTAAGTCTAGGTTTCTCAAGGACACTGATCTGTTTATTTTCGACTTATCGACTCTAATTTCTGTATGTTCAGAGTAAAGACTCAAGTATCCAAATGTTCTACTTGTTGACTGCTAAGAACCTGTACATCCAAAAAGAAACAAGCCCAATCAGACTCCAGGCAACCCAACTTGGGGATGGAGCTGGTTAGAGAGGTGGATGGCAACCTGCCAGCCAGAATCCTCTGTTGAAGATCTAAGAAGCAACTCACTACAGTCATCAAGCTTCGTTCAATACCAAGAAGAAAGATGATGTGGGAGGAGAAGAAAAGGAGAGCTGCGGATCCAATGAAATAACAGTTGGACTGGATGGTGTGATAGTAAATGGAGAAACCAGTAATGATGGACATGGACCACTGTACAAACAGGCTCAAAGCAGCAAGAACTGTGTCAAGACGAAAGACAGTGCCAAGTTGCCAACACACAACAGCGCCAACCAAGGTACAGTAGCTGCACTCCTTGGTTCTCACATATTATACTTTGACAAACTTATATTTGCATCGAATGGTTGCTGGAGTGTCTCTACTGAAGTCAATATCACTTAATACAGTATACTCACTGACTCTCCATGAAAGATTATGACAAAACATGTTGTTGGTGAGTCCCTTCATCTGCTTTCCTGGAAATCAGTTATTAATCAGTGTATAAGATATGTCTGGACTTATGTTGATGCATCTCAGGACAGAAGCAAACTAGATCTCTTTAGTTCTCCATTTACTGATAGATGTTAAAAATATTGAGCTTAAGAAGTTAATTCAAGGAAGGAAGAATTGCTAACCAGTGCTTCTTACCCTTTAATACGAAATGATGGGGGATTGAATCTTGAGAAAGGTCTGTTTAAATAAGTAGAAACCATCTGCATTTACCATTTCTTGGAGACTTTTGGGTTCTTTCACGAACTATTCACAGTGAAATCCTAAGATTAATTGTGTGGACGAGCGCCTAAGATGGTCATATACTCTTAATGATATTAGCTGCACCTAGTAAATTAAGTAATTTTAACAATATTTTTTTATTTATATAAATTAAGGATTTTAACAATATATTTGATTTCAAATTTGTGAGAGAGAATTTAGCTATTAAAAAATTAAAAATATGGATATTATGAAATTTTGATTTTTTTTTCATTTATATTGATTAATCACTTTAAATAACTAATTATTTATAAAAATTATTAATAAATTTAAAACTTGTTAAAATCATTTTATTTTAAACAAATCAAACTATCTAAAATAAACTAAGATTTTATTTTTATCTGCATGTGCCTTTTGATTCAAAGTGCTTTTGTGAATTTTACGCTTTCTTATGCTAGAGAGAACTCTTGGTACTCTTAATTTATATATTTAATTAAATTAAAAAATTTTAATTTAATAAATTTATTTATTAGTGTAAAAAATTTTAAATTTAACTTAGTTTATCTTATAAAAATTAAATCTTTCAGAGTAATTTTATGTAAAATAACGACTTTTTTATTTATATAAATTAAGGATTTTAACAATTTATTTGATTTCAAATTTGTGAGAGAGAATTTAGCTATGAAAAAATTAAAAATATGGATATTATAAAATTAAGTAATTTTTATCATTTATATTGATAAATAATTTTAAGCAACTAATTATTTATAAAAATTATTAATAAATTAAAAAAAGTTAAAATTATTTTTTAATTTGAAACATGTTAAAATTATTTATTTTAAACAAATCAAACTATCTAAAATAAATTAAGGCTTTATTTTTATCTGCATGTGCCTTTTGATTCAAAGTGCTTTTGTGAATTTTATGCTTTCGTACGGTAGAAAGAACTCTCGGTACTCTTAATTTATATATTTAGTTAAATTAAAAAATCTTGATTTAACGTATTATTTATTAGTTTAAAAATGTTAATATTTATCTGAGTTAATCTTATAAAAATTAAATCTATCAGAATAGTTTTATGTAAAATAACCTCTTTTGTATTTATATAAATTAAGGATTTTAACGATATATTTGATTTCAAATTTGTGAGAGAGAATTTATCTATTAAAAAATTAAAAATACGGATATTATAAAATTAAGTAATTTTTATCATTTATATTGATAATAACTCACTCACCATCTGAGGGGGACGTCAGACACGAGTGGAAACGCGAGGGGTGGCAAGATGCGGATCACCAGAGTCCAGAGAGTCGAGAGGGAGAGGCGCCATGGGAGAAGGTAAGTCAGTACCTGCATGTGACTGCTGTGAAGGCAGACTAGAGGAAACCTCTGGATGGAGGGGTGAATCAGTGGACGGATGGTGAGTGATTAACTGGTCATCATGGGGCTCATCAGATACAAAGGGATCAATGTGTAACAATTCTGTATCATGCAAACCAGGAGTAGACAAGGGAATCCGAAAGTAACAGAACTGTTCCAAGAACTTAACATTGCGAGAAACAAAAAGTCTACCAGACTTAGGATGGTAACATCGGTATCCTTTTTGACCAAAACCATAACCAAGAAACACACAATGCAGATTTGGCAGACAATTTAGTGCGACAGGAAGGGGGTAATAAGACAAAGCATGCACAGCCAAAGACACGCAAGTGCTCATAGGTAAGACGAACACCATACAACCGTTCAAAAGGGGAGATACTGCTAGAAATAAATGAAGGAATACGATTAATCAAATAAGTGGCAGTATGAAGGGCTTCCCCCCCAAATTCAGAAGGGACAGAGGCATGGAGCAGTAAAGAGCGAGCGGTTTCAACAAGATGACGATGTTTACGTTCTGCAACACCATTCTCCTGAGGTGTATAAGGACAAGACAACTGATGAATAGTGCCCTCAGACTTCAGAAAATCATTCAATAAAGATGACATATATTCACCACCCGAATCAAAGCGAAAAAATTTAATGTCAATGGAAAAATGGGTTCGTACCATAGCACAAAATTGAACATAAATAGAATAAAAATTTGATTTTCGATGCATAAGAAATATCCAAGAGAAACGAGTGAAATCATCGACAAGTAATGCATAAAAGCGAGCCCCACCTTTAGTGGATACAGGTGCAGGGCCCCAAACATCAGAGTGAACAAGATAAAAAGGAGAATAAGTAATCGAGTGACTTAATGTAAAAGGTAAATGGCATTGTTTGCCAAGATTACAACCAACACAATCACTAAGAGGGGAAGATTTAATAGTAGAATCCAACATATTGTGTGTGATCATAAACTGTAAACGAGAAGCAGAAACATGTCCTAAACGAGTATGCCATAAGTAAAAAGGATTATTTATAGAAAGTAAATCTTGCAACATGGATTGAACTGACAAATTAGAAACATGTAGAGATGCTGGCAATTTTAAATCATCAAGCAAGTAAAGACCACCTTCTCCATGGCCTATCCCAATCTGCCTCCCGGACTTGCGATCCTGTATAAGACAATGATCAGAAGCAAAGGTAATGATAAGACCTAAATCAGTAAGTTTGCCAATTGAAAGAAGGTTAACAGCTAGATGGGGAACATAGAAAACATCAGACAAAGACCAAGTAGGGTGAGTGACAGTTCCAACCAAGGCTATTGGCATGGGAGAGCCATTTGCAGCTTGGATGTTAACTGGGTGTGAAGGCTTAACACAATCATGTAAAAGAGACAAATGGGGTGTCATATGGTGTGTGGCTCCAGAATCTAAGATTCATTTGTGAGTGTCACTGGAGCCAGCAGAACAAGACATACCTGCATGGGATGCAAATTGAGTACTGGGAGCAGACGACTTGCCAAGAATGCGAGTGAGTTCGGCAGCTAATGATGAGAGATCAGGCGTAGAATGCTGGGGGGAGCTGGTGCAAAAGATGCATCTGAATAATCCAAAGATCCAATGGCAGCAGATGGACGAAAACATCTATGTGGTGGTGGACGACTAAAGATACGATGTGGTGCTGATTTGAAATGGCCTTGATGTTGACGACTAGAGGCATGATGTTGTGTAGGTTTGAAATTGCCTTGATTTTTATTGTTGCTTTGCAATGAGGGGCACTGGTGTTTCCAATGACCTTTACCATGACAGTAGGAACATTCATATTGTGGAACTGGCACTTTAGGCTTCCCTGATGACTGATGAGTATGAGAGTGTGTTCCAGAACCAAGTACCTGTGACATATCAGGTGATGATGTCTTACTGGAAGAAAGCCCACCCAAAGACCTCAACCATGTTTCTTCAGCCAACAATTCAGATACAGCTGTAGACAAGGTGGGTAGCGGAGCTCTATGGATCATAAATCCTGTTATCAGTTCAAAATCACTGCGAAGAGCCATAAGAAAATTGGTAAGCTTGCGATCATCATATGCATTGGTGTATTCAGGGAGCTTCCGAAAGGAGGGTGGATCCATCATATATAGTTGATCCCACAAAGGTGTCATAAAGGAGTAGAATTCTTGAATTGTACGATCACCTTGCTTAGCGGACCGCAGTTCTGTCTCAATCTGATACCTTTTGGCAAAGTTTGTCTGTTAATACAGAGTTTCCAAATAGTCCCATATTTCTTTTGTAGTCTTATACTTCAAAAGTTGCAAACTGATAGACGGATCCACGGAGTTGTTGATCCAAGTGATGAAGTCAGTGGATGTAGGTTCTAGAGCAGTGATTTGTCCATCAATGTAATCCCACAAGTCTTTTCCAACTAAAAAATTTCGCATGACAAACTTCCAAAGAGAGTAATTACTCCCATTTAACCGGACAAAGATAACCTTCAAATCATGACTAATTGAATCCGTAAAACTATAAGTCCAATAGCAAAAGTGCCACAAGCAATAGAAGATGGTTGCACCAGTCAGGATTCACGAGCAGGCAGTGACAAGACCAAAACCAACTCTTAACCCAGCCACTATAATCAACCTCCCTCACAAACACCAATCTATACCACACTTTCTCAAAAAAATAGAAACACGAGAACTTCAAACAACCACATAGAGCTACTGTCCAAACCCACTCCAAAACTCTGAAATCAATAAACTTCAACAGTAAACCAACAGAAGGATTCTTAGAATCCCGTGAGCCCGTAATGCTCTCCATAGATAGAGACCACACAAGCTAGCACCATAAGTCGACAAAACAAAGTAATACAAACCACAAATAACGCAGAAATAGAGGGGAACCGACCTCGGATGACACCAAAACATCGATTCAACCAACAACAGAGCTTTTACGGGGCGGCGAGGCGTCTTCAAGCACCAGAGATCACCGGACAAGGAGCAGATGAGCGGCGCGAAAACTGCAGACGAGCAGAACGAGCGCAAATCGAGCAAAACAAAAAACATTTCTAGTGCGAGAACAACTAAATCAACTTAGACTGCAAAATCGAAGCAAAATCGCTCAATTTTCCGCTTTGATACCATGTAAATCTCTCTGATTTTAGAGAGTTTTTCCTTATGAAACTCAGAATCCCGAAAATACAAAGTAGCTGACGGGTTCATCAGAAACCCTATTCAAAAAGGAAGAGGGGAATTTACATGTATACCTTTGGACAAACGATAAAGACAAGTATGCCCCTTTACATATACATATTTACATTAACAAATCAAACTATCTAAAATAAACTAAGATTTTATTTTTATCTGCATGTGCCTTTTGATTCAAAGTGCTTTTATGAATTTTACACTTTCGTACGCTAGAAAGAAGTTCCAATGATTACAAAATGTGTACAAGTATCAAACGAAAAACATATAAGTATCCTCATGTACACGGGAGGAAAAAAAAGGGTGGATCCTATGGTCAACTAGGATGAAGGCGGAAGTCGACTGAGGATGATGTCAAACTGCTGCTCCATCATTTGCAGTCGTGTTGTCTTGTCATGGCGGGAAATAATTGTTACTTGAGTAAGTCGAACATCATCGATGACTTCTACAAGAGTAGAGAGTTGATCAGTAGACGGTGATGCACCCTCTTCCATTCTTTTCCCCTTTGCAAATTCTTATTGTTCCTCGAGAGGCTCGAGACTCATCTCGTCTCTTGAAGTGGCTTATTGTGGGTTTTCTCCTTGGATATATTTTCTTAATGAATCCACTGTCCACACCACTTGACAAATCCAAAAATTTCCAACTTTGATTTCTCTTTATGGACATCTTCCTTGTCATGTCCATAGAAACCTCATCCGAGAGGTCTATGCCACTCTGGAGAAGGGTGATGGTAATCTCTTGTGCAAATAGTAGAATGCCCGCCTTTGAGTTAACAACTATATCGGCCATCCTATCGGCCATGAAATATCCATAATCCAGAGGGACCCTCTAGAAGATAGTCATCAACCAGAAAATATCAGTAGTGGTGAGCCGAGAGAAGGTTCCCTTCTTGGGATTCAAAACATGAGTCACTATTTCCATGTCCTCTCTGTGACATGGTGAGGTCTCGTATCCTCACCTCGTAGGAATTCCTTAATGTATGTCCAAAGACAGTAAAAATTACATCTTGAAAATTTTGAGGGAGTTCCTCAAGGAGATCCATTGACCAATTTTCATTTATGTACCTCATCATGCTCGTGATGGTGGAGTCAAGGAGATTATTCAGAGTGGGTGTTTGAATAGATATGGGTGTTTTCTTCACCCACCCAAAACCCAAACCCAGGGTTTTTGGTCTTTATGATGCTCACTCTGTATAACACCAATGCCATGTCTTTGGTATTTGGTAGAAGCTGCAGCTATCCTCAAGGCATTCTCATCTGTTCTAGGAGAAAAAAGAAAAAGAAAATCCTTTTTGTACAGAAATATCTTCAACTTTACATTGTCTTTTTTTTTCTAGACTAATGCAACCACTAATTAACCATTTGCCATAGCTGATGTCAGGAAGATGAAGCTCTTATCTCCTGTATTTTCTGTAATTTATGGTATATTTTCTGACACGTCTGAAATGAGAAAAAACATGAATTGTTGTTTACAATTACGAAGGATTAAGTTTTCGGTTCTCCTCAATAGGGGTCCCGCAATCTGAATCCGGTGATTGTCTCGGATTCAGAACTGGGATGAATTTGGTTGTCCAGATCTTTCCCAGTACCTATACAAGTTTTAATTTGTGCAAGATAGGTCGATTATTTCTGGTGTCCATTTTGATGCAATTTCTAGTGTTGGACTTTAGATTTTTGGATAGGTTTTAGGGTTAATAATCGTCTTCTACCTTTGATTTAAGAAAAATATAAACTAATTTACATCTCTTCTAGTCTCCAGACGGGCAAGAGATTTACAGAAACCTTCATCCACTCCCAATACACAAGCTGCCATGAAGTAAATGCATTAAAGAGGAAGTAAACGGTGAAAGAGGGAGAAAATTTCCCGAAAATGAGCAAGAATTATTATTCAATCCCAAAGAGAGTTTTGAGAGTCAATTAATTAGAATAAGTATAATCATCTCTCTACAAAATAAAAAACCAAATGTGTCAAACACATAAATACAGTGCCAGAACCCATAAATGGTGAGCATTCAAACAGTATAAAAATTTAAAAAAACCAACATCAACGCAGGAATGAATCCAGGTAGTAGTCGAAGACATTCAGTGGCGGCAAATCATTAAAGAAATCTTCCGATGGTAGTGAAATCTCGGATGAGGTATTTCCTTCTTCTTCGGTATCCATAAGAAATATCTCAAGATCGTGATGCAGTTGGGTAGCCTCCACTCCGTCAATTACAGCAGCAGGTGCAGCCTCCAACGTCAACTGTTGCCCTAAGGCCGGCTTGGTCGCATTCAATTCGTCTGCGAGCTCCAGTATTGTGGCTTGTTCCTCCTCCATATTGGCGATCAAAAGCTCGAGCTCATCAACGGTGCATTGCTCCAAGTCGATGTTGTCCTAGGAGAAATGCTCTTCGTCTTCCACCGCATTTGGGATGTTCGTCTCGCCTTCGAGATAGCGTTGCAACAAACCCTCGTCTCCGAAGACAAAGGGCGTGCCGGCGGGAGAGAAGGCAACGATGAGGATGGAAGCGCCGGTTAGAAGGGAGAGTTGCTCAGCTTTCTTGAACGGTCCCTTCTTCCGCTTGGAGAAGGTGACTTGCAAAGCTTGTCGATTCTCAATCTTCTTCATCTCCACCTTTCTCTAGCTTTTGTAAAATCTCATCAAGGAACAGATAGAGATCGTCTTATACGAGACATCTGTTCCTTAACTCAAAATCATGAATTAAGGGAATTAGTTATACAACACATCTCGCCTTTCATCACTTTGTATCAATTGGAACGACTGATTGAAATCTTGTTCCAAAAATTAGAACAGACCTCAACTCATCTAAAATTCCTAAATGTCTGAAGAAATAGGAATAGAATGTACTTCTCTCCAAAATAGTGTTCATATACATCATGAAAGACAGGGAAAATACGATGAACATCCTAATCTTATGCAGGATGGACAAAAGTGGACAATAAGTATCCCTAGGATATCTGAAGTCTACAACAAAGATTGGATTGAGTTCCAAAAGAAATTCTTCGTCTTCCAAAAGGAACTATCTGTAGAAATACAGGATACCGACTCAAGTACCTTCTGCTACAGATTATTAAGTGAATCTGACTTAGCTAAGCTAAAAAGATTTAAATATGTCCATTATAGACTAGTTCTTATAGGATTAGACCCTTTAATACGAATCAATCAGAATTTACCCTTCATAGCAGCTATAGTAGATAACTCTGTGAAGAATAATTTTGAAAAAGCCCTACTCGGAGGAGTTAGAGCTAACTTTGGATTAGGCCCAATATCCTTTACAACATGGCCCAATCTACAAATAGATTTAAAAGACAGGCACATCCAAGATAACTTGTCCCTAAAAATCTATACAGATTACTGGTCGAAAAATGGAATTCAACCAGGAAGAAGAATTATGCGCATACTTGTATGCATAGTAGCCTGAGGAATCAAAACTGGAAAGGTTCCAGTTAAAGATTCAAAGAAACTCACAGAATTAGCCAAAAATATTGGTTATTCTGATAACTTGACCATTGAAGAACTCGACCCCAGAGAGTTAACATGGCCAACAGAATGGGTAGTCCAACTTTTGGCACCCAGCCACGTTCTCCTCTCCCGAAAAACCATAAAGGAGATAGAAGGAAAACTAGTGATCACAAACACTAGATCCAGTTTTTCCATCGAACAGGATAGGCCCTCTACCTCAACAAGTAGAACCTCAAACAGTTCCTGTTTCGAAGGAATAGGAAACCCAAGGTTGTATGCTTATGTTCCTCTTCACATCGATGATGGCACATAACCCATATAAAGCCTTAGGCCCATCAATAGGAAATAGTGACATTGTCACATATTCCAATCAAACCTTAGAGTCTTATGGTAAGACCCTTAATCGGTTAGAAAAAACTGTTTAGAATCTCCAATAGAAAATAAATTTCCTCTATGATGAACATAAACAAAGATAAATAATAAAGTGTCAAAACATCCTAGAAAATATTCTAGAAAAGATTGACCATGGAAATAGTCCTATTTTCTTCAAATAATTAACAGAACTAAAACAAAGTTTAGATAATCTAAACAAAGATAAAATGCAAGAACTTTTAATAGAAGTCTTAACATTAAAAGAACATCTAGGTTCAAAAGAACGTCTAGGTTCTCCAGGTCCGTCAAGGTATAAAACACCTTTTACACCTTGGACACCCGAATTATCTATAAAAAGAAACTTTTAGATCATTTAAAATTAAAAAGAGAAAGCCTTGACCTCGCTTTACTTCAATGAAATATTCTTCAACCAGAAGATAATACAATCCCAGCAATGGTATGGTATTACTATTATCGGGAAAGATATACTGATCTCATCTACAACCTTAGATGCAAGATCAAGAAAATCAAACAAAAGCTAAACCTTATAGCTTTGTAAAATGACCATTCTTTCACTTTTTTTCTTTCTCTGCTCTCGCTGAAAATTTCTCTCTGTTAAAGAAACAACTGATTTCTTTATAAAGACGCAAAAAAAATTTAATTTTTATTTCATTTATTTTGTCTGATAAAAAATCTAGGAAGTCGGGTCGTCTTTCAGTAGGAAACGAGTTGTCTTGCAGTAGCTTGTTTGAGCCTTGTTAAAATCCGGATAATAACTGACAGGATCTTGCTCAAGAGAAATATGATCATCACTATTACCAGTAATGATAATATTGTTGACATACACCAATAGAAAGGGAACATGCTTGCCAGTATTGATTGTAAATAGGGAAGTATGAGAGTGAAAATTCTTGAAAGTTGAACCCACAAGAAATTGATGCAGGCAATGATACCAAGCCCGTGGAGCTTGTTTGAGACCATATACAACTTTATGAAGTTTGTAGACATAGGTTGGATGTTTTGTACCCATTGGATGAAGAGATTTCTATTATAAATTGTGTATAAATACTACTCTTAAATCAATGTAAAATGTGGTTCAATTCATCCTCTCATACTTTGTTGAGAAAAATTTTCTCCTTTATGTCGAAAACAAGTTGCATAACAAAATCATTAAGGAAAAAAGAGAACATAAAGAGAGGCGAAAGAAAGTCTTCTTACTTCAAAATATCCTACTCCGTACATTTCTCTTGCTTTGCTGCCTTGGTTCCCTGTTTCTTTTTCTGTTCAGCCTTTTGAACTTTAAAGGAAATCCCAAAAAATCACTTGATAATTGTCTTTATTCATTCAATAATTGAATCTTTGTCAAATCTAAGAGTTCCCTTCAGTCTTACAAACAAAAGAAAGATGAAAAGAAGAGGGACGAAGGAACTCACAACGAGCATTCTATTGTACAATAATCCATGCTACAGTGAGCCAAGTCCCAAGACTTCTTTGTCATGGAAATTGTAGCTGAAATCAGGCCGCAATTGGAAAAATTACCAGCAAAGTAAAGTCTTGGCAGCAGTTAGGCAAGAGTCAAATTGCTCAAGCTTGCTTGACTGCGCGCCTCGATCGAAAAAATCCTAGTAGCTAGCAAAATATTTGGCATATGCTACCAGAATTAAAGGGGATTGAGGATTACTGATGTCATGAGATGTCTTTATCTTCATTTGCTCCTCCATAGAGCGTTCTACTATAAAAATCCTCATTCACCTTTGGACATGCATCGAGATTCTTTGAGGAAGATAGTGCCAAAATATGGATTTCCGTCTAACAATATCGATTTTCTCTACGAGCTTCTCTTCCTCTTATCTTTCGACTCCCGTTTGTTTAAGAGGCTGAGGGGGCAGGGAGCATTTGCCATCTCAGCTAGTTTCTGAGAAAAACTTGACCCCTGCTCCATTAACGTATATATTAGATTAGACAATATGGATATATAGCTAGAAATAGATAGATATATAGTCTTTCAAAATAAAAAGGTTTTAACGAAATAACAATATGACCCTTGGTTTAGAATGACATTTGTTTTTCTAGACTAATGCAACCACTAATTAACCATTTGTCAAGTTTGATGTCCGGATGATGGAAACTCTATCTCCTATCTTTTTAGAAATTTATGGTATATTTTCTAACATGTCTGAAATGAGAAAAAACTTCAATTATTTACAACTGCGATGGTGAGGTGCCTATCATGCCAAATCTATGAAATTCAAGGATGGCTACATGATTTCTTCTGGTCAACCAGTTAATGAATACATAGACACTGTAGTGATACATGTATTGCCTAGACACATCAGCACCACTACTAAGAAATGTATAGAGATTAAATAATCTTCACTTGTTCGACCTAAAGTGAATAAAATGAATAAAATGAGCAATTATGTAGAAGAGGACTGCCCACAACTTATTAGTCAGCAAGATTAATCTTTCCCAGTACCTATACAAGTTTTAATTTGTGAAAGATAGGTCGATTAATTCTGATGTCCATTTTGATTCAATTTCTACTGGTTTACTTTAGGTTTTTGGATGGGAAATGAGTTGTTTTGCAATAGCTTGTTTGAGCCTGGATAAAATCCGGATAATAACTGAAAGGATCTTGCTCAAGAGAAATACGATCATCACTATTACCTGTAATGATAATATTGTTGACATACACCAATAGAAACAGAACATGCTTGCCAATATTGAGAGTAAATAGGGAAGTATGAGAGTGAAAATTCTTGAAACCTGAACCCACAAAAAATTGATGCAGTTTATGATACCAAGCCCATGGAGCCTGTTTGAGACCATAAACAACTTTATGAAGTTTGTAGACATAGGTTGAATGTTTTGTACCCTTTGGATGAAGAGGTTTCTGTTATAAATTGTGTATAAATACTACTCTTAAATCAATGTAAAATGTGGTTCAATTCATCCCCTCATACTTTGTTGTGAAAATTTCTCTCCTTTATGTCGAAAACAAGTTGCGTCACAAAATCATTAAGGAAAAAAGAGAACATAAAGATAGGCGAAAGAAAGTCTTCTAACTTCAAAATATCCTACTCCATACATTTCTCTTGCTTTGCTGCCTTGGTTCCCTGTTTCTTTTTCTGTTCAGCCTTTTGAACTTTAAAGGAAATCCCAAAAAATCACTTGATAATTATCTTTATTCATTCAATAATTGAATCTTTGTCAAATCTAAGAGCTCCCTTCAGTCTTACAAACAAAAGAAAGATGAAAAGAAGAGGGACGAAGAAACTCACAATGAGCATTCTACTGTACAATAATCCATGCTACAGTGAGCCAAGTCCCAAGACTCCTTTGTCATGGAAATTGTAGCTGAAATCAGGCCGCAAATGGAAAAATTACCAGCAAAGTAAAGTCTTGGCAGCAGTTAGTGATGTAGAATTTAGTTACATCGGCTTTAATACCTCGCAAGCGTACGAATCGTTCATGTAATTTAGCGGTAAGCGAGGGTCATATCCACAGGGAGGATTGAATTTTGTGTATTCTTCAGTCAACTAGCCTAACCAAATATGATGAATTAATCTGAACTAAACACTAATTATATCCTAAATTATCAAACAATAATCTAATTAACTACTTGCACAACAAGAAACATCAACTCTGGATTTTACCGTGATTTGTGCCTCTCTCGAGCGCCACATAATCACGAATCCGATTTCTCATTCCTTGCGTCTAGCCCCTCTCGGGCGCCTAGAGTTAATGACAAAGATCGGATTACAATAGAAAGCAGAGAATCAATTTCCTATTGTGATGATGCTAAAATTATCAACTTTGGCTTTTACCGTGATTCGTGCCTCTCTCGAGCGCCACGTAACCACGGATCCGGATTCTCAATCCTTGCATCTAGCCCCTCTCGGGCGCCTAAAGTTAAAGACAGAAATCGGATTAAAATACCAAAATCCAACCTCAATTATAATCTTACCCTAATTAGCTAATTTAATCAAATATCAAGAAAACAAATCTTAAATAAACCTTAATTATCAAATCAGATTCAATTAACATTCAAAACCTAAGTTCAAACTATATGAAAAATTAAATTCAATAATGATGAATTACTCCCCTTCTTCCTCCTCTCGCTCGGGCAGCAACTCGTTCTCACGGGTGCTGCAATTTCCAGAAATCAATGGCTTCAGGTTGGCAAGAGTGGCCGGAGGTGGAGACGACGCCGGCGACGAAGGTTGGAAGCCGACGGATGGAGGGAACGTCCGGCGAAGAACGAAACAGAGCTGACGTTCTCTAACCGGCTCTCTCGAGTCTCGGTTGGAGTCGGAATAGCATCGAAACAGTCGGTTAGTTAAAAATGAGTGCATGTGCAGTGAAGACGAATACAAAATGGTGGTAATACCAAAAGTATTCAGTGAAACAAAAAATTTACGCTGGTAATAGCGTAAAATGGTTTTAAATCTGGAAGCAATGAGTTTCCTTAACTTTGATGATGAATTATTTGAAAGAAGTTGCACATCAAGACTGAAATTGGTATATTTCTTCTGTGAGATTGTTAGACAACAGGCTTACTCTACTATTTTCTCTTAATTGTGATGTGACCAGGATTTTATTGTTACTTGTTGCCTCTTTGTTCTGTTGAAGTAATAGTTTATGGGTCACATTGGTTCAAGTGGAGTAACAATGAGTGTATTTGGATTGATAATAGACTATATTTTACACAGGTTTTCAAATTTCGCAAGATCTCATATGATTTTCAGATATTTTACGATACTAAGTGTTAGTCATATGCTAATGAGGAGTAAATGTTCTTCATTTTTTCTTTTTATATTATTGATTTAGATGAATTTTGTGGGTAAATTCCATGCAAACCCTCACGAGACATAACTAGTCCACTACTGCAGAGTAGGGGTTTAACGGCTTGTTGCATGCGCTAAATGCAATCGTGCTCCCTACGAAAGTGGCATTTTGTTTTCCTAGGCTTAATTTTGGTTCGATTGTTATTTCGCTAGGGACTAGCAAGATTTAGGTTTGGGGGTGTGATAGATGCTATATTCTGACATGAGAACTAAGTTAATTATAATAGAATAACCTTTATAATTGTGTTATAGGTGGTTATTTATCGGTTTTCAAATGAAATGAGCATTTATTGAATTTGGCATTAATCACTATCGATATTGCATATTTTTCTCTCCTGAATTATATTTCATTGTTTTTAAGGTTTATTTCTTCCTGAAATGCTTTTTATAGATTTAATTATGGAATTTTAGGAGAATTATGGTGGAGAAGGAGATATTTACCAAAATGCCCTTAGTGAAATGGAGATGATTTTTAGGTCAAATCGTTTTAAAATAAACAAGATGGTATTTAAAGCAAAAGGGGGGCGTCGAAAGAGGAGATCGAAAGGGGACCTGAGAGGGGAGCGTGAAAGGAAAACAGAAACAGAGTATCGAAAAACAGAGGAGCACCGTCGACCGAAATAGGGAGGACCCGAGAGGAGTTCCCCACCGCCGTTCGCCGGGCCAATAGCTTTCACCGCGCCACCGTCGTCCACCGCCGTCCAGCAACCGAGAACAAACCCGAGGAGAGCTCGAGAGAGTCTTCGTCGAGGTGAGTTCGACAATAGTCGCTCGCCAGGCCGAGAAGAGATCCGAGAGGGCTTCTCCGGTGCAACTTCGGCTTTCCGACCATCCTCCGGCGTCGGTTACGTATTTCCGACCATTCCCGGAGCTATTCCGACTCCAACCGAGACTCGAGAGAACCGGTTAGAGAACGTCAGCTCTGTTTCGTTCTTCGCCGGACGTTCCCTCCATCTGTCGGCTTCCAACCTTCGTCGTCGGCGTCGTCTCCACCTCCGGCCACTCACTCTTGCCAACCTGAAGCCATTGATTTCTGGAAATTGCAGCACCCGTGAGAACGAGTTGCTGCCCGAGCGAGAGGAGGAAGAAGGGGAGTAATTCATCATTATTGAATTTAATTTTTCATATAGTTTGAACTTAGGTTTTGAATGTTAATTGAATCTGATTTGATAATTAAGGTTTATTTAAGATTTGTTTTCTTGATATTGATTAAATTAGCTAATTAGGGTAAGATTATAATTGAGGTTGGATTTTGGTATTTTAATCCGATTTCTATCTTTAACTTTAGGCGCCCGAGAGGGGCTAGATGCAAGGATTGAGAATCCGGATTCGTGGTTACGTGGCGCTCGAGAGAGGCATAAATCACGGTAAAAGCCAAAGTTGATAATTTTAGCATAATCACAATAGGAAATTGATTCTCTGCTTTCTATTGTAATCCGATCTTTGTCATTAACTCTAGGCGCCCGAGAGGGACTAGACGCAAGGAATGAGAAATCGGATTCGTGATTATGTGGCGCTCGAGAGAGGCACAAATCACGGTAAAATCCAGAGTTGATGTTTCTTGTTGTGCAAGTAGTTAATTAGATTATTGTTTGATAATTTAGGATATAATTAGTGTTTAGTTCAGATTAATTCATCATATTTGGTTAGGCTAGTTGACTGAAGAATACACAAAATTCAATCCTCCCTGTGGATATGACCCTCGCTTACCGCTAAATTACATGAACGATTCGTACGCTTGCGAGGTATTAAAGCCGATGTAACTAAATTCTACATCACTAACTGCTGCCAAGACTTTACTTTGCTGGTAATTTTTCCATTTGCGGCCTGATTTCAGCTACAATTTCCATGACAAAGGAGTCTTGGGACTTGGCTCACTGTAGCATGGATTATTGTACAGTAGAATGCTCATTGTGAGTTTCTTCGTCCCTCTTCTTTTCATCTTTCTTTTGTTTGTAAGACTGAAGGGAGCTCTTAGATTTGACAAAGATTCAATTATTGAATGAATAAAGATAATTATCAAGTGATTTTTTGGGATTTCCTTTAAAGTTCAAAAGGCTGAACAGAAAAAGAAACAGGGAACCAAGGCAGCAAAGCAAGAGAAATGTATGGAGTAGGATATTTTGAAGTTAGAAGACTTTCTTTCGCCTATCTTTATGTTCTCTTTTTTCCTTAATGATTTTGTGACGCAACTTGTTTTCGACATAAAGGAGAGAAATTTTCACAACAAAGTATGAGGGGATGAATTGAACCACATTTTACATTGATTTAAGAGTAGTATTTATACACAATTTATAACAGAAACCTCTTCATCCAAAGGGTACAAAACATCCAACCTATGTCTACAAACTTCATAAAGTTGTATATGGTCTCAAACAGGCTCCATGGGCTTGGTATCATAAACTGCATCAATTTCTTGTGGGTTCAGGTTTCAAGAATTTTCACTCTCATACTTCCCTATTTACTCTCAATATTGGCAAGCATGTTCTGTTTCTATTGGTGTATGTCAACAATATTATCATTACTGGTAATAGTGATGATCGTATTTCTCTTGAGCAAGATCCTTTCAGTTATTATCCGGATTTTATCCAGGCTCAAACAAGCTACTGCAAAACAACTCATTTCCCATCCAAAAACCTAAAGTAAACCACTAGAAATTGAATCAAAATGGACATCAGAATTAATCGACCTATCTTTCACAAATTAAAACTTGTATAGGCACTGGGAAAGATTAATCTTGTTGACTAATAACTTGTGGGCAGTCCTCTTCTACATAATTGCTCATTTTATTCATTTTATTCACTTTAGGTCGAACAAGTGAAGATTATTTAATCTCTATACATTTCTTAGTAGTGGTGCTGACGTGTCTAGGCAATACATGTATCACTACAGTGTCTATGTATTCATTAACTGGTTGACCAGAAGAAATCATGTAGCCATCCTTGAATTTCATAGATTTGGCACGATAGGCACCTCACCATCGCAGTTGTAAATAATTGAAGTTTTTTCTCATTTCAGACGTGTTAGAAAATATACCATAAATTGCTAAAAAGATAGGAGATAGAGTTTCCATCATCCGGACATCAAACTTGACAAATGGTTAATTAGTGGTTGCATTAGTCTAGAAAAACAAATGTCATTCTAAAGTAAACCAAGGGTCATATTGTTATTTTGTTAAAACCTTTTTATTTTGAAAGACATATATCTATCTATTTCTAGCTATATATCCATATTATCTAATCTAATATATACGTTAATGGAACAGGGGTCAAGTTTTTCTCAGAAACTAGCTGAGATGGCAAATGCTCCCTGCCCCCTCAGCCTCTTAAACAAACGGGAGTCGAAAGATAAGAGGAAGAGAAGCTCGTAGAGAAAATCGATATCGTTAGACGGAAATCCATATTTTGGCACTATCTTCCTCAAAGAATCTCGATGCATGTCCAAAGGTGAATGAGGATTTTTATAGTAGAACGCTCTATGGAGGAGCAAATGAAGATAAAGACATCTCATGACATCAGTAATCCTCAATCCCCTTTAATTCTGGTAGCATATGCCAAATATTTTGTTAGCTACTAGGATTTTTTCGATCGAGGCGTGCAGTCAAGCAAGCTAGAGCAATTCGACTCTTGCCTAACTGCTGCCAAGACTTTACTTTGCTGGTAATTTTTCCATTTGCGGCCTGATTTCAGCTACAATTTCCATGACAAAGGAGTCTTGGGACTTGGCTCACTGTAGCATGGATTATTGTACAGTAGAATGCTCGTTGTGAGTTCCTTCCCTCTTCTTTTCATCTTTCTTTTGTTTGTAAGACTGAAGGGAGCTCTTAGATTTGACAAAGATTCAATTATTGAATGAATAAAGACAATTATCAAGTGATTTTTTGGGATTGCCTTTAAAGTTCAAAAGGTTGAACAGAAAAAGAAACAAGGAACCAAGGCAGCAAAGCAAGAGAAATGTACGGAGTAGGATATTTTGAAGTAAGAAGACTTTCTTTCGCCTCTCTTTATGTTCTCTTTTTTCCTTAATGATTTTGTTATGCAACTTGTATTCGACATAAAGGAGAGAAATTTTCACAACAAAGTATGAGAGGATGAATTGAACCACATTTTACATTGATTTAAGAGTAGTATTTATACACAATTTATAACAGAAATCTCTTCATCCAAAGGGTACAAAACATCCAACCTATGTCTACAAACTTCATAAAGTTGTATATGGTCTCAAATAGGCTCCATGGGTTTGGTATCATAAACTGCATCAATTTCTTGTGGGTTCAGGTTTCAAGAATTTTCACTCTCATACTTCCCTATTTACTCTCAATACTGGCAAGTATGTTCCGTTTCTATTGGTGTATGTCAACAATATTATCATTACTGGTAATAGTGATGATAATATTTCTCTTGAGCAAGATCCTGTCAGTTATTATCCGGATTTTATCAAGGCTCACACAAACTACAGCAAGACAACTCATTTCCTAATGAAAGACAACTCGGCTTCCTAGATTTTTTATCAGTCAAAATAAATGAAATAAACAGTAAAAATTTTTTGCGTCTTTGTAAAGAAATCAGTTGTTTCTTTAACAGAGAGAAATTTTCAGTAAGTGCAGAGAAAGAAAAAAAGTGAAAGAATGGGGATGGGAAAGAGAAAGCTGGAGATGAAGAAGATTGAGAATCGACAAGCTTCGCAAGTCACCTTCTCCAAGATGAAGAAGGGACTGTTCAAGAAATTAAATTAAGATTTTTTAATTTAATTAAATATATAAATTAAGAGTACCAAGAGTTCTTTCTAGCATACGAAAGCGTAAAATTCACAAAAGTACTTTGAATCAAAGGACACATGCAAATAAAAAAAAATCTTACTTTATTTTATATAGATTGATTTGTTTAAAATAAAATAATTTCAAAATGTTTCAAATTAATAAATAATTTTAACATGTTTTTAATTTATTAATAAATTTTAAAAATAATTAGTTATTTGACATAGTTTATCAATATAAATGATAAAATTTACTTAATTTTATAATATCCGTATTTTTAATTTTTTAATAGCTAAATTCTCTCTCACAAATTTGAAATCAAATATATCGTTAAAATCCATAATTTATATAAATACAAAAGAGGTTATTTTACATCAAAAATACTCTGATAGATTTAATTTTTACAAGATAAACTAAGATAAATATTAACGATTTTAAACTAATAAATAAATACATTAAACAAGGATTTTTTAATTTAATTAAATATATAAATTAAGAGTACCGAGAGTTCTTTCTTACGTATGAAAGAGTAAAATCCACCAAAGCACTTTGAATAAAAAGGCACATGCAGATAAAAAGAAAAACTTAGTTTAATTTAGATAGTTTGATTTGTTTAAAATAAAATAATTTTAACATGTTTTTAATTTATTAATAATTTTTATAAATAATTAGTTATTTAACATAATTTATCAATATAAATGATAAAAATTACTTAATTTTATAATATCCGTATTTTTAATTTTTTAATAGCTAAATTCTCTCTCGCAAATTTGAAATCAAATATATTTTTAAAATCCTTAATTTATATAAATACAAAAGAGGTTATTTTACATAAAACTACTCTGATAGATTTAATTTTAATAAGATAAACTAAGATAAATATTAAATTTTTTAAACTAATAAATAAATACGTTAGATTAAGATTTTTTAATTTAATTAAATATATAAATTAAGAGTACCGAGAGTTCTTTCTAGTGTACGAAAGCGTAAAATTCACAAAAGCACTTTGAATCAAAAGGCACATGCAGATAAAAATAAAATTTTAGTTTATTTTAGATAGTTTGAATTGTTTAGAATAAAATTTTTTAGTTGGAAAAGACTTGTGTGATTACATTGATGGACAAATTATTGCGCAGAACCTACATCCACTGACTTCATCGAAGAACATAAGAAGTGGTTGACTGAAAATGCAAAAATCATCACTTGGATCAACAACTCCGTGGATCCGTCTATCAATTTGCAACTTTTGAAGTATGAGACTGCAAAAGAAATATGGGACTATTTGGAAACTCTGTATGAACAGGCAAACTTTGCCAAAATATATCAGATTGAGAAAGAATTGTTGTCCGCTAAGCAAGGTGATCGTACAATTCAAGAATTCTACTCCTTTATGACACCTCTATGGGATCAACTATATATGATGGATCCACCCTCCTTTCGGAAGCTCCCTGAATATAGCAGAGCAAGTGATGATCGCAAGCTTACCGATTTTCTTATGGCTCTTCGCAGTGATTTTGAACTGATAAGAGGATCTATGATCCATAGAGCTCCGCTACCCAACTTGTCTGCAACTGTATCTTAATTGTTGGCTGAAGAAACATGGTTGAGGTCTTTGGGTGGGCTTTCTTCCAGTAAAACATCATCACCTAATATGTCACAAGTACTTGTTTCTGGAACACACTCTCATACTCCTCTGCCATCAGGGGGCATACTTGGTTCTGGAACACACTCTCATACTCATCAGTCATTAGGGAAGCCTAAAGTGCCACTTCCACAAGATGAATGTTCCCACTGTCATGGTAAAGGTCATTGGAAACACCAGTGCCCCTCATTGCAAAGCAACAATAAAAATCAAGGCAATTTCAAACCTACACAACATCATGCCTCTAGTCGTTAACATCAAGGCCATTTCAAATCTGCACCACATCATACATTTAGTTGTCCACCACCACATAGAGGTTTTCGTCCATCTGCTGCCATTGGATCTTTGGATTATTCAGATGCACCTTCTGCACCAGCTCCCCCCAGCATTCTACGCCTGATCTCTCATCATTAGCTATCGAGCTCACTCGCATTCTTGGCAAGTCGTCTGCTCCCAGTACTCAATTTGCATCCCATGCAGGTATGTCTTGTTTGGCTGGCTCCAGTGACACTCACAAATGAATCTTAGATTCTGGAGCGACACACCTTATGACACCTCATTTGTCTCTTTTACATGATTGTGTTAAGCCTTCTCACCCAGTTAACATCCAAGCTGCTAATGGCTCTCCCATGCCACTAGCCTCGGTTGGAACAGTCAGTCACCCTACTTGGTCTTTGTCTGATGTTTTCTATGTTCCCCGTCTAGCTGTTAATCTTTTTTCAATTGGCAAACTTAATGATTTGGATTACCTTTGCTTCTGATCATTGTCTTATACAGGATCGCAAGTCCGGGAGGCAGATTGGGATAGGCCATAGAAAAGGTGGTCTTTACTTGCTTGATGACTTAAAATTGTTAGTATCTCTACAGGTGTCTAGTTTGTCAGTTCAACCCATGTTGCAAGATTTAATTTCTATAAATAATCATTTTTACTTATGGCATACTCGTTTAGGACATGTTTCTGCTTCTCGTTTACAGTTTATGATCACACACAATATGTTGGATTCTACTATTAAATATTCCCCTCTTAGTGATTGTGTTGGTTGTAATCTTTGCAAACAATGCCATTTACCTTTTACATTAAGTCACTCGGTTACTTCTTCTCCTTTTGATCTTGTTCACTCTGATGTTTTAGGCCCTGCACCTGTATCCACTAAAGGTGGGGCTCGCTTTTATGCATTGCTTGTCGATGATTTCACTCGTTTCTCTTGGATATATCTTATGCATCGAAAATCAGATTTTTATTCTACTTATGTTCAATTTTGTGCTATGGTGCGAACCCATTTTTCCACTCACATTAAAAAATTTCGCTCTGATTCGGGTGGTGAATATATGTCATCTTTATTGAATGATTTTCTGAAGTCTGAGGGCACTATTCATCAGTTGTCTTGTCCTTATACACCTCAGCAGAATGGTGTTGCAGAACGTAAACATCATAATCTTGTTGAAACCGCTCGCTCTTTACTGCTCCATGCCTCTGTCCCTTCTGAATTTTGGGGGGAAGCCCTTCATACTGCCACTTATTTGATTAATCGTATTCCTTCATTTATTTTTGGTAGTATCTCCCCTTTTGAACGATTGTATGGTGCTCGTCCTACCTATGTGCACTTGCGTGTCTTTGGCTGTGCATGCTTTGTCTTATTACCCCCTTCCTGTCGCACTAAATTGTCTGCCAAATCTGCATTATGTGTGTTTCTTGGTTATGGTTTTGGTAAAAAAGGATACCGATGTTACCATCCTGAGTTTAGTAGACTTTTTGATTCTTGCAATGTTAAGTTCTTGGAACAGTTATGTTACTTTCGGATTCCCATGTCTACTCCTGGTTTGCATGATACAGAATTGTTGCACATTGATCCCTTTGTATCTGATGAGTCCCATGATGACCAGTTAATCACTCACCATCCATCCACTGATTCACCTCTCCATCCGGAGGTTTCCTCTAGTCTGCTTTCACAACAGTCACATGCAGGTACTGACTTACCTTCTCCCATGGCGCCTCTCCCTCTCGACTCTCTGGACTCTGGTGATCCGCATCTTGCCACCCCTCAGGTTTCCACTTGTGTCTGACGTCCCCCACAGATGGTGAGTGAGTTATTTAACATAATTTATCAATATAAATGATAAAAATTACTTAATTTTATAATATCCGTATTTTTAAATTTTTAATAGCTAAATTCTCTCCCACAAATTTGAAATCAAATATATCGTTAAAATCCATAATTTATTTAAATACAAAAGAGGTTATTTTACATAAAAATATTTTGATAGATTTAATTTTTATAAGAAAAACTCAGATAAATATTAAAAATTTTAAACTAATAAAAAATACGTTAAATCAAGATTTTTTAATTTAATTAAATATATAAATTAAGAGTACTGAGAGTTCTTTCTTGCATACGAAATAGTAAAATCAACCAAAGCACTTTGAATCAAAAGGCACATGCAGATAAAAAGAAAAAACTTGGTTTATTTTAGATAGTTTGATTTGTTTAAAATAAAATAATTTTAACATGTTTTAAATATTAAATATTTTTTACATGTTTTTAATTTATTAATAATTTTTTGTAATAATTAGTTATTTAACATAATTTATCAATATAAATGACAAAAATTACTTAATCTTATAATATCCGTATTTTTAATTTTTTTAATAGCTTAATTCTCTCTCACAAATTGAAAATCAAAATCCTTAAATTTATATAAAATCCTTAATTGTTAAAATCCTTAATTTATATAAATACAAAAGTGGTTATTTTACATAAAACTACTCTGATAGATTTAATTTTAATAAGATAAACTAAGATAAATATTAAATTTTTTAAACTAATAAATAAATATGTTAGATTAAGATTTTTTAATTTAATTAAATATATAAATTAAGAGTACCGAGAGTTCTTTCTAGTGTATGAAAGCGTAAAATTCACAAAAACACTTTGAATCAAAAGGCACATGCAGATAAAAATAAAATTTTAGTTTATTTTAGATAGTTTGAATTGTTTAGAATAAAATTTTTTAGTTGGAAAAGACTTGTGGGATTACATTGATGGACAAATCATTGCGCAGAACCTTCATCCACTGACTTCATCGAAGAACATAAGAAGTGGTTGACTGAAAATGCAAAAATCATCACTTGCATCAACAACTCCGTGGATCCGTCTATCAGTTTGCAACTTTTGAAGTATGAGACTACAAAAGAAATATGGGACTATTTGGAAACTCTGTATGAACAGACAAACTTTGCCAAAATGTATCAGATTGAGAAAGAACTACGGTCCGCTAAGCAAGGTGATCGTATAATTCAAGAATTCTCTTCCTTTATGACACCTCTGTGGGATCAACTATATATGATGGATCCACCCTCCTTTCGGAAGCTCCCTAAATATAGCAGAGCATGTGATGATCACAAGCTTACCGATTTTCTTATGGCTCTTCGCAGTGATTTTGAACTGATAAGAGGATCTATGATCCATAGAGCTCTGCTACCCACCTTGTCTGCAACTGTATCTGAATTGTTGGTTGAAGAAACATGGTTGAGGTCTTTGGGTGGGCTTTCTTCCAGTAAAACATCATCACCTAATATGTCACAAGTACTTGTTTCTGGAACACACTCTCATACTCCTCGGCCATCAGGGGGCATACTTGGTTCTAGAACACACTCTCATACTCATCAGTCATTAGGGAAGCCTAAAGTGCCAGTTCCACAAGATGAATATTCCTACTGTCATGGTAAAGGTCATTGGAAACACCAGTGCCCCTCATTGCAAAGCAACAATAAAAATCAAGGCAATTTCAAACCTCCACAACATCATGCCTCTAGTCATCAACATCAAGGCCATTTCAAATCTGCACCACATCATACATTTAGTTGTCCACCACCACATAGAGGTTTTCGTCCATCTGCTGCCATTGGTTCTTTGGATTATTCAGATGCACCTTCTGCACCAGCTCCCCCCAGCATTCTACGCCTGATCTCTCATCATTAGCTGTCGAGCTCACTCGCATTCTTGGCAAGTCGTTTGCTCCCAGTACTCAATTTGCATCCCATGCAGGTATGTCTTGTTTGGCTGGCTCCAGTGACACTCACAAATGAATCTTAGATTCTGGAGCCACACACCATATGACACCCCATTTGTCTCTTTTACATGATTGTGTTAAACCTTCTCACCCAGTTAACATCCAAGCTGCTAATGGCTCTCCCATGCCACTAGCCTCGGTTGGAATTGTCACTCACCCTACTTGGTCTTTGTCTGATGTTTTCTATGTTCCCCATCTAGCTGTTAACCTTCTTTCAATTGGCAAACTTACTGATTTAGGTCTTACCATTACCTTTGCTTCTGATCATTGTCTTATACAGGATCGCAAGTTCAGGAGGCAGATTGGGATAGGCCATAGAGAAGGTGGTCTTTACTTGCTTGATGACTTAAAATTGTCAATATCTCTGCAGGTGTCTAGTTTGTCAGTTCAATCCATGTTGCAAGATTTACTTTCTATAAATAATCCTTTTTACTTATGGCATACTCGTTTAGGACATGTTTCTGCTTCTCGTTTACAGTTTATGATCATACACAATATGTTGGATTCTACTATTAAATATTCCCCTCTTAGTGATTGTGTTGGTTGTAATCTTGGCAAACAATGCCATTTACCTTTTACATTAAGTCACTCGGTTACTTCTTCTCCTTCTGATCTTGTTCACTCTGATGTTTGGGCCCTGCACCTGTACCCACTAAAGGTGGGGCTCGCTTTTATGCATTGCTCGTCGATGATTTCACTCGTTTCTCTTGGATATTTCTTATGCATCAAAAATCAGATTTTTATTCTATTTATGTTCAATTTTGTGCTATGGTGCGAACCCATTTTTCCACTCACATGAAATTTTTCGCTTTGATTCGGGTGGTGAATATGTCATATTTATTGAATGAATTTCCAAAGTCTGAGGGCACTATTCATCACTTGTCTTGTCCTTATACACCTCAACAGAATGGTGTTACAGAACGTAAACATCATCATATTGTTGAAACCGCTCGCTCTTGACTGCTCCATGCCTCTATCCCTTCTGAATTTTTGGGGGAAGCCCTTCATACAGCCACATATTTGATTAATCGTATTCCTTCATTTGTTTCTGGCAGTATCTCCCCTTTTGAACGGTTGTGTGGTGTTCGTCCTACCTATGAACACTTGCGTGTCTTTCGTTGTGCATGCTTTATCTTATTACCCCCTTCCTATCGCACTAAATTGTTTGCCAAATTTGCATTATGTGTGTTTCTTGGTTATGGTTTTGGTCAAAAAGGATACCGATGTTACCATCCTGAGTCTGGTAGACTTTTTGTTTCTCGCAATGTTAAGTTCTTGGAACAGGTCTGTTACTTTCGAATTCCCTTGTCTACTCCTGGTTTGCATGATACAGAATTGTTACACATTGATCCATTTTTATCTGATGAGCCCCATGATGACGAGTTAATGACTCACCATCCGTCCACTGATTCACCCCTCCATCCGGAGGTTTCCTCTAGTCTACCTTCACAACAGTCACATGCAGGCACTGACTTACCTTCTCCCATGGCGTCTCTCCCTCTCGACTCTCTGGACTCTGGTGATCCATCCCTCGCATTTCCACTCATGTCCGATGTCCCCCTCAGAGGTATTGTCCATCTTCATATTTGTTCTCTTCCCCCGATTTGACCTTTTTGTCTAAGATTCACTCTTTAGTTGAGCCTAAGTCATGCAAGGAAGCTGCATTCGATGCAAATTGGCGACAAGCCATTTAATGATGAGCTCACTGCCCTGCACCAAATAGGTACCTGGGAGTTGGTTCAACTTCCTCCAGGTTAGCTTGCTATTGGTTGTAAATGGATTTTCAAAATCAAAACTCAATCTGATGGAACACTTGAGCGATACAAAGCTCGGTTAGTTGCTAAAGGATTCTCACAAACTAAAAGCTTTGATTATGATGAGACTTTTGCTGCTGTTGCTCAAATGAAGACCATTCGTACCTTGATTTCTATTGCAGCAGTTCAAAAATGGCATCTTCATCAACTAGATATTAAAAATGCTTTTTTAAATGGTGATTTGACCGAGGAGGTATATATGCGGCCACCACCAGGCCTTCATCATCCTGTTGGTTATGTTTGCTGTCTTCGACGGGCTTTATATGGTCTCAAACAGGCTCCTCGTGCTTGGTTTGCGAAGTTCAGTTCCTCCATGATTCGTCTTGGCTTTGTTGCTTCACACTATGATTCTGCCATGTTCATTCGTAAAAGTGTTGTGGGGCATATTGTGGTCCTTCTATATGTTGATGATATGATTGTAACTGGTGATGATGAAGATGACATTGCAGACCTTAAACAACAACTTCATTCTCACTTTTAAATGAAGGATCTTGGATATTTACGGTATTTTTTGGGTATTGAAGTTGCCTATTCTCCAGAAGGTTATATTTTGTCTCAATCAAAATACATCTCTGAAGTGATCAGTCGAGCAGGATTGACAGATGATCGGATTATGGACTCTCCCATTGAACTCAATCATCGCCTTAGCCCTACAGATGGTGAATTGTTGTCTGATGTTACCCGATACAGAGAGGTAGTTGGGTCCCTGGTTTACTTGACGGTCACCTGTCCTAATATTACCTATGTTGTTCATGTGGTTAGTCAGTTTGCTTCTGCCCCTCATATCACTCATTGGACAGTTGTTCTCCGTATCTTACGTTACTTACGTGGCACTATGCATCATGGCTTACTTTTGTCTTCCACCTCTGATTTGGTTCTCACTGGTTATTCTGATGCTGGCTGGGCTGGTGATCCGACAGATCGAAAATCGACTACTGGGTATTGTATCTTCCTTGGTAATTCTTTGGTGGCTTAGAAGAGTACGAAACAATCCATTGTCTCTCACTCTTCTGCCGAGGTAGAATATCGGGCTATGGCAACCACTGCTGCTAAGTTAATTTGATTTCGCCGCTTACTTGAAGAACTTGGCTTTCCTCAATTGTCTGCTACCCCTATGTTTTGTGATAATCAAAGTGCCATTCAGATTGTCAAGAATCCTGTTTTTCATGAGCATACGAAGCATATTGAGATTGATTGTCATTTTGTGTGGCATCACTATTTACATGGCTCTCTCACCTTGCCCCATGTTTCCTCCACATCTCAACTTGCTGATGTCTTCACCAAATCGCATACAGCTCCTCGTTTTCATCATCTCATAAGCAAACTTATGGTACTTGCCCCTTCATAAGTTTGAGGGGGGGTGTTAATGTAAATATGTGTATGTAAAGGGGCATACTTGTCTTTTTTGTTTGTCCAAGGGTATACTTGTAAATTCCCCTTTTCCTCTTCCTTTTCGAATAGGGTTTCTGATGAACCCATCAGCTACTTTATATTTTTCGAGATTCTGAGCTTCATAAGGAAAAACTCTCTGAAATCAGAGAGATTTACATGATTTTTTTAAAATAAAATTATTTAAACATGTTTCAAAATAATAAATAATTTTAACATGTTTTTAATTTAATAATAATTTTTATAAATATTTAGTTACTTAACATAATTTATCAATATAAATGATAAAAATTAATTAATTTTACAATATCCGCATTTTTAGTTTTTTAATAGCCAAATTCTCTCTCACAAATTTGAAATCAAATAAATTGTTAAAATCCTAAATTTATATAAATAAAAAAGAGGTTATTTTACATAAAGTTACTATGATAGATTTAATTTTTATAAGATAAAATAAGATAAATTTTAACTTTTTTAAACTAATAAATAAATACATTAAATTTAGATTTTTTAATTTAATTAAATATATAAATTAAGAGTACCAAGAGTTCTTTCTAGCGTACGAAAGCGTAAAATTCATAAAAGCACTTTGAATCAAAAGGCACATGCAGATAAAAATATAACCTTCATTTATTTTAGATAGTTTGATTTATTTAAAATAAAATAATTTTAACATGTTTCAAATTAAAAAATAATATCAACATGTTTTTAATTTATTAATAATTTTTATAAATAATTAGTTACTTAACATAATTTATAAATATAAATGATAAAAATTACTTAATTTTATAATATCCATATTTCTAATTTTTTCATAGCTAAATTCTCTCTCACAAATTTGAAATCAAATAAATTGTTAAAATCCTTAATTTATATAAATAAAAAAGTCGTTATTTTACATAAAATTACTCTGATAAATTTAATTTTTATAAGATAAACTAAGTTAAATTTTAAATTTTTTAAACTAATAAATAAATTTATTAAATTATGATTTTTTAATTTAATTAAATATATAAATTAAGAGTACCGAGAGTTCTCTCTAGCGTACGAAAGCGTAAAATTCACAAAAGCACTTTGAATCAAAAGGCACATGCAGATAAAAATAAAATCTTAGTTTATTTTAGATAATTTCATTTGTTTAAAATAATTTTTTTAACATGTTTTAAATTAATAAATAATTTTTACTAGTTTTTAATTTATTAATAATTTTTATAAATAATTAGTTATTTAACTTAATTTATCAATATAAATGATAAAAATTACAAAATTTTATAATATCCGTATTTTTAATTTTTTATTAGCTAAATTCTCTCTCACAAATTTTAAATATAATAAATTGTTAAAATCCTTAATTTTTATAAATAAAAAAGAGGTTATTTTACATAAAATTACTCTGATAGATTTAAATCTTATCAGATAAATTGAGATAAATTTTAATTTTTAAAAACTAATAAATAAATACATTAAATTAAAATTTTTTAATTTAATAAAATATATAAATTAAGAGTACCGAGAGTTCTATCTGGCGTACGAAAGAGTAACATTCACAAAAGCACTTTGAATCAAAAGGCAGATGCAGATAAAAATAAAATCTTAGTTTATTTTAGATAGTTTGATTTGTATAAAATAAAATAATTTTAATATGTTTTAAATTAATAAATAATTTTAACATGTTTTTAATTTATTTATAATTTTTTTAAATAATTAGTTATTTAACTTAATTTATCAATATAAATGATAAAATATACTTAATTTTTTAATTTCCGTATTTTTAAATTTTTAATAGCTAAATTCTCTCTCACAAATTTGAAATCAAATATATATTTAAAATCCTTAATTTATATAAATAAAAAAAAGTAATTTTACATATAATTACACTGATAGATTTAATTTTAATAAGATAAACTAAGATAAATATTAATTTTTTTAAATTAATAAATAAATACGTTAGATTATGATTTTTTAATTTAATTAAATATATAAATTAAGAGTAGTGCGAGTTCTTTCTAGTGCACAGAAGCATAAAATTCACAAAAGCACTTTGAATCAAAAGGCACATGCATATAAAAATAAAATCTTAGTTTATTTTAGATAGTTTGATTTGTTTAAATTAATAAATAATTTTAACAAGTTTTAAATTTATTAATAATTTTTATAAATAATTAGTCATTTAACATAATTAATCAATATAAATGAAAAAAATCTTAATTTTATAATATCCGTATTTTTAATTTTTTAATAGCTAAATTCTCTCTCACAAATTTGAAATCAAATATATTGTTAAAATCCTTAATTTATATAAATAAAAAAATATTGTTAAAATTACTTAATTTACTAGGTGCAGCTAATGTCATTAAGAGTATATGACCATCTTAGGCGCTCGTCCACACAATTAATCTTAGGATTTCACTGTGAATAGTTCGTGAAAGAACCCAAAAGTCTCCAAGAAATGGTAAATGCAGATGGTTTCTACTTATTTAAACAGACCTTTCTCAAGATTCAATCCCCCATCATTTCGTATTAAAGGGTAAGAAGCACTGGTTAGCAATTCTTCCTTCCTTGAATTAACTTCTTAAGCTCAATATTTTTAACATCTATCAGTAAATGGAGTACTAAAGAGATCTAGTTTGCTTCTGTCCTGAGATGCATCAACATAAGTCCAGACATATCTTATACACTGATTAATAACTGATTTCCAGGAAAGCAGATGAAGGGACTCACCAACAACATGTTTTGTCATAATCTTTCATGGAGAGTCAGTGAGTATACTGTATTAAGTGATATTGACTTCAGTAGAGACACTCCAGCAACCATTCGATGCAAATATAAGTTTGTCAAAGTATAATATGTGAGAACCAAGGAGTGCAGCTACTGTACCTTGGTTGGCGCTGTTGTGTGTTGGCAACTTGGCACTGTCTTTCGTCTTGACACAGTTCTTGCTGCTTTGAGCCTGTTTGTACAGTGGTCCATGTCCATCATTACTGGTTTCTCCATTTACTATCACACCATCCAGTCCAACTGTTATTTCATTGGATCCGCAGCTCTCCTTTTCTTCTCCTCCCACATCATCTTTCTTCTTGGTATTGAATGAAGCTTGATGACTGTAGTGAGTTGCTTCTTAGATCTGCAACAGAGGATTCTGGCTGGCAGGTTGCCATCCACCTCTCTAACCAGCTCCATCCCCAAGTTGGGTTGCCTGGAGTCTGATTGGGCTTGTTTCTTTTTGGATGTACAGGTTCTTAGCTGTCAACAAGTAGAACATTTGGATACTTGAGTCTTTACTCCGAACATACAGGAATTAGAGTCGATAAGTCGAAAATAAACAGATCAGTGTCCTTGAGAAACCTAGACTTACCTGTTGTGAAAATGCATAAGCCAATGCTCTCTCACGCCTTGTTGTTGCCTCCTGCCTGTGTTGGATTCTTAACTTTGCTATATTGCTACTCACTGTGCTGTCGTTCCATTCTTCCTTTGCATGGCATCATTCAAGGTGAACAATTTTTCTAAAAATTCAATTTTCTTTTCGTTCATTTGTTTTTGACAATCACGCTAGTCTGAGTTGAAATACCAATTCCAAACAAGTTATATAATTCTATCAGCTTTCAAGTATTTTACCATCTGCTATTCTGGGCCTTAAATCTATTAGATTGAACTAACTCTTACTCAACTGGTCATCTTCTCCTACCTGTTAATTTATTACGTATTGGATATAAATAAAAAAATTCTATTAGACAGAACTATTCGATGGAGACAATTCCAAGTTATGGCTACTTCTAGAGTGGCAATTTCAAAAGTACCATCAGCTTACCTGTCGGCAGTTCCTATCTGTTAGATCCCAATATATGTGTTGACAACTTGTTTATATGCCTACTACAGAAATCAGATTTCTCATTTCCTAGTATGATTGCTTATGTTATGAGTTCACTTCAATTTACCCAAGTATTATTTAAGAGGAATAGAGACTGAACTTTTCATAATTAAATGATAGTTTTACATGTGGTTCGACAAAATTTTGATGTCATACTATGAAATATACATGCAGAACTTTCCCTTTAAGGTCTCAAGCAGGCAGTGTAGTTTCAATTTACATGTACATGTCAGTTTCAAGTGAGAAGAGTTGGCATGTGTAATACCTTCTGCTTGGAGATTTGGGTTTTGGACTTCTGATGTACTCGAGGATGAAAAGGGGCAGTTTCATGTATTTTTCAGTTGAAGCACCAGTTTCGACTTCAACTGATGTGCCTCCAGACTCGGTGAATGGTTTGCTTTCTTCACTACTCTCCCTTTTACAGAACCTTCTGGTTTCTTGGAACTGACGCCTGGCCTCATAGAAAGACAGCAGCAAAATGGCTTTTCAGAATCACCCAAGTAAAGTCACTAAAAAGAAACCCTTGACTTGAAAATCCAACAAGATCAGTTAGCCTCATTGTGGATAGGTGAAACTCTGAAAGTCTTGAGTCAGCCACTTCTTAAGGGCATGCCTCTTGATGTTAGACCATCAGAATTTCTTTTCCAAGAGGCTATTTCTTTCAGCATGACTGTCAACCAATTGCCCAATTTAAGAATCATGCTGCATAATTTCTATTGGATTACATCATTTATGATGCTAATACCTAGATGGCTTTTGTAGCTATTAGTAGATACAATGTTTAGGAAGCATAAGCAAACCAGAATGCCGACTGGATAACTATAGCTGCATCATCTTTCTGTGAGCATCATGCTTGGTTGACGTCTTCTCTTTCTGTAATTTGTTCTTCATAAGATTCAGACTGTATTTCTTGATGAATTTCTTCATCCTTTATTGGCTCTGTTGTGAGTTGCCTCGGAACTCCTTACAGAAGCAGAATCCTCCCCTGCAAGAACTGAATTTACTTCGTCCACTCCCAACTCTTCTTGTCCATCGCAATGCTCTTAATCTGCTAAAATCAAATAAATATCACTCTATTTAACATAAAAATGTGCCAAGTAACAAAGTCTACAATGTCAGAAAATCTTCGGTCATATGAAGTCAAAAACTACAGAAACAGGACAAATGCTCCAAAAGTTCGGTATAGACCTCACAGTTAGAAACAGCCGGAAGATTAAATTCTTGACTCATTTTCGTAAGATTTACCGGGCAAAACTACACAAAAATGCGACTCTTCTTACAGCCATACGGTTTAACTTGCTGAAACCGTTGTATTTCAAAACCGTTGTGTCTGTTAGGACAGCAAAGACGATAATTACCTGGATTCAGTTTATGCCCCGAGATTACGATTACAACCCTGAGATTATTAAAACCAAATCTCTTGTGCAAGATCCCGTCAGTTATTATCCGGATTTTATCAACGGTTTCAAGCTACTGCAAGACAACTCATTTCCTACTGCCTTCCTAGATTTTTTATCACACAAAATATATGAAATAAACGGTAAAGAAATCAGTTGATCTGCTATGTTATTTCTTTAACAGAGAGAAATTTTCAGCGAGAGCAGAGAAAGAAAAAAAGTTAAAGAATGGGGATGGGAAAGAGAAAGCTGGAGATGAAGAAGATTGAGAATCGACAAGCTTTGCAAGTCACCTTCTCCAAGCGGAAGAAGGGACTGTTCAAGAAAGCTGAGCAACTCTCCCTTCTAACCGGCGCTTCCGTCTTCGTCGTTGCCTTCTCTCCCGCCGGCAGGCCCTTTGTCTTCGGAGACGAGGGTTTGTTGCAGCGCTATCTCGAAGGCGAGACGAACATCCCAAAGGCGGTGGAAGACGAAGATCCCTTTGTCTCCTTGGACAACATCGACTTGGAGCAATGCACCCTTGATGAGCTCGAGCTTTTGATCGCCAATATGCAGGAGGAAGAAGCCACGATACTGGAGCTCGCGGACGAATTGAATGCGACCATGCCGGCCTCTGGGCAGCAGTTGACGTTGGAGGCTGCACCTGCTGCTGTAATTGACGGAGTGGAGGCTACCCAACTGCATCAGGATCTTGAGATATTTCTTATGGACACCGAAGAAGAAGGAAATACCTCGTCCGAGATTTCGCTACCATCGGAAGATTTCTTTAATGATTTGCCGCCACTGGATGTCTCCGACGAAGATTTCTTTAATGATTTGCCGCCACTGGATGTCTCCGACTACTACCTGGATTCATTCCTGCGTTGATGTTGGGTTTTTTTAATTTTTATACTGTTTGGTTGCTCACAATTTCTGGATTCTGGCAGAGAGATGATTATACTTATTCTAATTGATTGACTCTCAAGACTCTCTTTGGGATTGAATAATAATTTTTCCTCATTTTCGGGAAATTTTCTCCCTCTTTCACTGTTTACTTCCTTTGACTGCATTTACATCATGGCGCCTCGTGTATTGGGAGTGGATGAAGACTAGAAGAGATTTAAATTAGTTTAGATTTTTCTTAAATCAAAGGTAGAAGACGATTATTAACCCTAAAACCTATCCAAAAATCTAAAGTCCAACACTAGAAATTGCATCAAAATGGACACAAAAAATAATCAACCTATCTTGCACAAATTAAAACTTGTAGGTACTAGGAAAGATCGGGACAACCAAATTGATCCCAATTCTAAATCCGAGACAGTTGTCGGAATTAGATTGCGGGACCCCTATTGAAGATAACCGAGTACTTAAGCCTTCTCAGTTGTAAACAACAATTCATGTTTTTTCTCATTTCAGATGTGTCAGAAAATATACCATAAATTACAGAAAATACAGGAGATAAGAGTTTACATCTTGCTGACATCAGCGGTGGCAAATGGTTAATTAGTGGTTGCATTAGTCTAGAAGAAAAAAAGACAATGTAAAGTTGAAGATATTTCTGTACAAAAAGGATTTTCTTTTTCTTTTTTCTCCTAGAACAAATGGGAATGCCTTGAGGATAGCTGTAGCTTCTACCAAATACCAAAGACATTGCATTGGTGTTATACAGAGTGAGCATCATAAAGACCAAAAACCCTGGGTTTGGGTTTTGGGTGGGTGAAGAAAACACCCATATCTATTCAGACATGCACTCTGAATAATCTCTTTGACTCCACCATCACGAGCTTGATGAGGTACATAAATGAAAATTGATCAATGGATCTCCTTAAGGAACTCCCTCAAAATTTTCAAGATGTAATTTTTACTGTCTTTGGACATACTTTAAGGAATTCCTACAAGGTGAGGATACGAGACCTCACCATGTCACTGAGAGGACATGGAAATAGTGACTCATGTTTTGAATCCCAAGAAGGGAACCTTCTCTTGGCTCACCACAAGTGATATTTTCTGGTTGATGACTATCTTCTAGAGGGTCCCTCTGGATTATGGATATTTCATGGCCAATAGGATGGCCGATATAGTTGTTAACTCAAAGGCCGGCAATCTACTATTCGCACAAGAGATTACCATCACCCTTCTCCAGAGTGGCATAGTCCTCTCGGATGAGGTTTCTATGGACATGACAAGGAAGATGTCCATAAGAGAACTCAAAGTTGGAAATTTTTGGATTTGTCAAGTGGTGTGGACAGTGGTTTCATTAAGAAAATATACCCAAGGAGAAAACACCGCAATAAGCTACTTCCAGAGACGAGATGAGTCTTGAGCCTCTCGAGGAACGATAAGAATTTGCAAAGGGGAAAAGAATGGAAGAGGGTGCATCACCGTCTACTAATCAACTCTCTCCTCTTGTAGAAGTCATCGATGATGTTCGTCTTACTCAAGTAACAATATTTCCCGCCATGACAAGATGACACGGCTGCAAATGATGGAGCAGTAGTTTGATATCATCCTCAGTCGACTTCCGCCTTCATCCTAGTTGACCATAGGTTCCACCCTTTTTTTTTTCCTCCCGTGTACATGATTATACTTATATGTTTTTCGTTTGATACTTGTACACATTTTGTAACATTGGAACTTCTTTCTAGCGTACGAATGCGTAAAATTCATAAAAGCACTTTGAATCAAAAGGCACATTCAGATAAAAATAAAATCTTAGTTTATTTTAGATAGTTTTATTTGTTTAAAATAAAAGAATTTTAACATGTTTTAAATTAATAAATAATTTTAACATTTTTTAATTTTTAAATAATTTTATAAATAATTAGTTATTTATCATAATTTATCAATATAAATGATAAAAATTGCTTAATTTTATAATATCCGCATTTTTAATTTTTTAATAGCTAAATTCTCTCTCACAAATTTGAAATCAAATAAAATTTTAAAATCCTTAATTTATATAAATAAAAAAGAGGATATTTTACATAAAATTATTCTGATAGATTTAATCTTTATAAGAAAACTAAGATAAATTTTAACTTTTTTAAACTAATACATAAATACATTAAATTAAGATTTTTTATTTAATTAAATATATAAATTAAGAGTACCAAAAGATCTTTCTAGTGTACGAAAGCGTAAAATTCACAAAAGTACTTTGAATCAAAAGGCACATACAGATAAAAATAAAATCTTAGTTTATTTTAGATAGTTTGATTTGTTTAAAATAAAATAATTTTAACATGTTTTAAATTAATAAATAATATTAACATGTTTTTAATTTATTAATAAAATTTTTAAATAATTAGTTATTTAAGATAATTTATCAATATAAATGATAAAAATTATTTAATTTTATAATATCCGTATTTTTTAATTTTTTATTAGCTAAATTCTCTCCCACAAATTGGAAATCAAATATATTGTTAAAATCCTTAATTTATATAAATACAAAAGAGGTTATTTTACATAAAACTACTCTGATAGATTTAATTTTTATAAGATAAACTAAGATAAATTTTAACTTTTTTAAAATAATAAATAAATACATTAAATTAAGATTTTTTAATTTAATTAAATGTATAAATTAAGAGTACCGAGAGTTCTTTCTAGTGTATGAAAGCGTAAAATTCACAAAAGCACTTTGAATCAAAAGGTACATGCAGATAAAAATAAAATCTTTGTTTATTTTAGATAGTTTGATTTGTTTAAAATAAAGTAATTTTAACATGTTTTAAATTAATAACATGTCTCCCTCTTTTTCCCCACGAGCTAAATCCATGGAGTCTTAAAAATCAACAATTATAATTCTTGATTTAATTAAGGCTAATTTCTAAATATACCTTCTTAGATATCATATTTCTTAATGAATGGAAATTTGAATGCGATAAAAAATTAGGAATAAATTTCTTCACTTAAACCAAGCTTTCTCCATTCCAAAATAAAAAATTAAACTAGGAGGAAAGTCACAAAAGATTCTCCTAGCTACAAGTCAAGTTGAAGGAAGTTGATGAAAAACTTGATTTTGTTTCATCCTAGTTTCTCATTATATTGCAGACCTAGAATCCATTTGAGAAAGAGAAAAGTTGATGTTCTTGGATTAGCGGAAAGAATGATTGAGTAGATAATGAAAAAAATTTCTTGGAGTTCAACTTTATTATATCCCTCCAAATGGTTCAAATCCCATATTAAGTAGCCCAAGCTGATTGGCATACAACCATATATGTAGAAAGTTTTTGTTTAGGGTATTTCTTGGAATTAATTGTGGCTTGTCGAATTGGTGGTCCAGGTGGCATGCTTAGATATCCTCCATAGTGCCTTTGTCAAGTTCAACTACCCCAAACTACAAGTTGTTTCCATTTGCACAATTCATTGACCTCATATATTTTGAACTTGAATCCTCATTAAAATTGAATTCAGCTATCTCCTTGTCATTGGCTCCTCCTACATGCGGCGGTCTACGGTTCTCAAATTCACCGAATTAGCCGCAAGGTCTTCTGAGATTTCATAGCAGGTAACTTGGTCAACCATCCCTTCTAGAAGTTCCCACCATAATCCCACTAAACCCTTGACATCATTAAAATTACTTTTGTCATCTTTGCCTTACCTGTCCCCCTCAAACATTATTTGAGAATTGTTTTTGTCATATATGCCTTACTAGTGCCCCTTAAAGCATTAATGAGAATTACTTTTATCATTTATGCCTTACTAGCCCCCTTAAAACATTTAGCTACTACTCACGTCAATTGTAGCCCCTTCAATGACCAATGACCCTCATTCTTGATTCTTGAGGTTCAACTATAGAGTGGCTACTCATGGAGGTGGCTCCCAACTTAACATAGTGGGAAAGAAATACTCTACAAATGGAGTAGCACTAGTCCTTAAAATGAAACTCAAGACTGATACAACATGGTTAGGGGTTGATCATGTAAAAATATCTCCTTGTTGGAAGACACCTCAAGTGGCATTAATGTAATAACATTACCCACATCAAGGAGGTGGCACAAAGAGTAATTAAATGATCTTCTCATAAAAATGATGCAACAATGTAATTAAAAAAAATGATATATATCTACATATGTCTTTTCCTTTTGAAAGCTAGTAGCCCTAAGAGCATTGCAGTCATTGAAACCTTCCTTCATAAACTATAAATAGAGGCTCAAGGTAAGAGGTAGATCATCAAGTCTCCCCTCTTCTCTCTCAAATTCGTCCTTACACTTTTCTCTCAAAGTCTCTCCCTTTCTCCTCTCCTTGGCCGTCCCTCTATGTCTTCACCTCTCTTCCTTCTTCCTCTCTTTTTCTTCTTCTCTTCTTCTTCCTCTCCTCTCTCTCACCCTCTACTCGAGGACCTTATGTGAGGTCTTGGGTTTAAAAGTATCACTAGGAATATAGGATTGTAGTTTATGTGTATAATCAATATTTATTAAAAAAAACTGCTTTGGAGTTGTGAAGTGCAATTTCTGATTGATCTTGGGTGAAGCATCAAATCATTTCCTTTGAATAGTTCTTGGATTTTATTGCTTTTTGTTTGCTCATTGGAGCTATTGGATAGTGAGCTAGATTTCTAGCTTGCTAAACCACAAGAAGTATATACATTTCTTTGTTCTTGATGCTTACTTTTCAATCATTGGATTATATACTACTAAAACTGATGACAACTACCGGGTTACATGAGGATCTTTTAAAGAAGGAGATTGCTAAATATGATGTTATTCGAGCAGAATGATTACGTATGTCCTCCTTCAACTTGAAATGTTCATTCAAAAATAGGGTATCAGTTTGATTTACAACTGTTGTTTTATACATATAAAAAACATCAAAATGTACAAGGAATCAAAAAGAGATACAAGTATAGTCAATCATATGTCAAAAAGAGCTATACAATATGAACTAGGGCCTTGATACTACTCCTGAGATGGAGGTGGAGGTGGAGGTGGAGGTGTAATATGTTCAATATGCGCTATGATGATATTGAAGAACAAGTATGGAGGAGTCTTACATGACTCTCACAGACAAAAGTCTCACAAAGCAATAATTAATATGGCATAGTCTAACATGAGTCTCATGGAAGGAAACCTCACATAAGTATTTTTATTTAGAGGAATTTCATTATTTTAGTCTTCTATTTATGTTTTAGTTATTATTTTTTCTAGCACTTATCTTTATGATTTAGACTTTAGGTATAATTGAGACATTAATCTAATTCTACTTATTTCCACTATTATAAATAGAAGATCATTGTACTCAATTAATAAATCAAGTCAGTGAATTATTTTCTTCTCCAAAAATTCAACATGGTATCAGAGCAAGTTCACTAAATTGGTGTTACATCAATCTACATAAACAATGTATTTCTCTCTTCCAATTTAGTTCTTAGTTCAGTTTAGATTTACCCATCAAAGAGTTTTTATTCATTGTCAAGTAGTTCTTAGGATGTCATTGTCTTCATCTACATTTCTTTGCACCTCCTTCTTTTCCTTTAAAAACACATATTTTTGTTCTTTTACTGCACAATCCGAGATTTATCCCTTTGTACAACATCAAGACTCCAAATACCAGACAAAACTCCAACACTTGCTCAGTTCTACCATACAATATGAGAACCATTTTTTGTCATTCTATTTTCAACTTGTTACCTATGGTTGTATTTAATCTTTACCATTCTATTTTTGACCTCATGCAAAAACTTCATCTTTCATCATCAAAATATATGTTGGTTGCTTCAAGGGGAAGAATTCAGCAATTTTTCATTCGAATTTTTGCATGTGATTGAGAAACATATTCCGAGTATTATTGCATTAGGGTCCACATTATCTTGACCTAGTCTTCTTCCATTAGAACCATGTAGAATTTGATTCTTCAAGATGATGTTAGATTTCTCCCGCTAAACCATGACCCTAAAACGATTTAAAAATCTCTTCTACTAAGTTGATTCATAGTCTCCCATGACAACTCTGATTCCCTCTTGAGTCCTATCGAAGGAGGACTATTTCAGTTGTGCTCTGCCCTTGGTCTTGCAAAAAATTGCAATTCAACAACAAGCAAGTATCCAGTCACATAACACAACAACACAATGAATGGTCTTATGAAATCAACAACAACCTCAGTTCATCTTGTTGTGGGACTATTGGTTTTTCATTGGCAATCAAAACAAGGCATTCAAAAGTTTCCTCTACGCTCACATGCAGCATCATCAAATCTACCAATTTGTCACGAAATGAACAAAGCTTCATGCAATAAGAGTCCAACTCTGATAAGACTCAATGCCATGAGTATCACTTTCCTCTACCAAAGGCCAATGTTTTGAACACTAAGTGCAGAAAATCTAGAAATCCAATTTACCCATTTGTGAGGAAGGCAACAGCCTCCATATGAGCAGTTGAGCTATTGTTGTCTCAGTAATTAAACTTGATCTATTGTTGCTTCAGTAATTAAACTTGATTTATTGTTATCTTACTGATTGACGTGAATTTTATACGCAATACTATTTTCTACAAGAAACAAAGTTGCATCCTCAAAAGGTTCAAGAGAAACAAGCTTTGAGTTGTTAAGTAGCAGTTCATGGAACTGCTTCACTCAATTACCATTTATTGCTACTGTGATTCATGTCTTTGTTGACATGGTTCGGAAGCTACGAGAGACCATAATTCAGAACCAAGTAAGAGGATGCGAGTATGACTTTTGCATAAAATAATTTTTGTAATTGTTCAACAAGTAGTCCCACTTCAAGTAGGACTTCATAGCCATTACAATTCCTTTATTTGTTGCAACAACGGAAAAAACTCTTCCAACTATATTGCTCCAAGTTCAGAAATTAAGTCATATTTTTTTCTCAACAACTAATACTACAGACCAATCATTAAGACATGTGCCATGTTTCCTTTTCCTCCCTTCTCCTTGTCAATGAGTTCTTGATCTTCTACATAGTCTAAAAAAATTAAGGTTCACCCTCTAGGAATTCCCTTGAGGTCATACATGGTCCAACTTATTTGTCAAGTTTTATAATTGTACTGCTACAGTCTTCCCTAAATTTCAAAAAAGGCCACTTTTTCATTGTTTTTCCTCTAATATTTCTTCAATTTATCATTTTTCATCACTTTTGAAGTAATAGCTAGACCCACTACCTACAGAGTATAGGAGTCTACCCAACATCTAGCGTGAGTCAAATCCTTTTATACTTCAACCAAGAGGTGGTTTTCTGAGGTACCCTTAAAAACTTAGTATTTTTATGCCTAAAATTAGGCCTTTTTCACTTTTGAGTTTGAGGAATTTTCATTTTTAGATTATGACCGCTTTGACTGGTGTATGGGGTTTTGTCATACATCTAGGAGTGATTTTCTTCTCCTATATTTGTTTTATCCAAGTTGGGTTTTATGTCCTTTTATCCCCAACTTGTGGGAAAGAATTTAAAGAAAAAGTAAAAAGAAAGAGGTATTTTACTTTATGTGACAAGGATTATCAAGTAAGGGTAGAACAAAAAATAAAGATTTTGCATCTGTGAAGAATTTTTTTTCAGTCAAAGAAGAACAAAGACCAAATTTTTTTCCTTGCAAGTTGAAGTTATAAACTCCAACTTGAGGGGGGATTGCTGAAGAGCAAGTATGGAAGAGTCTTACATGACTCTCGTAGAAAGAAGTCTCGTAGAGCATTTATTAATATGGTGGAGTCTAATTGTCATCTCATGGGAGGAAGTCTCACAGAAGTGTTTCTATTTAGAGAAGTTGTAGTTATTTTAATCTTTTATTTATGTTACAATTGTTTAATTATTCTAGGATTTATCCTTAGGAGTTAGACTTAGGGTGTAACTAGGACATGGGTAATTTTATTGTTATTTGAGTCTACTTATTTATTCTACTATAAATAGATGTTCATCTTACTTAGTTAATCAATAAAGTGAGTGAATTATTTTAGTCTTCCATAAATTCAACAATCCAAACTCTATTTAAAAAATAGGGTTTTGCAAAAAATATGTTTAACTTTAATTTCACTATTAGTAGGAGATACTAACTCTTTGAGAGGAGTCTTTTTAATTCAAACCATGATCCCAAGGAAATTTTTAGAAGTAAAGATCTCGAGCTTTAAATATGAAGACATTTTTTTTCTGGCATTGATGACAAACATAGATATTATTAGCTTTTTTTTTATGTGTAGTTGGTTCAATGGTTCTATCCTGGCTCCTATGTTTTTACCTTCCTTACAGAAACTTGGATAGGCCCAATTCATGTGTTTAACATGTGACATTGTTATGATTGTGAATGGTTCCATGGGAACCACTAAGCCAATGACTTTTCAGTTTTATTTCCATGATAACCTTAGCCCTATAATAGCTTGATTTTGTTCGTAGAAGTTGTTCATTTGAAAATTTCACTAGAAGTTTAATAATGGGTCTTTCTCTTTGATAATGGGTCTATAATATCTTGATTTTGTTCGTGGAAGTTGTTCATTTGAAAATTTCACTAGAAGTTTAATAATGGGTCTTTCTCTTTGATGAGTTATACTGTGTGATGCTTTTTAATTATCTTGTTGAAGAGTTCTCAAGAATGTACAAGTTTGCTAGTTTTCCAAAATCACTTATTTGTATCAATGGTTACATGGAGGGTTTCTTATGTGAGGCCTTGGGTTCAAAAGTATCAATGGGGATATAGGGTTGTAGTTTAATTGTATAATCAATATTCATTAAAAAAAATTGCTTTGGAGTTTGTTAGCTGCAATTTCTGCTTGTTCTTGGGTGAAGCACCATATCTTTTCCTTTGAATAGTTTTGGGATTTTATTGCTTTTTGTTTGCTTGTGGAGCTATTGGACAATGAGCTGGGTTTCTAGTCTGCTTAACTGCATCATGGTGCTTATTTCTCAATCATCAGGTGATATATTACCAAAACTGATGACAACTACTGGGTCACATGAGGATCTTTTTAAGAAGGAGATTACTAAGTATGATGGTATATGTGAAGAATGATTATGTATGTCCTCCTTCAACTGGAAATGTTCATCCAAAAATAGCAGTTGATGATAAGTATTAACCCTATTTCAAGGTAAGCTTTACTCGAACTATTATTTATGTGTTTTATTCATTTAAAAGAACAATTATATAAACTTTCAATGTGCAAATTTCAGAATTACATTGAAGCAATTGATGGGTTATCAAATTGCAATGATGAAGGGATTGAGGAAGAGGATACAGTAGAACTTATTGGGGATGATATAGTATTTGAACAAAATCAAGAAGAAGATGAAGATGATTTGCAGAAGCTAATTAGCAATCTACAGTCTCAATATCAGGGAGAGAAGGAAAAATGAACAAATTGAATTAGCTAGTCATTTTTCCTAACAATATAGCAGCTCATACATGGGACAATTATGTAGAGTACAATAGTTGATTCAACATGACCAATTTTTTTTAAATAAAAAAGTTTTTAAATTTTGTATTTGACATTTTTATTTTACATAAAATTTATTGGATAAATATGGTAATGTGTGAGATTATTTATTAACTTTCATTTATTTTCCTAGAAAAGGCACTAACGTAACTATTTAATTTTCCTTGATTTTTTTTAAAAAAATCCATTTTATTTCCTAATAAGGCACTAAATAGGTTTTTATCTTAAGGTTTTTTTTTGGACATTTATATCCTAGGAAAAGCTAGGGAAAAGCATTTCTAGCTTTTCCTACTATATAAAATTTCAACCAGAGGCGCTAATTGGGCCTAATAAGATTTCATACTAAAGGTTTCAAGGAAATGTATATCCTAGGAAAAAAACTTTTATGGCTTTTTTAGGATATAAAATGTTGAGATATAAAAGGCTTAAGTGCTAGAAGTTATGTTTAGAAGCATCAAAATCATATCTTGAATATACAAAGAAAAGTTAGATAAGAAAACTAGCTAACAACAATTAGAAAGATCCCATTTTTCCAATTATCCAATCCAAAGAGAATTCCAAAAAATATAAGTGGAATAGAGGCTAGTAAAGCAAGCAAAAGGAGCTTTCTTCATAGACATGCAACTCCAATGACTAGGACTCTAAGAGAGGGGGGGGGGGGGGGGGGTTGGGGGTGTTGGTGTTGCGTTTTGAAAGTGAATTACCTAGTGAAAGTAAAGGTGAAACTGAATTACTTTTTTTTTGTGTTAGTGTGCACAAATGAAAATATAGTGAAAAGTATAGTGAAATTTATTAACAAAATACTCTAATAGATTTTACTTTTATAAATTATTTTTTATTTTATTTTTCTATTAATAAGTTAAGAACTATTTTAACTTGTTAAAATTAATAAATAATTAATAAAATAAATTTATATATTTAATTTTATATGTAAATTAAATATTTAACTAATTTTACCTTTATAATACCCAAATGCTTAATCAAATTTTACTTTTAATATCTAAATTCCCACTCTTAAAATATTGATTAAATATAAAATTAAAAACCATAAGTTTATGTAAATAAAAAAGAGGGTATTTTATTTATTTTTAAATAATTTTATAGATTTAATTTTATAAGATTGTTTTATTTAACTAAAATAAAATATATTTTAAATTGTTTTAAATTAATAAATAATTAAAAATGATGGCATTAAAGAATACGGAGAGTTCTTTCTAGAGTACAAAAGCGGGAGAGAGGAAAGGGCATTGGCTCGTGCACAAAGATCAAATTAAAGATTTTCTACTTGTACGTTTTTTAGGGAAGGAATGATGATAATTGCATTGTTGTGACATGCATTGAGTTTATGCATCCATTAATCAAAAGTATTACCATTACAACCCAAACATAATTAAAACCACCTCTCTTGTGTAAGATTTATTATCCCCATTTTATCAACAAGGAAAAGGAAATAATGGCTAAATTATAGTCAAATAAGGGTTTCTAAACTGACAGACAACTCATTTCAAGCCTCGACTTCGTAGATTTTTATAATACAAAAGAAATGAAATAAACTGTAAATTTTTTGTGTTTTTATAAAGAAATCAGTTGATCTACTATGTTATTTCATAAAAGAAATTTAGAGCTAGAGCAGAGAAAGAGAAACGAAAGAGAAGCCATGAGAAAGAGAAAGCTGGAGATGAAGAAGATTGAGAATCGACAAGCTTTGCAAGTCACCTTCTCCAAGCGGAAGAAGGGACTGTTCAAGAAAGCTGAGCAACTCTCCCTTCTAACCGGCGCTTCCGTCTTCGTCGTTGCCTTCTCTCCCGCCGGCAGGCCCTTTGTCTTCGGAGACGAGGGTTTGTTGCAGCGCTATCTCGAAGGCGAGACGAACATCCCAAAGGCGGTGGAAGACGAAGATCCCTTTGTCTCCTTGGACAACATCGACTTGGAGCAATGCACCCTTGATGAGCTCGAGCTTTTGATCGCCAATATGCAGGAGGAAGAAGCCACGATACTGGAGCTCGCGGACGAATTGAATGCGACCATGCCGGCCTCTGGGCAGCAGTTGACGTTGGAGGCTGCACCTGCTGCTGTAATTGACGGAGTGGAGGCTACCCAACTGCATCAGGATCTTGAGATATTTCTTATGGACACCGAAGAAGAAGGAAATACCTCGTCCGAGATTTCGCTACCATCGGAAGATTTCTTTAATGATTTGCCACCACTGGATGTCTCCGACTACTACCAGGATTCATTCCTGCGTTGATGTTGGGTTTTTTTTAATTTTTATACTGTTTGGTTGCTCACCATTTCTGGGTTCTGGCACTGTATTTCTGGTGTTTCACACGTTTTTTATTATGTAGAGAGATGATTCTAATTAATTGACTCCCAAAACTCTCTTTGGGATTGAATAATAATTCTTGCTCATTTTCACCCTTTGCTTCTTCTTTACTGCATTTACTTCATGGCTGCTTGTGTATTGGGAGTGGATGTAGGTTTCTATAAACTTGTTGCCCGTCAGGAGACAAAGAAGAGATGTAAATTAGTTTATATTTTTCTTATATCAAAGGTAGAAGATGATTATTAACCCTAAAACCTGTCTAAAAACCTAAAGTACAACACTAGAAATTGAATCAAAATGGACACCAGAATTAATCGACATATCTTGCACAAATTAAAACTTGTATAGGTACAGGGAAAGATTAATCTTGCTGACTAATAACTTGTGGGCAGTCCTCTTCTACATAATTGCACATTTTATTTATTTTATTCACTTTAGGTCTAACAAATAAAGATTAATTAATCTCTACGCATTTCTTAGTAGTAGTGCTGACGTGTCTAGGCAATACATGTATCACTGCAGTGTCTATGTATTCATTAACTGGTTGACCAGAAGAAATCATGTAGCCATCCTTGAATTTCATGGATTTGATCCTCACCATCGCAGTTGTAAAAAATTGACGTTTTTCTCATTTCAGACGTGTTAGAAAATATACCATAAATTGCTGAAAAGATAGGAGATAGAGTTTCCATCATTCGGACATCAAACTTGACAAAAGGTTAATTAGTGGTTGCATTAGTCTAGAAAAACAAATGTCATTCTAAACATATTGTTATTTCATTAAAACTTTTTTATTTTGAAAGACTATATATCTATCTATTTCTAGCTATATATCCATATTATCTAATCTAATATATACGTTAATGGAACAGGGGTCAAGTTTTTCTCATAAACTAGCTGAGATGGCAAATGCTCCCTGCCCCCTCAGCCTCTTAAACAAACGAGAGTCGAAAGATAAGAGGAAGAGAAACTCGTAGAGAAAATCGATATCGTTAGATGGAAATCCATATTTTGGCACTATCTTCCTCCAAGAATCTCGATGCATGTCCAAAGGTGAATGAGGATTTTTACAGTAGAACGCTCTATGGAGGAGCAAATGAAGATAAAGACATCTCATGACATCAGTAATCCTCAATCCCCTTTAATTCTGGTAGCATATGCCAAATATTTTGCTAGCTGCTAGGATTTTTTCGATCGAGGCGTGCAATCAAGCAAGCTCGAGCAATTCCATTCTTGCCTAACTGCTGCCAAGACTTTACTTTGCTGGAAAATTTTCCATTTGCGGCCTTATTTCAGCTACAATTTGCATGACAAAGGAGTCTTGCGACTTGGCTCACTGTAGCATAGATTATTGTACTGTAGAAAGCTCATTGTGAGTTTCTTCGTCCCTCTTCTTTTCATCTTTCTTTTGTTTGTAAGACTGAAGGGAGATCTGAGATTTGACAAAGATTCAATTATTGAATGAATAAAGATAATTATCAAGTGATTTTTTGGGATTTCCTTTAAAGTTCAAAAGGCTGAACAGAAAAAGAAACAGGGAACCAAGGCAGCAAAGCAAGAGAAATGTATGGAGTAGGATATTTTGAAGTTAGAAGACTTTCTTTCGCCTATCTTTATGTTCTCTTTTTTCCTTAATGATTTTGTTACACAACTTGTTTTCGACATAAAGGAGAGAAAATTTCACAACAAAGTATGAGAGGATGAATTGAACCACATTTTACATTGATTTAAGAGTAGTATTTATATACAATTTATAACAGAAACCTCTTCATCCAAAGGGTACAAAACATCCAACCTATGTCTACAAATTTCATAAAGTTGTATATGGTCTCAAACAGGCTCCATGGGCTTGGTATCATAAACTGCATCAATTTCTTGTGGGTTCAGGTTTCAAGAATTTTCACTCTCATACTTCCCTATTTACTCTCAATACTGGCAAGCATGTTCCGTTTCTATTGGTGTATGTCAACAAAATTATCATTACTGGTAATAGTGATGATCGTATTTCTCTTGAGCAAGATCCTTTCAGTTATTATCCGGATTTTATCCAGGCTCAAACAAGCAACTGCAAAACAACTCATTTCCCATCCAAAAACCTAAAGTAAACCACTAGAAATTGAATCAAAATGGACATCAGAATTAATCGACCTATCTTTCACAAATTAAAACTTGTATAGGTACTGGGAAAGATTAATCTTGCTGACTAATAACTTGTGGGCAGTCCTCTTCTACATTATTGCTCATTTTATTCATTTTATTCACTTTAGGTCGAACAAGTGAAGATTATTTAATCTCTATACATTTCTTAGTAGTGGTGCTGACGTGTCTTGGCAATACATGTATCACTATAGTGTCTGTGTATTCATTAACTGGTTGACCAGAAGAAATCATGTAGCCATCCTTGAATTTCATGGATTTGGCACGATGGGCACCTCACCATCGCAGTTGTAAATAATTGACGTTTTTCTCATTTCAGACGTGTTAGAAAATATACCATAAATTGCTGAAAAGATAGGAGATAGAGTTTCCATCATCCTGACATCAAACCTGACAAATGGTTAATTAGTGGTTGCATTAGTCTAGAAAAACAAATGTCATTCTAAAGTAAACCAAGGGTCATATTGTTATTTCATTAAAACCTTTTTATTTTGAAAGACTATATTTCAATCTATTTCTAGCTATATATCCATATTATCTAATCTAATATATACGTTAATGGAACAGGGGTCAAGTTTTTCTCATAAACTGGCTGAGATGGCAAATGCTCCCTGCCCCCTCAGCCACTTAAACAAACGGGAGTCGAAAGATAAGAGGAAGAGAAGCTCGTAGAGAAAATCGATATCGTTAGACGGAAATCCATATTTTGGCACTAGCTTCCTCTAAGAATCTCAATGCATGTCCAAAGGTGAATGAGGATTTTTACAGTAGAACGCTCCATGGAGGAGCAAATTAAGATAAAGACATCTCATGACATCAGTAATCCTCAATCCCCTTTAATTCTGGTATCATATGCCAAATATTTTGCTAGCTACTAGGATTTTTTCGATCGAGGCGCGCAGTCAAGCAAGCTCGAGCAATTCGACTCTTGCCTAACTGCTGCCAAGACTTTACTTTGCTGGTAATTTTTCCATTTGCAGCCTGATTTCTGCTACAATTTCCTTGACAAAGGAGTCTTGGGACTTGGCTCACTGTAGCATGGATTATTGTATAGTAGAATGCTCATTGTGAGTTCCTTCGTCCCTCTTCTTTTCATCTTTCTTTTGTTTGTAAGACTGAAGGGAGCTCTTAGATTTGACAAAGATTCAATTATTGAATGAATAAAGACAATTATCAAGTGAGTTTTTGGGATTTCCTTTAAAGTTCAAACGGCTGAACAGAAAAAGAAATATGGAACCAAGCCAGCAAAACAAGAGAAATGTACGGAGTAGGATATTTTGAAGTAAGAAGACTTTCTTTCGCCTCTCTTTATGTTCTCTTTTTTCCTTAATGATTTTGTTATGCAACTTGTGTTCGACATAAAGGAGAGAAATTTTTACAACAAAGTATGAGAGGATGAATTGAACCACATTTTACATTGATTAGTTTATAATTTTGTTAAATCAAAGGTAGAAGACGATTATTAACCCTAAAACCTATCCAAAAATCTAAAGTCCAACACTAGAAATTGCAACGAAATGGACACCAGAAATAATCGACCTATCTTGCACAAATTAAAACTTGTATAGGTACTGGGAAAGATCTAGACAACCAAATGATCCCAGTTCTGAATCCGAGACAGTCACTGGATTCAGATTGCAGGACCCTATTGAGGAGAACCGAGAACTTCATCCTTCACACTTGTAAACAACAATTCATGTTTTTTCTCATTTCAGACGTGTCAGAAAATATACCATAAATTACAGAAAATACAGGAGATAAGAGTTTACATCTTTCGGACATCAATTGTGGCAAATGGTTAATTAGTGGTTGCATTAGTCTAGAAAAAAAAAAGACAATGTAAAGTTGAAGAAATTTTTGTACAAAAAGGATTTTCTTTTTCTTTTTTCTCCTAGAACAGATGAGAATGCCTTCAGGATAGCTGCAGCTTCTACCAAATACCAAAGACATGGAGTTGGTGTTATACAGAGTGAGCATCATAAAGACCAAAAAACCTGGGTTTGGGTTTTGGGTGGGTGAAGAAAACACCCATATCTATTCAGACACCCACTCTGAATAATCTCCTTAACTCCACCATCACGAGCATGATGAGGTACATAAATGAAAATTGGTCAATGGATCTCCTTGAGGAACTCCCTCAAAATTTTCAAGATGTAATTTTTACTGTCTTTGGACATACATTAAGGAATTCCTACGAGGTGAGGATACGAGACCTCACCATGTCACAGAGAGGACATGGAAATAGTGACTCATGTTTTGAATCCCAAGAAGGGAACCTTCTCTCGGCTCACCACAACTGATATTTTCTGGTTGATGACTATCTTCTAGAGGGTCCCTTTGGATTATGGATATTTCATGGCCAATAGGATGGCCGATGTAGTTGTTAACTCAAAGGCGGGCAATCTACTATTCGCACAAGAGATTACCATCACCCTTCTCTAGAGTGGCACAGACCTCTCGAATGAGGTTTCTATGGACATGACAAGGAAGATGTCCATAAGAGAAATCAAAGTTGAAATTTTTTGGATTTGTCAAGTGGTGTGGACAGTGGATTCATTAAGAAAATATACCCAAGGAGAAAACCCCACAATAAGCCACTTCTAGAGATGAGATGAGTCTCGAGCCTCTCGAGGAACAATAAGAATTTGCAAAGGGGAAAAGAATGGAAGAGGGTGCATCACCGTCTATTGATCAACTCTCTACTCTTGTAGAAGTCATCGATGATGTTCGGCTTACTCAAGTAACAATTATTTCCCGCCAAGACAAGATGACACGACTGCAAATGATGGATCAACAGTTTGACATCATCCTCAGTCGACTTCCACCTTCATCCTAGTTGACCATAGGATCTACCCTTTTTTTTCCTCCCGTGTACATGATTATACTTATATGTTTTTTGTTTGATACTTGTACACATTTCGTAATCATTGGAACTTCTTTCTAGCGTACTAAAGCGTAAAATTCATAAAAGCACTTTGAATCAAAAGGCACATGCAGTTAAAAATAAAATCTTAGTTTATTTTAGATAGTTTGATTTGTTTAAAATAAAATAAATTTAACAAGTTTTTAATTTATTAATATTTTTTATAAATAATTAGTTATTTAACATAATTTATCAATATAAATGATAAAAATTACTTAATTTTATAATAACCGAATTTTTAATTTCTTAATAGCTAAATTATCTCTCACAAATTTGAAATCAAATAAATTGTTAAAATCCTTAATTTATATAAATAAAAAAGAGGTTATTTTACGTAAAATTACTCTGATAGATTTAATTTTTATAAGATAAACTAAGATAAATTTTAACTTTTTTAAACTAATAAATAAATAAATAAAATCTATATTTTTTAATTTAATTAAATATATAAATTAAGAGTACCGAGAAATCTTTCTAGCGTACGAAAGCGAAAAATTCACAAAAGCACTTTGAATAAAAAGGCACATGCACAAAAAAATCAAATCTTAGTTTATTTTAGATAGTTTCATTTGTTTAAAATAAAATAATTTTAACATGTTTTAAATTAATAAATAATTTTTACAATTTTTTAATTTATTAAATTTTTTATAAATAATTAGTTATTTAACATAATTTATCAATATAAATGATAAAAGTTACTAAATTTTATAATATCCGTATTTTTTATTTTTTAATAGATAATTCCTCTCACACAAATTTGAAATATAATAAATTGTTAAAATTCTTAATTTATATAAATAAAAAAGAGGTTATTTTACTTAAAATTACTATGATAGATTTAATTTTTATAAGATAAACTAAGATAAATTTTAACTTTTTTATACTAATAAATAAATAAATTAAGACTACCGAGAGTTCTTTCTAGCGTTCGAAAGCGTAAAATTCACAAAAGCACTTTGAATCAAAAGACACATGCAAATAAAAAAAAACTTAGTTTTTTTAGATAGATTGATTAGTTTAAAATGAAATAATTTTAAAATTTTTCAAATTAATAAATAATTTTAACATGTTTTTAATTTATTAATAAATTTTAAAAATAATTAGTTATTTGACATAATTTATCAATACAAATGATAAAATTTACTTAATCATATAATATCCGTATTTTTATTTTTAAGTATGTGACTGCAAAAGAAATATGAGACTATTTGGAAACTCTGTATGAACAGACAAACTTTGCCAAAATGTATCAGATTGAGAAAGAACTGTGGTCCGCTAAGCAAGGTGATCGTACAATTCAAGAATTCTACTCCTTTATGAGACCTTTGTGGGATCAACTATATATGATGGATCCACCCTCGTTTTCGGAAGCTCCCTGAATATAGCAGAGCATGTGATGATCGCAAGCTTACCGATTTTCTTATGGCTCTTCGTAGTGATTTTGAACTGATAAGAGGATCTATGATCCATAGAGCTCTGCTACCCACCTTGTCTGCAACTGTATCTGAATTGCTGGCTGAAGAAACATGGTTAAAGTCTTTGGGTGGGCTTTCTTCCAGTAAAACATCATCACCTGATATGTCATAGGTACTTGTTTCTGGAACACACACTCATACTCCTCAGCCATCAGGGGGCATACTTGGTTCTGGAACACACTCTCATACTCATCAGTCATCAGGCAAGCCTAAAGTGCCAGTTCCACAAGATGAATGTTCCTACTGTCATGGTAAAGGTCATTGGAAACACCAGTGCCCCTCATTGCAAAGCAACAATAAAAATCACGGCAATTTCAAACCTACACAACATCATGCCTCTAGTCATCAACATCAAGGTCAGTTCAAATCTGCACCACATCATACATTTAGTCGTCCATCACCACATAGAGGTTTTCGTCCATCTGCTACCATTGGATCTTTGGATTATTCAGATGCACCTTCTACACTAGCTCCCCCCAGCATTCTACGCCTAATCTCTCATCATTAGCTGCCGAGCTCACTCGCATTCTTGGCAAGTCGTCTGCTCCCAGTACTCAATTTGCATCCCATGCAGGTATGTCTTGTTTGGTTGGCTCCAGTGACACTCACAAATGAATCATAGATTCTGGAGCCACACACCATATGACACCCCATTTGTCTCTTTTACATGATTGTGTTAAGCCTTCTCACCCAGTTAACATCCAAGCTGCTAATGGCTCTCCCATGCCACTAGCCTCGGTTGGAATTGTCACTCACCCTACTTGGTCTTTGTCTGATGTTTTCTATGTTCCACATCTAGCTGTTAGCCTTCTTTCATTTGGCAAACTTACTGATTTAAGTCTTACCATTACCTTTGCTTCTGATCATTGTCTTATACAGGATCGCAAGTTCGGGAGGCAGATTGGGATAGGCCATAGAGCAGGTGGTCTTTACTTGCTTGATGACTTAAAATTGCCAATATCTCTGCAGGTGTCTAGTTTGTCAGTTCAATCCATGTTGCAAGATTTACTTTCTATAAATAATCCTTTTTACTTATGGCATACTCGTTTAGGACATGTTTCTGCTTCTCGTTTACAGTTTATGATCATACACAATATGTTGGATTCTACTATTAAATATTCCCCTCTTAGTGATTGTGTTGGTTGTAATCTTGGCAAACAATGCCATTTACCTTTTACATTAAGTCACTCGGTTACTTCTTCTCCTTTTGATCTTGTTCACTCTGATGTTTGGGCCCTGCACCTGTACCCACTAAAGGTGGGGCTCGCTTTTATGCAATGCTTGTCGATGATTTCACTCGTTTCTCTTGGATATTTCTTATGCATCGAAAATCAGATTTTTATTCTGTTTATGTTCAATATTGTGCTATGGTGCGAACCCATTTTTCCACTCACATTAAATTTTTCGCTTTGATTCGGGTGGTGAATATGTCATCTTTATTGAATGATTTTCCAAAGTCTGAGGGCACTATTCATCAGTTGTCTTGTCCTTATACACCTCAGCAGAATGGTGTTGCAGAACATAAACATCATCATCTTGTTGAAACCGCTCGCTCTTGATTGCTCCATGCCTCTGTCCCTTCTGAATTTTGGGGGGAAGCCCTTCATACTGCCACATATTTGATTAATCGTATTCCTTCATTTGTTTCTAACAGTATCTCCCCTTTTGAATGGTTGTATGGTGTTCGTCCTACCTATGAACACTTGCGTGTCTTTCGTTGTGCATGCTTTGTCTTATTACCCCCTTCCTATCGCACTAAATTGTTTGCCAAATCTGCATTATGTGTGTTTCTTGGTTATGGTTTTGGTTAGAAAGGATACCGATGTTACCATCCTGAGTCTAGTAGACTTTTTGTTTCTCACAATGTTAAGTTCTTGGAACAGGTCTGTTACTTTCGGATTCCCTTGTCTACTCCTGGTTTGCATGATACAGAAATGTTACACATTGATCCCTTTTTATCTGATGAGCCCCATGATGACGAGTTAATGACTCACCATCCGTCCAATGATTCACCCCTCCGTCCGGAGGTTTCCTCTAGTCTACCTTCACAACAGTCACATGCAGGTACTGACTTACCTTCTCCCATGGCGTCTCTCCCTCTCGACTCTCTGGACTCTGGTGATCCACATCTTGCCACCCCTCACGTTTCCACTCATGTCCGACGTCCCACTCAGAGGTATTGTCCATCTTCATATTTGTTCTCTTCCCCCGATTTGACCTTTTTGTCTAAGATTCACTCTTTAGTTGAGCCTAAGTCATACAAGGAAGCTGCCTCCGATGCAAATTGGCAACAAGCCATTTAATAATGAGCTCACTGCCCTGCACCAAATAGGTACCTGGGAGTTGGTTCAACTTCCTCCAGGTAAGCATGCTATTGGTTGTAAATGGATTTTCAAAATCAAAACTCAATCTGATGGTACACTTGAGCGATACAAAGCTCGGTGGGTTGCTAAAGGATTCTCACAAACTAAAGGCTTTGATTATGTTGAGACTTTTGCTCCTGTTACTCAAATGAAGACCATTCGTACCTTGATTTCTATTGCAGCAGTTCAAAAATGGCATCTTCATCAACTGGATGTTAAAAATGTTTTTTAAATGGTGATTTGACCAAGGAGGTATATCTGCGGCCACCACCAGACCTTCCTCATACTGTTGGTTATGTTTGCCGTCTTCGATGGGCTTTATATGGTCTCAAACAGGCTCCTCGCGCTTGGTTTGTGAAGTTCAGTTCCTCTATGATTCGTCTAGGCTTTGTTGCTTCAAACTATGATTCTGCCATGTTCATTTGTAAAAGTGTTGTGGGGCATATTGTGGCCCTTCTATATGTTGATGATATGATTGTGACTGGTGATGATGAAGATGACATTGCAGACCTTAAACAACAACTTCATACTCTCTTTGAAAGGAAGGATCTTGGATATTTACGGTATTTTTTGGGTATTGAAGTTGCCTATTCTCCAGAAGGTTATATTTTGTCTCAATCAAAATACATCTCTGAAGTGATCAGTCGAGCAGGATTGACAGATGATCGGATTATGGCTCTCCCATTGAACTCAATCATCGCCTTAGCCCTACAGATGGTGAATTGTTGTCTGATGTTACCCGATACAGAGAGGTAGTTGGGCCTCTGGTTTACTTGACGGTCACCTGTCCTAATATTACCTATGTTGTTCATGTGGTTAGTCAGTTCGCTTCTGCCCCTTGTACCACTCATTGGACAGCCGTTCTCCGTATCTTACGTTACTTACGTGGCACTGTGCATCATGGCTTATTTTTGTCTTCCACCTCTGATTTGGTTCTCACTGGTTATTCTGATGCTGGCTGGGCTGGTGATCCGACAGATAAAAAATTGACAACTGGGTATTGTATCTTCCTTGGTAATTCTTTGGTGGCTTGGAAGAGTACGAAACAATCCATTGTCTCTCGCACTTCTGCCGAGGCAGAATATCGGGCTATGGCAACCACTGCTGCTGAGTTAATTTGATTTCGCCGCTTACTTGAAGAACTTGGCTTTCCTCTACTGTCTGCTACCCCTATGTTTTGTGATAATCAAAGTGCCATTCAGATTGTCAAGAATCCTGTTTTTCATGAGCTTACGAAGCATATTGAGATTGATTGTCATTTTGTGCGGCATCACTATTTACATGGCTCTCTCACCTTGCCCCATGTTTCCTCCACATCTCAACTTGCTGATGTCTTGTTTGGCTGGCTCCATGCAGGTATGTCTTGTTTGGGTGGCTCCATGCAGGTATGTCTTGTGTATTGGGAGTGGGTGTAGGTTTCTGTAAATCTCTTGTCCGTCTGGAGACTAAGAAGAGATGTAAATTAGTTTATATTTTTCTTAAATCAAAGGTAGAAGACGATTATTAACCCTAAAACCTGTCCAAAAACCGAAAGTACAACACTAGAAATTGAATCAAAATGGACACCAGAATTAATCAACCGATCTTTCACAAAATAAAACTTGTATAGGTACTGGGAAAGATTAATCTTGCTGACTAATAACTTGTGGGCAGTCCTCTTCTACATAATTGCTCATTTTATTCATTTTATTCACTTTAGGTCGAACAAATGAAGATTAATTAATCTTTATGCATTTCTTAGTAGTGGTGTTGACGTGTCTAGGCAACACATGTATCACTGCAGTGTCTATGTTTTCATTAACTGGTTGACCAGAAGAAATCATGTAGCCATCCTTGAATTTCATGGATTTGGCACGATGGGCACCTCACCATCGCAGTTGTAAATAATTGACCATTTTCTCATTTCAGACGTGTTAGAAAATATACCATAAATTTTTGAAAAGATAGGAGATAGAGTTTCCATCATCCTAACATCAAACTTGACAAATGGTTAATTAGTGGTTGCATTAGTCTAGAAAAACAAATGTCATTCTAAAGTAAACCAAGGGTCATATTGTTATTTCATTAAAACCTTTTTATTTTGAAAGACTATATTTCAATCTATTTCTAGCTATATATCCATATTATCTAATCTAATATATACGTTAATGGAACAGGGGTCAAGTTTTTCTCATAAACTGGCTGAGATGGCAAATGCTCCCTGCCCCCTCAGCCACTTAAACAAACGGGAGTCAAAAGATAAGAGGAAGAGAAACTCGTAGAGAAAATCGATATCGTTAGATGGAAATCCATATTTTGGCACTAGCTTCCTCCAAGAATCTCAATGCATGTCCAAAGGTGAATGAGGAGTTTTAATGTAGAACGCTCTATGGAGGAGCAAATTAAGATAAAGACATCTCATGACATCAGTAATCCTCAATCCCCTTTAATTCTGGTATCATATGCCAAATATTTTGCTAGCTACTAGGATTTTTTCAATCGAGGCGCGCAGTCAAGCAAACTCGAGCAATTCGACTCTTGCCTAACTGCTGCCAAGACTTTACTTTGCTGGTAATTTTTCCATTTGCGGCCTGATTTCAACTACAATTTCCATGACAAAGGAGTCTTGGGACTTGGCTCACTGTAGCATGGATTATTGTACAGTAGAATGCTCATTGTGAGTTCCTTCGTCCCGCTTCTTTTCATCTTTCTTTTGTTTGTAAGATTGAAGGGAGCTCTTAGATTTGACAAAGATTCAATTATTGAATGAATAAAGACAATTATCAAGTGATTTTTTGGGATTTCCTTTAAATTTCAAAAAGCTGAATAGAAAATGAAACAGGGAACCAAGGTAGCAAAGCAAGAGAAATGTACGGAGTAGGATATTTTGAAGTTAGAAGACTTTCTTTCGCCTCTCTTTATGTTCTCTTTTTTCCTTAATGATTTTGTTATGCAACTTGTGTTCGACATAAAGGAGAGAAATTTTCACAACAAAGTATGAGAGGATGAATTGAACCACATTTTACATTGATTTAAGAGTAGTATTTATACACAATTTATAACAAAAACCTCTTCATCCAAAAGGTACAAAACATCCAACCTATGTCTAAAAACTTCATAAAGTTGTATATGGTCTCAAATAGGCTCCATGGGCTTGGTATCATAAACTGCATCAATTTCTTGTGGGTTCAGGTTTCAAGAATTTTCTCTCTCATACTTCCCTATTTACTCTCAATACTGGCAAGCATGTTCCGTTTCTATTGGTGTATGTCAACAATATTATCATTACTGGTAATAGTGATGATCGTATGTCTCTTGAGCAAGATCCTTTCAGTTATTATCCGGATTTTATCAAGGCTCAAACAAGCTACTGCAAAACAACTCATTTCCCGTCCAAAAACCTAAAGTAAACCACTAGAAATTGAATCAAAATGGAGATCAGAAATAATCGACCTATCTTTAAAAAATTAAAACTTGTATAGGTACTGGGAAAGATTAATCTTGCTGACTAATAACTTGTGGGCAGTCCTCTTCTACATAATTGCTCATTTTATTCATTTTATTCACTTTAGGTCGAACAAGTGAAGATTATTTAATCTCTATACATTTCTTAGTAGTGGTGCTGACGTGTCTAGGCAATACATGTATCACTACAGTGTCTATGTATTCATTAACTGGTTGACCAGAAGAAATCATGTAGCCATCCTTGAATTTCATAGATTTGGCAAGATAGGCACCTCACCATCGCAGTTGTAAATAATTGAC